>NC_034181.2:13595019-13955019 GCF_002021735.2 Oncorhynchus kisutch
TTATTTTATATTGTAAATATCCAAAATAAGCTTTGGCAATATGTACATTGTTACGTCATGCCAATAAAGCAAATTGAATTGAATTGAATTACATTGAGAGAGAGAGAGGAGAGAGAGAGAGAGAGAGAGAGAGAGAGAGAGAGAGAGAGAGAGAGAGAGAGAGAGTAGAGAGAGAGTAGAGAGAGATAGAGAAGACAGAGAGAGAGATAGCAAAGTGAGAGAGAAGACAGAGAGATAGAGAAGACAGAGATAGAGAGAGCAAGAGAGAGAGAAAATGGTAGAGAGAGAAAAAAAAGAGATGACAGAGAGAAGACAGAGAGAGTGAAGATAGAGTGAGAGGATACAGAGAAAAGACAGAGAGAGAAGACAGACAGAGAAGACAGAGAGTGAGAGGATAGAGAGAAAAGACAGAGAGAAGACAGACAGAGAGAGAGAGAGAGATAGGACAGAGAGGGAGAGAGAGAAGACACGGAGAGAAAGAAGACAGAGGGGGAGAGAGAGAGGGAGAGAAGACAGAGAGGGAGAGAGAGAGAGAGTGATAGAGGGAGAGAAGACAGAGAGTGAGAGAGAGAGAGAGTGATAGAGAGAGGGAGAGAAGACAGAGAGGGAGAGAGAGAGTGATAGAGAGAGGGAGAGAAGACAGAGAGGGAGAGAGAGAGAGTGATAGAGAGAGGGAGAGAAGACAGAGAGGGAGAGAGAGAGAGTGATAGAGAGAGGGAGAGAAGACAGAGAGAGAGAGAGAGAGAGAGAGAGAGAGAGAGAGAGTGATAGAGAGAGGGAGGGAGAGAAGACAGAGAGGGAGAGAGAGAGTGATAGAGAGAGGGAGAGAAGACAGAGAGGGAGAGAGAGAGAGTGATAGAGAGAGGGAGAGAAGACAGAGGAAAGAGAGAGAGAGAGAATGGTGGAGAGAAAGAAGAGATAAACAGGAGGCACATGCAGAGACTAAGATATTAGCTTACACATCATATTCAATGAAGTGACATGGAACAAGTGATGGGAAGGTAGAGAGATATTCCCCTATGGAGTAACATTGAAGTAGCATTACTCAGTTTATCCTTCAGCCTTACAGTGTGTGGCCTGACATAGGAGGAGTAACCCTCTCTTCTCCCCTGAGCCCTGATAGTATCCCCACTGATCCCTGTAAAAAGAGGCCTTTGGCTTGTACACGAGGAAAGAAATGTGCCTAGGTGTGTATGTGCACACACACTCACATCAGCTCATGCCTGACACACGTCAGCTCATTCGTCAAACACACACACACACGCACACACCCTCACACACACACATGGCTCTCTTTCCCCCCGAGACCCAGGCATGGGTCTGGGGTCTGGGCCTGCCTGTGGATGAAGGGGCAGCTGTGTCACAGGGGGAGAGCTGGGACCAGGTTTATGATGTGGGCCAACAACTTTTACAGGGGTGACACGTGCTACAGTCTTTACAGCCCATAAATCCAGAACAGACATTCTAACACACTCTGAGGTTAAACGGACCAGAGAGAGACATGACGCTTGGATCCAGATGACTTGAAGTCAGATAACAGACTTCTCAGAGCTTTAATGTGCTCTACGACACGAGTATGTAGAAAGCAAATGGGTGAGTATGTACATTATGTATGTAGATCACATGAAATGACACCAAGGAAGTAACATAATGAAACTGTTAAATACAGTTAACCCTCATATTGCGGTCATTGATTTATCTCTGGAGGAAAATATATGTGTACTGTTGTACTGTATAAACACAGACCTGGATTTAAAATCCTTTTTCAAATATCTAAAATACTTTGACATACATTCGAAGTAAGTATTCCGATATATTTTACTTTTGTTTAATATTTTAATGTACACTACACAACCAAAAGTATGTGGATCCCTGCTCGTCGAACATCTCATTCCAAAATCATGGGTTGGCCCTCCCTTTGCTATTATAACACTCATCTGGTAAGTCTTTCCACTAGATGTTGCAACATTGCTACGGGAACTTTCTTCCATTCAGCCACAATCGCATTAGTGAGGTTGGGCACTGATGTTGGATGATTAGGCCTGGCTCACAGTCAGCGTTACAATTCATCCCAAAGGATGTTCAATGGGGTTGAGGTCAGGGCTCTGTGCAGGACAATCAAGTTCTTCCACATCGATCTCGACAAACCATTTCTGTATGGACCTCGCTTTGTGTACAGGGGCATTGTCATGCTGAAACAGGAAAGGACCTTCCCCAAACTGTTGCCACAAAGTTGGAAGCACAGAAGTGTCTATAATGTCATTGTATGCAGCAGCATTAAGATTTCCTTTCACTGGAATTAAGGGGCCTAGCCCAAACCATGAAAAACAGCCCCAGACCATTATTCCTCCTCCACCAAACTTTACAGTTGGCATTATGCATTCGGTAAGAATCAAATCAAATCAAATCAAATTTATTTATATAGCCCTTCGTACATCAGCTGATATCTCAAAGTGCTGTACAGAAACCCAGCCTAAAACCCCAAACAGCAAGCAATGCAGGTGGAGAAGCACGGTGGCTAGGAAAAACTCCCTAGAAAGGCCAATACCTAGGAAGAAACCTAGAGAGGAACCAGGCTATGTGGGGTGGCCAGTCCTCTTCTGGCTGTGCCGGGTGGAGATTATAACAGAACATGGTCAAGATGTTCAATGTTCATAAATGACCAGCATGGTCGAATAATAATAAGGCAGAACAGTTGAAACTAGAGCAGCAGCACAGTCAGGTGGAAGTTGAAACTGGAGCAGCAGCATGGCCAGGTAGACTGGGGACAGCAAGGAGTCATCATGTCAGGTAGTCCTGGGGCATGGTCCTAGGGCTCAGGTCAGTTGAAACTGGAACAGCAGCATGGCCAGGTGGACTGGGGACAGCAAGGAGTCATCATGTCAGGTAGTCCTGGGGCATGGTCCTAGGGCTCAGGTCCTCCGAGAGAGAGAAAGAAAGAGAGAAGGAGAGAATTAGAGAACGCACACTTAGATTCACACAGGACACCGAATAGGACAGGAGAAGTACTCCAGATATAACAAACTGACCCCAGCCCCCCGACACATAAACTACTGCAGCATAAATACTGGAGGCTGAGACAGGAGGGGTCAGGAGACACTGTGGCCCCATCCGAGGACACCCCCGGACAGGGCCAAACGTTCTCCTGGCATCCGCCAAACCCAGATTCGTCCGTCGGACTGCCAGATGGTGAATCGTGATTCATCACTCCGGAGAACACGTTTGGCGGCGAGCTTTACACCGCTCCAGCCGGTAAGTTTCCACTTCACAATAACAGCACTTACAGTTGACCGGGGCAGCTCTAGCAGGGAAGAAATTTGACGAACTGACTTGTTGGAAAGGTGGCATCCTGTCACGGTGCCACGTTGAAAGTCACTGAGGCCAGTAAGGCCATTCTACTGCTAATGTTTGTGTATGGAGATTACATGGCTGTGTGCTCGATTGTATACAACTGTCAGCAACGGGTGTGGTTGAAATAGCCGAATCCACAAAATGTGGGGTGTCCACATTTGTATATATAGTGTATTTGGAAATACACTTGGAAAGTATTTGACAGTATTTTCAAATACTTATTTCAAATACTATTTTCAAACACCTGGGATAAATTCATGGGACTGTATTTGAGTCCGTATATTTGAGTATTTGAAATACAATTTGTCAGACTATTTGTTTGTTTTTTACAAATAAGCATTCAAGTAGTCAACAAAAAAATCCTTGTTTTGGGCTGTGCATTCAAAAATACTCCAATTGACAAAAAAGTATTTTAAATACCAGGTACTCAAATACATATATACCGTATTTGAACCCAGGTCAGATAAACAATACCCAACCAAGAACATTAATCTTGATTTCCTCATCAGTGCCACTGCCCTTTCCACAGAGGGTTCTACATGGAACCCAAAATAATTCTACCTGCAACCTAAAAGGTTTCTCCTATGGTCACAGCCCAAAAATGATTTTGGAACCCTTTTTTCTAAGAGTATACTGTACTGCTATCTACTGAACTGCACACTACAGCACCTTCACACCTTCCCTGCTGCCTACGCTGTGCTGAGGGTCAGTTCCCCACAACACAAAGGCTCCTTTGATGGCGGCTCAGGCACCAGGCACCATGCTTCCCTGCAGGGCTGGGTGATATCTTCCTCAGGCAGGCACGGCTTTCTTTGAGTGCTAGCCGGCGAGCCGCCCGCAGGCTTGACGACTGAGCTGAGGAACGCTGGTGTGAGGCTCTCAGGTGTCTGAAGAGGAAGAGGTGAAGGAAGAGTTGAGTTGAGACAGGCTGCCCACAGTCAGACATGACACCTCTCTGTCAAGAGAAACGGGCTGTTAGCGTTAGTGAGGTAGCTCACGTTCACACAGCACCGACCGTCACCAACCCTTTACTGCAGTAGCTGAGCTGTAATTACGAATGGGGGATGGCTATACGTCTAGACGACTCACGATTACACCTCACATATCTGTGTCAAAGGTGACAGGTCAAATGAGTTCAATGGCTCTAAAGGTTAGGTTTCACTATTACGTCAGTCCCCTGAAAACAAGTTTCATTAAATCAGTATTCACCCTCCAGAGCCACCAAGGTCATTTGTAAAGGTTTATGAAGGTCACAGAAAAGAAGCTGTGTTTCGTATAATGTCATTGCACTGTTTTAAACCGTTTCTCATGTCTTTGTCAATATTAGAATAATCAAAATGTTCCCCCATGTGTTGATGTTTGCTGAGCCACGACCCAGAGAGCAGAGCTAACCATATCCAGCTGACAGGCAGGCAGGCAGCAGCTCAACCACTTCTTTTAGACTTCAAACAGTCTTGAGAGCAAATTCAAACTTCCACTTAAGTTCCATTTACACTTAGTCTCCTATTGACACCTAGATAACACCTACAGCATCATAGTGTAAAATTGTGTGCAGCATCAAAAGTTCTAAATGAACCTTCTGCTACCATTTCTGTCAAGCCGTCTATGCATACAATTTGATGCATACGTTTGATAAATCCAACATATGCACCACACAGAACGTACTGCAACTGCCTCTGCAACGCAATGCTGCAAGGCAAACACCTTCTGGTGTACCGAAACGCAATGCCGCTGTCGGTGTGATCGAGGCGTTAAGATCAACCCAATACAGTACAAGATACTGCACCACCAAGTCACTCAGGAATCATTCAGTTCACAGTGAATTGGAGTGAGTTGTCTGGCAATCCGTGTCTCAGGCTCTTGATCATGAATGAACGGCTTGAAGGTAGTGTCCTGGCGGGAGCTGGTGGTGAGCTCCAGTCTGGCTCTTAAATGCCTTTAATAAGATGGGGACAAAGCTCTCTTTCTTCAGTTAAAGAGATTGGGTTCCCACAGCCTACCCCTCTGAGGTCCCAGACCAGCCCCCGGCCTCCAGCCTCCTGCCCCCAGACTCCAGCCTCCAGAAAGTAGCACAGTCTAATAGACTACGGCTGGTAGCTGATACACGCACACGCACACGTATGCAGGCAGACACACACACATGCGCACATACCTACGCAAATACACGTACAGTTACTCACACTACCTAGAGAACTGCCCAGGATCAGTCTGCACAGGATTGCTGAACAGACAGTAAACTGACCATTTGTCTGTTTCTTGCTGACTTCCTTCACTGTATGTACTGTATGTATTACCTTGACATTCATTAGAAACATATCTGTTTCTGTAAAACAGTACTGCTGAAAATCCATGAAAAGCTGAAAAATGGAAGAGAGGATTCCATTATCATCGTGGGAAAGAAACAATATCTTCTGATGCTCTAATCTCAAAGAGCCACTCCTGATCCATTGATAAATCCTTAGATATCTTGGGGTGGGATTCAGGCTTGCTTCCTACTGAGTCTAATAAACATCCATTTGAAATTGACATGGATTAGATAGGTCCTATGTTCAAAGGTTGTTCCAGCTGCTCTACAGACCAAACCATGGCCCTAAAAGAGGTCACAGGGAGTTTAAACACAACCACAACGACATAAATATTCAGAGAAACATAACATGTCTTTGTTTTGCTCACAACATGAGCATATTCTAGCTCATATAAAGCGCTGCTCATTTTACTAAGGCAAGAAACACTGACTGAGTAGGGAGCCGCAAGTGGAGAAGCATGGCAATGGTGAACAATTTCATTTAGAGCACGAATACACTGGAAGCATTCATGCAAATAGAAGTAGCCTAACATAGAGGCCAAGTGAAATTATACAACAGGTGGGTCTAATCCTGAATGCTGATTGGTTAAAACCGCATTCCAGCCGGTGCCTATTCCACAAGCACCAGTGGTATATAAATACCCAATAGTATGCTACTTAATCTAACTAATCCAGAGTTGTTTCTAAGTTTTACATAACGTATTCATTCTTTAACACCTGAATTGCTCCTGTATATACCCCATACAATGAAGACCTTGTGTGTTTCCCTTAAAGACTGTAGGTTTCACTCACTAATTTGCCTTCGGCTCCACTGACTATCATAGTCTTACAGCTGTTTGCTTTCCAGCTTTAGAGGCATACCTTGGCGGCAGACAAACCCAGTGTGATCAGAGCCAAAGGAAACTGAACCTAGGGTGAATAACGCTCCATAATCCAGAGATGTTGTTGAGAGCTTTATCATAATTCTCTATAAACCCCTCTGTATTAAGACACTACTAATGGTGTTTTCTTAAAGGGATACTGTGGGATTTTGGCAATGAGGCGCTTCATCTACATCACTAGAGTCAGATGAACTCGTGGATACCATTTGTATGTCTCTGTGTGCAGTTTGAAGGAAGTTGCTAACTAGAGCTAGAGCAGTTGCTTACTAGCGTTAGCTGGAAGTCTATAGTATCATATATCATAGACTGATACCATAGACTGGAATACCATAGACTTCTAGTCATCGCGCTATAGAAGATACCATAGACTTCCAGTCATTGTGCTATAGAAGATACCGTAGACTTCCAGTCATTGTGCTATAGAAGATACCATAGACTTCTAGTCATCGCGCTATAGAAGATGCCATAGACTTCCAGTCATTGTGCTATAGAAGATACCATAGACTTCTAGTCATCGCGCTATAGAAGATACCATAGACTTCCAGTCATTGCGCTATAGAAGATACCATAGACTTCTAGTCATCGCGCTATAGAAGATACCATAGACTTCCAGTCATTGTGCTATAGAAGATACCATAGACTTACAGTCATTGTGCTATAGAAGATACCATAGACTTCTAGTCATTGCGCTATAGAAGATACCATAGACTTCCAGTCATTGCGCTATAGAAGATACCATAGACTTCTAGTCATCGCGCTATAGAAGATACCATAGACTTCCAGTCATTGCGCTATAGAAGATACCATAGACTTCTAGTCATCGCGCTATAGAAGATACCATAGACTTCCAGTCATTGCGCTATAGAAGATACCATAGACTTCCAGTCATCGCGCTATAGAAGATACCATAGACTTCCAGTCATTGCGCTATAGAAGATACCATAGACTTCCAGTCATTGTGCTGTAGAAGATACCATAGACTTCCAGTCATTGCGCTATAGAAGATACCATAGACTTCCAGTCATTGCGCTATAGAAGATACCATAGACTTCTAGTCATTGCGCTATAGAAGATACCATAGACTTCCAGTCATTGCGCTATAGAAGATACCATAGACTTCTAGTCATTGCGCTATAGAAGATACCATAGACTTCTAGTCATTGCGCTAATGCTAGTTGGCATTGGATTATGAAACTACCTCTAACTTCCTTCATACTGGACACAAAGACAAAAACGTTGCCAAAATCCCAAGTCTCCCTTTAATGTATTGGTTTTGGAATATAGACAGTACAATGGACCAGACAAAGGGCCCGCTGGTTAAGAATCACTGTTTTAGTGTAGTCCAAGAGGAACAGGAACACAACCAGGAGAAACTCACCCGAGGCCCCCTCTTCCCCGGCGTCCCTGGCTTCCCAGGAGGTCCTTGAAGTCCCTAGAAGGGGGAAAAAATATGTCAATAAAGCAGGAAGTGAGTAAGATCAATAACAGACTGTGTACAGGGAAGTGGATTGAATTAATTGAATGAAGCCACGTGTGAGAACAGAACTTGAATGAGATACAGTTCATTGGAAGAGTTGGCACTTGGAAGAGAGAGTTGAGAGTTGGAAATGTAACATACAATCCACATAGTGGCATGTCATCACTAGCTGAGCTAACTGCCCTCATTACACTGGCAGTAAAACACCTATCAATCCACCCAGCATGGTTATACTCATTTTCAGGAGCTGCATATTGAAACAAGGCTTTGTTATTTTCCCTGCCATTCTGCAAGCATAGCCTGTTACATTCAACACAGGTTAGTTTCAACTTGGATCAGTGCTCGCGAACCTTCTTTGTTAGGTCTTGGGTTTTGATGTTGGCAGTGTGGTTGAGAGCGTATTGTTAAGCCAGCTACGGCTCACTCCCACTGAAACCAATATTATTCCAATTCCAATACCACTCCAGTGCTTGGATGTGGAAGTGTGAGTCATTGTGCTGGCAGGGCGGCCTGGACTGTGGACCGGGGCCTGCATTGGTCGGTTCCAAACACAGCCACTCTTGTTAATTATGGGCATCAGCTAGCTTTAAACCAATTACACACATGGATTAGCTCAGCTATCAAAGGTCATTGCTAATGAGGGGTCAGAGTCTGCAAACCCAAGCAGAGAGCAGACCCTTAGTTATGTTTGGAAATGTTAGGTTTTGATATCATTTCTACTTTTCCACCAGGCTCATAAAACACAACGACAAGACAGGAAAGAGGAAATGAAAAACATCTTGAGAACTACGTAGGAACATACAGTAGGAACTACGTTTTGTTAACATACAGTTTGATCTATGGTTTTGTAAACATACAGTAGGAAGTAGGGTTTGTTAACATGCAGTGGGAACTACAGTTTGTTAACATACTGTGGCTTGCGAAAGTATTCACCCCTCTTGGCATTTTTCATATTTTGTTGCCTGGAATTAAAATAGATTTTTGGGGTTTTGTATCATGTGATTTAAACAACATGCCTACCACTTTGAAGATGCAAAATATTTTTATTGTGAAACAAACAAGAAATTAGACAAAAAAAATGTGAATAACTATTCCCCCCCCAAAAGTCAATACATTGTAGAGCCACCTTTTGCAGCAATTACAGCTGCAAGTCTCTTAGGGTATGTCTCTATAAGCTTGGCACATCTAGCCACTGGGATTTTTGCCCATTGTTCAAGGAAAAACTACCTCCAGCTCCTTCAAGTTGGATGGGTTCCGCTGGTGTACAGCAATCTTTAAGTCATTCCACAGATTCTCAATTGGATTGAACCACCCAAGTGTTGCTTTAGCAGTATCCTTAGGGTCATTGTCCTGACAGAAGGTGAACCTCCGTCCCAGTCTCAAATCTCTGGAAGACTGAAACAGGTTTCCCTCAAGAATTTCCCTGTATATAGCTCTATCTATCATTCCTTCAATTCTGACTAGTTTCCCAGTCCCTGCCGATGAAAAACATCCCTACAGCATAATGCTGCCACCACCATGCTTCACTGTGAGGATGGTGTTCTCGGGGTAATGGAAGGTGTTGGGTTTGTGCCAGAAATAGCATTTCCCTTGATGGCCAAAAAGTCTAATCTGACCAGAGTACCTTCTTACATATGTTTGGGAAGTCCAAACTGAAGACCAAACTGTCACGATCGTCGTTAAGGAAATGACCGGATCAAGGTGCAGCGTGGTAGGCGTTCATTTTTTGTATATTAAATGTCGCCAACAAAACAAAAAACAACAAAATGAACGTGAAGCTCTGTAAGGCTATACCTGCCACAAACAAAGACAACAACCCACAAATGAGAAAAGGAAAAAAGGCTGCCTAAGTATGATTCCCAATCAGAGACAACGATTGACAGCTGTCCCTGATTGAGGATCAGACCCGGCCAAAAACAAATAACCAGAAAGCCTAGACTTTTCCACCCGAGTCACAACCTGACCAAACAAACATAGAGAATCAAAGGATCTCTACGGTCAGGGCGTGACAGTACCCCCCCCCCCCCCCCCAAAAAAAGGTGCGGACTCCGGCCACAAACCTGACACTATAGGGGAGGGTCCGGGTGGCACCTATCTTGGTGGCGGCTCTGGTGCGGGACGCAGACCCCGCTCCACCTCTGGCTCCCCCCACTTTGAAGGCACCTCTGGTGCAGGGAACCTCGTCGCCGGACTGGGGACCGTCGCCGGACTGGGGACCGTCGCCGGAGGCACCAGACTGGAGCTCGTCGCCGGAGGCTCCGGATAGGAGACCGTCGCCGGAGGCTCCGGACCACGGATCGACGCTGGAGGCTTCGTGCCATGGATCATCACTGGAGGCTTCGTGCCATGGATCATCACTGGAGGCTCCGTGCCATGGATCATCACTGGAGGCTTCGTGCCATGCATCATCTCTGGAGGCTTCGTGCCATGGATCATCACTGGAGGCACCGTGCCATGGATCATCACTGGAGGCTTCGTGCCATGGATCATCTCTGGAGGCTTCGTGGCTTGGATCATCACTGGAAGCTTCGTGCCATGGATCATCACTGGAGGCTTCATGCCATGGATTATCACTGGAGGCTTTGGGCCAAGGATCATCACTGGAGGCTTCGAATGTGGAGCTGGAACAGGTCTCACCGGACTGAGGAGACGTACTGGAAGACTGGTGCGTGGAGCTGCCACAGGGCTTACCAGGCTGGGGAGACATACTGGAGGCCTGGTACGTGGAATCGGAACAGGTCTCACTGGACTGGGGAGATGCACTGGAAGCCGTGGAGCTTGGAGCAGGCACCGGATACACTGGGCCGTGGAGGCGCACTGGAGGTCTCAAGCGTAGAGCCGGGACAACCCGTCCTGGCTGGATGGTTACTTTCGCCCGACAACCACGGGGTGCTAGCACAGGCTGTGCAGACGCACCGGAGACACAGTGCACAGAGCCCACGCAGGATATCCTGGACCGAAGAGACGCACTGGAGGCCAGGAGCGCTGAGCCGGCACCATCTGCCCTGGCTGGATGCCCACTCTAGCCCGGCCAATGCGAGGAGCTGGACTATAGCTCACCGGCTGTGACTGCGCACTGGGGACATGGTGCGCATCACCGCATAACATGGTGCACATCACCGCATAACATGGTGCGCATCACCGCAAAACATGGTGCCGCCAGTTACACGCTCTCTACCGGGAGTTAACTCCGCCAACCTCCCTATGTGCCCCTCAAACATTTTGGGGGAGTGTTAAAATAGAGTAAGAACTATGTTTTTTTGTTTTAACAAAATCATAGATCCTACTAGATGTTAACAAAACCATAGATCCTACTGAATGTTGTGCCCAGGTAGGATGGCAGGGCTTGAGGCTGTACTTGTTTTTAAAGATCTCATGAAATGGGAGTTATTGGTCTTTTTTGACACTCTTGGCCTTGGCCATGTGTCTCCGTGTCACGGACTATTTCAGGTGTTTTCATGTGTTTGGTGGTGTCACTCTTCTCACAATGTTGTATGTTTATGTAATTGATAATAATACTTGCGTTTGCTGCTAAGGCAATGTCTGCCCTTGACTCTGTCCAAAGTTAAATCAAATACTGATCTCAGATCTTTTTTTGTCAGAAATTTCAGAACATACTTTGTAGTCAAAGTATGACATAGTTAATAGTTTTAATATAATAGCCTTTGTTTGTTATATTGAGGACATTATGCAAGCCTTGCTGTGAGGCAAGTCACTGTTCTGGGGTACAGATGATGGTTACCCACATTTTCCATTGTTAACTGAAGCCCAGAGAGCCCCAGCGTTAGGTCATACCTGACCGAACAGAGTAGCGTTGGCAATTCTTTCCGCTCGTACTTCTGCAGTGAGGGAATCCACACGGCTATGTACGTCATAGCCGCTTAAAGGTGGGAGATACATGTTTATTGGAGAGCTAGCCTACAATTGATGCTGGGCTGGATTTGCCCCATGCTTGGTCAAGGCTGACGTTATCAGGATACATACCTAGTCTGCATCCCATGACGTTACCAGGATATAGGCCTAGTCTGAATCCCATGACGTTACCAGGATATAGGCCTAGTCTGAATCCCATGACGTTACCAGGATATAGGCCTAGTCTGAATCCCATGACGTTACCAGGATATAGGCCTAGTCTGAATCCCATGACGTTACCAGGATATAGGCCTAGTCTGAATCCCATGACATTACCAGGATATAGGCCAAGTCTGAATCGCATTAAGTTACCAAGGATACAGACCTAGTCTGAATCCCATGACGTTACCAGGATATAGGCCTAGTCTGAATCCCATGACGTTACCAGGATATAGGCCTAGTCTGAATCCCATGACGTTACCAGGATATAGGCCTAGTCTGAATCCCATGACGTTACCAGGATATAGCCCTAGTCTGAATCCCATGATGTTACCAGGATATAGACCTAGTCTGCATCCCATGACGTTACCAGGATATAGGCCTAGTCTGCATCCCATGACGTTACCAGGATATAGGCCTAGTCTGAATCCCATGACGTTACCAGGATATAGGCCTAGTCTGCATCCCATGACGTTACCAGGATATAGGCCTAGTCTGCATCCCATGACGTTACCAGGATATAGGCCTAGTCTGCATCCCATGACGTTACCAGGATATAGGCCTAGTCTGAATCCCATGACGTTACCAGGATATAGGCCTAGTCTGCATCCCATGACGTTACCAGGATATAGGCCTAGTCTGCATCCCATGACGTTACCAGGATATAGGCCTAGTCTGCATCCCATGACGTTACCAGGATATAGGCCTAGTCTGCATCCCATGACGTTACCAGGATATAGGCCTAGTCTGCATCCCATGACGTTACCAGGATATAGGCCTAGTCTGCATCCCATGACGTTACCAGGATATAGGCCTAGTCTGCATCCCATGACGTTACCAGGATATAGGCCTAGTCTGCATCCCATGACGTTACCAGGATATAGGCCTAGTCTGAATCCCATGACGTTACCAGGATATAGGCCTAGTCTGAATCCCATGACGTTACCAGGATATAGCCCTAGTCTGCATCCCAAATGACCAAAATTTGTGCACTCTGTAGAGAATAGGGATTGGGAGACAGGCATAGTTTGTCTCCTGCCTGGCATGATAATGTGTTAGAATGCCTTTCAAGTTTCACTGCTATGTAACACCGTTCTATCATCCAAGGTTTGCAGCAGCTAGAATAACTCACTCATTTAGAACCAAGAATTCCACAACTACAATTTGTTTCTATTCCTGTCAGTAGAATTAGGATACTGGACGTTCTTTGTAGCAGCGCAATTCTACAAATTGACTGGAATTTAGATAGAACTATTGGCAAGCTTTGTTTTGAGGGTTTTGTGGCAGCCGGTCTGACTATTGGAATCTTCAAACACTGTTGAACTCCACTGCAGTGCAAGCTTGGCATCTGTCAGGTTACACATGTCCTGGCATAGCCCACACTGGTCTCTATCTTCAAGCTGTCAGTGTCATTTCAATTGTGGACCACACCAAAGCATAACCACTCTGAGAACTGGTCTCCTCAATGTGTACTTACAGTAGGCTTGTTCGATGAAGACGTGCTTCTCTAGCTGTGTAAAGTAGTCTTGTGGTGCATTTCCACTATCATGTTAACAAAACCATAGATCCTACTATATGTTTTTGTTAACATGGGCACCATAACATTCCAATGTTACAATAAGAACAAATGACCTATATGCTATGAGCAACCAATGGTCTGTTAGGAGCTGTACAGTCATGCTTGTTATAGTTTTCAAAGTTGTTCAAACATCTGACTTCATACATTTCTCAGTACAATGTGAATTTGTCCATGTATCATTTACATCGCTTTCACAAGACGAGAAGTCCCAAAAACATTGAAGCATTCGTTTTAAAATTACACCCCTGGTTTGAACTAACTCAACAAAATGTACAGAACATCTTAATCTGACAAATCACACACTCAACAAATCCATATCGCCGTAAATTGAATTATGATTATCGGGTCAAGCATTCCTGTCCCTCTAATTAGGCCCCACTTCATAAAACGGTTAAATGTTCCGAGGCATTTTATCCAACATGACCTCTGATCCTGCTCTAAAGGTCTACATTTTCCCTCCTGGGAGGAATCTCTCGCCCCGGCGTCAGGCCCTCAGCTCAGACACACAGACCCCTGGCGGGCATGGCCCTTCTGTTGGCTATTTCTACCTATCCCGCTAAAAAGGAAATCTCACATTAGCAAGCAAGCATCGGTAGCTAGCACAGGCTCGCCAGCCTTTCATACCTGGGGGGAGGGGGGCACTAGCGAGCCGGCTATAGAGGAGGTAACGTTTTAGTGAGCTCCTACTAAAACACAAGATAGAATCAAAAAAGTGAAAGATGGAGCGTCTGCAATATGTAAAATGAACAACTGAAGGGCAGTTTACAAGTAAAAGTGACACTTCTAAGCCTTCTAATTCCCAATAAAACCCTGCAAAGACACTTTTCTCAGTCAGTGCCTTTCTGGCTTTATAGGACACGCAGCCAGGGCTGGGGGGGGGGGGGGGGGGGGCACTTCGATGTCTGTTACCCAGGGGAGGGCTTTGTGTCAGGGGCTTATAAATTGGATGAACCTACCCCCAACACCCAACCACCCCTTCATCAACAGAGTGACTTAGCATCAGGCTTCCTGCTTGTTTAACACCATGGGTGGAGGAGGGATTAGAACAGTAAAGAACAGAGCTCAGTGTGAAATATGGCTATCAGGTGTTCAAAGGCATCAGGCTGCTGCTGCCACGCATGCCAGGCATGTTTTAAAATATATATATATTTTGTTTTAACCCTAATTTAACTAGGCAAGTCAGTTAAGAACAAATTCTTATCTACAATGACGGCCTACCACGACCAAACCCGGACAACGCTGGGACAATTGTGCGCCACCCTATGGGACTCCCAACCACGGCCGGATGTGATACAGCCTGAATTCAAACCAGGGACTGTAGTGACGCCTCTTGCAATGAGATACAGTGCCTTAGACCGCTGCGCACACACACCTCTATTTAAAAAACATGTTCTTACCGCGGGTCCTGGTTCTCCCTTTAGTCCAGGTGGTCCCGGCCCAGCCAGCAATGAGAACTGGGTCGGTTCCAAGTCCCAGGTTTGGAAGCCATCTGTGGCAGGCGGAGTGACAGGGATAAACGAGGTGTCTTTGACAGCCTCCACATTGGTCACTCTGGGCTCAGGTTTCTGTGCAGCCAGAGTGGTCAGCTGCTTCCTCTGTACGAAGAGGACAGAGGTGTTTGAAGAAGAAGCAGAAGAAGAAGAGCCTTGTTTGGATGCTGCCGTGGTTTGGTGGTCTGGCTTCTTCTTTGGTGGCATTGGGGTGGTGGAAAGAAGTGGTGCAGCAGTCAAACTGCTCTCCGTGGGTTTCTGGGTTTTAACACCTGGTTCCACTGCTGTGCTCTTTTTAGCTAAACTGTCGCCACGGGACGTTGGCATTGGGGATGTTTGTGTTTCGATGGTCCTGAGGGGTACAGTAACAGTTTGGGTCGTGACCACTAAGGGGCGCTTTAATCCCTGCCTGGCCGTTGTCGGGGCGACAGCCACAGGACGATACAGGGACATAGTTCCAGGCTTTGGTGTCACAAAACTCTTACGCACAGAGAGGGTCGGCGCCACTGTGGGGCGGTTAGTTGGGACAACAAGCTTAGTCCTGGTTCTTTCCTCAGTCAAGGCCAGATTAGGGCTGGCGGCCTTCCTGGGTATTTCAGTCGGCATTACAGGGGTGAGGAGGGCGACAGTAAGGTTTGGGTCTGAGGGGATCAGAGGTAGCAGGGATGGGAGATTTACGGGCCTGTAGTTGTCAGCCTCCCTGCACTGTTTCTTAATGTACTTACAATAGTTATGAGCTGCCTTGGCAGAGGGGTAAATATCAAACTGGCAAACGGCGCCCTCAAACTGCACTGAGTTCTGGGCCATCTTACCCAAGAGGAAAGAACCCTCGGGATCCAGGGCCTCCTCTTTTTTAGAATGCAGATCTGCATGTACACTAGTCTTCCCACAAGAAGTATATAATGAGACTCTCTGGCCTCGGATGTCCAGGGCCAGGTTATGCCACTGGCCGTTGTGAACGTCATAATCGAAACTGACCAAGTCCCTCTGGCCCACGTAGACCAGCACCTTCCCCAGGATGAACTGGACGCCCAGCTGCAGTCTCCTCCTCTTGGACAGGACGGTGAAGAGGAAGGCGCTGTTGACGCGGTGGGAGCACAGGCTGAGGATCAGAGACAGGTTGGTGGTGGGGTAGGAGGCAGGGGGTAGGACGGACGACAGTGGGGCCTGGACCCGGGCCCGTTGGGTGAGGATGACCCCAGACTTAAAGGGGATGACCCCCTGGGGTGCGAAGCGGGCCCCTGTGGACGATACACCTCCTCCGGTCCTCGTCCCTGTAAGCCCCAGCTGTTGTAGAACGTCAACATCTACAGAGGAGCAGAAAAGACACACCATTAGGCAGATCACATGACCATAGCTCATTTAGAAGATGTGAAAGACATTTTCAGAAAAATGGAAACTCAACTGGTGAAAAATCAAGTGTTTCAGACACAAAGACTCAACATCAGGCTGTTTATAGACAGCTTCCAGATGATGTCAGATTACAGGTTGTATTTGGAGGTGTGATGTGACAGCAAAGTGACATCGTATTTATGTTGATGTTTGCCTTTTTCTGTCTCCTCTCACTACAGATATAGTGATGTCAACTGCACAGAGGAGATCTTGTTATAAACTAGGACATGTTCCAGGCGTTCAGCCATCTTTCCAGGATTTCTCTCAGACAAAGAGTCTCTTCTGAGTTACCGAATTTACATAATGTGTTTGGTTTAATTCAGTAGTCAAACGTTGGCAATATGTTCCATCAATCATGACATCAAGATGAGACAGTGAAACTGCAAATCATTGCGAACAATTGATTTTCTGATGTCAGACATCACTCATTCACTAAAATAGGTGGGGGGAATAGATTTCTGATTCAGACTGAAGGCCTGGGAAGGCCTGAGAACTGCCTGAGATATGTTTGAGTTGCTTCTGGGACAATTTTAGCATTTTAGCTAACCCTAACGCATTTCCTAACCTGCCACATTAATTATCCTAACCTGCTGCGTTAGTTCTCTTGACCTGCTACGAAAAGTCACTTCTGCTAGTCAAAACCGGAAGATCTGCCCTGAGAACACTCTTTGTTGGCCCTTTTCACCTTTTAACGTGGCAGTGGAATGAGTAGAGGTGAGTAGAGGCTAAGGTTAAAAACACTATGCAAAATCAAATTAACTGATTTGATTTCTTCATTAGAAGTGAATTTTAAAAAATTATGTAACCAAATAAATGAAACACTGCAAGCCCGAGCCATATCTGAACCTGTTCTGAGTCCAAACTGGCAGCTCCCTGACTAAAATGTGGACATCCTGTGGCAAAAACCGCTCATAAAGGGATAGCCAGCGATCTCCACTGGGGCTGTGCATCAACGTTCAACTCCACCAACGGCCCACAGATTATGTAGCTATTATGTCAGTCTTGGTTAGAAAAACCTCTTGAAACAGAAGTTCAACGGCTCCCTGGAGAGAAGACAGTGATGGTGGTTTTTAACAATGAAGGATATCTGCAGTTCTACAAAGCAGACAGAAAACCTCCCTTTCTTTTGTCTGGAAATGAACAATGTGTTCTGCTGAGTACGGTGTAAAAATGACTGGAACTGACTGAGACAGGAGGCCAGGATTAAGCAGTTATTGTATTGTGGAAACTTTACAGTAGCCTGGATGTTCCAGGTTTTAATTACAATCCCATGGGAAGGAATAGAGATTATAGATAATTGTTGTAACCATATGCCGGTTAAACTTATAGTGCTTTGTGCTTAGTGTTCGTGACTGCATAAATGTTTTAAGATGCTCAAATTTCAAATGAGTACTTATGTCAGACCCTGACCCCCAAACCAGGCCAGTAAGAGTTCTAAAGGAAGTGCTCTACAGGAAGTGCTCTACAGGAAGTGCTCTAAAGGAAGTGCTCTACAGGAAGTGCTCTACAGGAAGTGCTCTAAAGGAAGTGCTCTACAGGAAGTGCTCTACATTCTACACATTTGTGAAACTGGTAAGAAAGACATGCTGGTAAGAAAGCAGCTTTACTTACAGGAGATCAAATGCTCTAGAAGGAAAATCAAATAAATCAGATGAGTTGTTGTAGCAAAACCTTCAACACTTGTTACAACATTGTTACAACATTGTTACAACGTTACAATTGCTTTTAAATAGCTGATAGGAGATCAACCTGATACAGTCTAGTCCAGTCTATTGCTTGCCTACAGTAACTTGTGTATTTCCTTATACAAATCATCATCCTTCTTCTCTATGTCAAACTCTATGTGGAGTAATGTAGCTGAAGTATGGTACTGTAGTAAGCCATCTGGGTACCACCAGGGACAGTGTTCGCACCATACTGATTGAGGCCCACAAAGGCTGAATCAGCATCATGAACCAGCTCCCTGCACCAGCTAGGCTACACTCAGAAAAAAAGGTGCCACCTAAAAGGGTTCTTCGGCTGTCCTCATAGGATAACCATTTGAAGAACTATGTTTGGTTCCATGTAGAACCCTTTTCAGTTCCATGTAAAACCATTTCCACAGAGAGTTCTACATGAAACTCAAAAGCGTTCTATCTGGAACCAAAAAGGGTTATCCTATGGGTACAGAATAACCCTTTTGGAGCCCTGTTAAGGACCAAGTTCAACAGGCAAACATTGTGGAACATTGTAGATAGAAATATGATGAACTTCCATAACATGATTCTCCATTCTACATAATACAATTATCAGAACAAACCCCAGGTTGAAGTATTGTGGCTGAAATGGTTAAACCTGTCTTTGTGACCCACATATTGTCCAAGAGCAGATTCCTTCAGAACTGATGTAAAACAAATGTGGACAAGGGTCAACTAAACACTGAGAGAGTTGAATGATATACTGTGCTACTATAGAGAGGAAGAATTACACAACAGTACAGACACTCTCTCTGCAGCTAGGATTCTCAAAGGCTATGGGACATCAGTCATGTTATAAGGGAAGGAGGTGGGTTTGCAGGCTGTATATTATGCTTGCGTCCCAAATCACACCCGGTTCCTTATTTAGAGCATGACTTTTGACAAGTACCCATAAGGCTCTGGTCAAAAGTTGTGCACTATATAGGGAATAGGGTGCCATTCGTGAGGCTGATATGTTCAGGAAAGTGGTAGACAGGGAGGCCATGACAGACCCCCTGCACATGGAAAGAACTGAAGCTGAACTTGAAGACAAAAACAAACATTTCCTTCATCAGCAGAATGTCCCATGATACTGTAGTTTAAAATTATCTGGTTTTCATTCTGAAAATGCAGTAAGTGCACTAAGTAGATACGTGATGAATTGTAATAACATAATAGTGGGTTTGCTAGAGGAAGTGGCACAGTGAAAACCCTATTACAGGTTAAAGTACATCCAGATCTCCACAGACTATAAATGCAGCCGTCTCATCAGAGATAGTGGAGGGGGGTGCGCAGTATTGTTTGAGAGAATCCCACATTCTGAGGGATATCAGAAGATTCCAGATAATCCCAGTAGAAGCTTCATCTCCCACCATTGAAATAGAACAGAGAGATTTATCTCCATCACATCTCCACTTCCACATCAGAAGATACGATCTAATTTACAATCCACCTTTCACCCCTGTATATTAAATCATACACTTTAGGCTGTGGGCCTCAACTTGACTCTCTCCAAGTGTGTGTGTGTGTGTGTGTGTGTGTGTGTGTGTGTGTGTGTGTGTGTGTGTGTGTGTGTGTGTGTGTGTGTGTGTGTGTGTGTGTGTGTGTGTGTGTGTGTGTGTGTGTGTGTGTGTGTGTGTGTGTGTGTGTGTGTGTAAAATGTGTGTAAAATGTGTGTGTGTGTGTGTGTAAAGTGTGTGTGTCTAGACCCATTTGGTCTACATTGGTATCCAATACGAGATATACACATTTGTATATACATTAATTCTTACTCCAGAATGAGATAATGAAACCTCACCTTCAGGGTGTGCTTGTGTTAGTCCCACAAAACAGGTACTATAGAGAATAGTCCAGAGTATCAGAGCTCTCCTGTGGGGTAGAGAAAGAACATGGTCATACACACACACACCTGCACACACACACACACACACACACACACACACACACACACACACACACACACACACACACACACACACACACACACACACACACACACACACACACACACACACACACATAACTGGGGTTGTATAAGGTTATTTCTACACTCATATCATGTTTTGTTTATAGGTATTAAACAATTTATAACGTTATTGCTCCTGAGTGGTCAGATCTTATGCAAAAGTAACCCATTGAGGCAGCAGCATCAGTACTGCTTTCACCTAAATCCCATCTAGATGTTCTAGTCACTGATGCACCAGATGATCTGGCCCTTAGGAGGGCTAGGTAGCTCCTGCTCCTAGCCTCAGACTGCCTCTGAGTAGGCCCTCCAAACACTTGCAGTAACCCCACCAATGGTTCTTAGAAATCAAGGAGGCAATGAGAGGGGGAAAAATTGAAAAAGTCCTTCATTTACAAGAGCAGGGGGAGACAAACATCTGGAAACATCAACACTAAGGAACTCAACACAGGAAACCAATGCAGTAAACCATCAGTCAGCACTTACAGGTCAGATAGTGACTTCACATACATAAACGGGCTTATGTTATCCTGTGAGTGTGTTTTGTAGTAGTTACCATGACTACGTTAAACTGAAGATATTGGAAGTAGATGAGACCAAAGAATGAGTCTCAACGATGTACTGGGATTATCTATGAGTAGTTTTCAGCCTGGATGTCGGCTTGGATAAGTGTTTTTACACATATAAAGTGTAAAAATGTTATGCCTGTATTTGGTTTCACCAGCAATGCAGACCTGTATGCTCTCGTTGGCTGGCCCTCGCTTCATATTCATCGCCAAACCCACTGGCTCCAGGTCATCTAAGGGCCATAAGTCTTTGCTAGGTAAAGCCCCGCTTTATCTCAGCTCACTGGTCACCATAGCAGCACCCACCCATAGCACACGCTCCAGCAGGTATATTTCACTGGTCACCCCCAAAGCCTATTCCTCCTTTGGCCTCCTTTCCTCCCAGTTCTCTGCTGCCAATGACTGGAACGAATTTCAAAAATCACTGAAGCTGGAGACTCATATCTCCCTCACTAACTTTAAGCATCAGCTGTTAGAGCAGCTCACAGATCACTGCACCTGTACATAACCCATCTGTAAATAGCCCATCCAACTACCTCATCCCCATATTGTTATTTATTTGATTTCTTTTCTCCTTTGCACCCCTGTATCTCTACTTGCACATTCATCTTCTGCACATCTATCACTCCAGCGTTTAATTGCTGAATTGTAATTACTTCACCACTACGGCCTATTTATTGCCTTACCTCCCGAATCTTACCTCATTTGCACACACTGTATAGATTTTTTTCTCCCTATTGTGTCATTGAATGTACATTTGTTTATTCCATGTGTAACTCTGTGTTGTTGTTTGTATCGCACTGCTTTTGCTTTACCTTGGCCAGGTCGCAGTTGTAAATGAGGAATTGTTCTCAACTGGCCGACCTGGTTAAATAAAGGTGAAATAAAATAAAAAAACATTTACAAGGCACCAGCAATGAGTATTTTAGCTGGATGAGAGTGCCTAAAAGTAAGTATGTGGTTACGGTACAGCAGCTTGTCCACAATCTGTTAAACCCATTGACTTCTGTGGGGTTTCCTCTTACAGAATAAGGCCTCGCAATGACCTGCAGGCCTGAAAACTCCAGCCAGGCAGCCAAGGAGGGAGACACTGGCTGAATCCCAAACGACCCGCTTCCCCTTCCCCCTCCATTTACACGTTCGTGCGCGCCTTCGCCATATGCACAAGTGTCCCAAAACTGAGGGAGTGAAAATGATTGAGGGTGTAAGGGGTCATTAGACCCTCCAATAACCACTTTGGCCGAGCCAGCAACACTGCCGGCTTCAGAGTGAAGTGGAATCCCATAAGGCACTGAATTGTTTTTAAATTAGCGCAATTTTAGCGGGTCGGCTACAACTGGATGCATCTGGTTTTCATGGGAAATCGAAAGAGAGCCTGTGACGCGACTTCCGCTTTGGGAAATGAACAAGCCGACAGTCCATCTTAACTCTTCCTCCACATTTACTGGATGGCCAGCGGAGAAGAGAACCTTCCCTGTAGCTTTTTTCTCTCTCATCGAGACCAGAAAGATAAACAAGCCACTCAGGTGTTTATTACGTTAGGCTAGTTGAGTTGTGAACACAACTAGATCGAATGTAATATGATGCAACTTTTTTTAATGAATAGTATATTCCCCACCCACTTATCGAACTAGCCAATGAGAACTGTGCGATGTAGGAAAGAAGAGGAGTGGAAAAGGAGGGGAGGGAATAATAGGATCCCCCCTCCTCTCTCTAAATCTAACCCCAATCCCAACAATCACTCCCACAACATTCATCTGGCACTGCAGCAGTGAACAGCTGCATAAGCAGCAGAGAGTGCAACTTTTAAATTCAACCGGGGTTTATAAAAGGGAAATGCTTCATTTTTTAAAACTAAATGTTTTTAATTGGAACTTGTATTTTACTGAAATCCTAAATGTGTTATTGCTATCATTAATAACTATCTAATAATACCCTAATTATTAATAGTAATTTGGGTATAATTTGGATTCCAGCTCTACTGGAATCCAGCACTTTTCACAGGCTCTTCCAAGTTTCCTCTGACAATGTTTCTGCAAGTCCTCTGCACAGACACACAACTCCCCCAAAATAGGCCAGGTCCTTATTCCCTGGGGATCCTCTCATAGATAAGACTATTATGTCATAGCTGACAAATGCAACATGAAAATGGCAAGGCAAAATACTAGTCTACACATTGGGATCACGTAACATGGATAATTCATTCATTGACACCGACATGATTCCCTCTTTGTATCTATTCTTGTGTGCTCTCAAGAAAATAAACATGGGTTTCTTCTGGAATGTGTGGAAACGCAATGTCCTACTGGAGATGAACAGATGCTCACAAGTAAGTTAAATCATTATCAGTCTACATAAGAGATGAAAGGGAGGGCTATTTGTTTGGATAACGTGTACTCACCCCCCGACTCCAGCTGTTTTGAGTTTGGAGTACGGGGCATTGTCCGGCTCCATAGCGGTTACTTCATTCTTTCTTGAGACTTTTTACAACAGTCCAGACGTGGCAGGAGACATACGCGAATTATTTCCATTCCAGCTGATCCTTTACAACTTTGACAGGGAACCAAAAAATGCACCGGGGATAATAGATCAATAGATGAAAATAAAGTGGCTTCCTTCTTTCTAAGAGTCGTTCCGTTATCTTTCTTCAGGAGATCATGACAGAGAACAAACCTCGATCTATCTTGAAAAGCTCCATCGGTGTGTTTTAGCGCGAGGCAAACAACCCACAACCGGTGGATGTCACAATCTGCGGGAGAAGTCCAATCTCTCTCCACACTCATACAAGCACCACGGTGGAATCTATGACGACCGCCTTGTAGCCTACGCCGACGTTTCTAATATGCAAGATATCGTGGACTGAGTGAGTGAATTCTTCGCTCGGGACTCGGAGAAACACACCTCCCTCTGTCGCCCTCAGCTGACATTGAAGGAGAAAACAAATGTAACACACATGTATGGTGTAAAGAAGCCGTTTCATTGGAAGGTGTGTCTTGCTTGCTTGGAAAGCAAAACCTTCTCAAATTGCAACTTGCATGGTCATAGTAAGTAAGTAATAATAATACAAGGGATTGATGTAGTGGTAGGTGGCAGAAGACCATGCATGCACTTCACTGCATTGTGAAACTCACATGAGGTGTATTACTGTATCTTCTAATATAGCCCTAGACCTCTTCGGAGACTGTGATTATGTATGAGTAACCTACAGCAGTGCAATTATTTTCTGGGCCAGGTGACAGGTCTAGACTGTAGACAGATGGGTTGTTTGTTTACCCTGCACACTGACACTCACACACAAAACCCACACACATAGCCTACACTACATAGGCACACACAAACACATACCGACACGCACACACACACACACACACACACACACACACACACACACACACACACACACACACACACACACACACACACACACACACACACACACACACACACACACACACACACACACACACACACACACACACACACAGCACAGCACACTTTCACACTCATCATTAGCTGCTGCGCCTCTGTTCTTTATTTTACTCTTATTATTATCTATCCTGATGCCTAGTCACTTTACCCTGCCTTCATGTACATATCTACCTCAAATACCTTATTATTATCTATCCTGATGCCTAGTCACTTTACCCTGCCTTCATGTACATATCTACCTCAAATACCTTATTATTATCTATCCTGATGCCTAGTCACTTTACCCTGCCTTCATGTACATATCTACCTCAAATACCTTATTATTATCTATCCTGATGCCTAGTCACTTTACCCTGCCTTCATGTACATATCTACCTCAAATACCTTATTATTATCTATCCTGATGCCTAGTCACTTTACCCTGCCTTCATGTACATATCTACCTCAAATACCTTATTATTATCTATCCTGATGCCTTGTTACTTTACCCTGCCTTCATGTACATATCTACCTCAAATACCTTATTATTATCTATCCTGATGCCTAGTCACTTTACCCTGCCTTCATGTACATATCTACCTCAAATACCTTATTATTATCTATCCTGATGCCTAGTCACTTTACCCTGCCTTCATGTACATATCTACCTCAAATACCTTATTATTATCTATCCTGATTCCTAGTCACTTTACCCTGCCTTCATGTACATATCTACCTCAAATACCTTATTATTATCTATCCTGATGCCTTGTCACTTTATCCTGCCTTCAGGTACATATCTACCTCAAAGACCTTATTATTATCTATCCAGATGCCTTGTCACTTTACCCTGCCTTCATGTACATATTTACCTCAAATACCTTATTATTATCTATCCTGATGCCCAGTCACTTTACCCTGCCTTCATGTACATATCTACCTCAAATACCTTATTATTATCTGTCCTGATGCCTAGTCACTTCACCATGCCTTCATGTACATATCTACCTTAATTACCTTATTATTATCTATTCTGATGCCCAGTCACTTTACCCTGCCTTCATGTACATATCTACCTTAATTACCTTATTATTATTATCTATCCTGATGTCTTGTCACTTTACCCTGCCTTCATGTACATATCTACCTCAAATACCTTATTATTATCTGTCCTGATGCCTAGTCACTTCAGCATGCCTTCATATACAGTACCAGTCAAAAGTTTGGACAAACCAACTCATTCAAGGGTTTTTCTTTATTTAGACTATATTCTACATTGTACAATAATAGTGAAGACATAGAAACAATGAAATAACACATATGCTGAGTAAACATTCCACGGTCGGGTCTACTCCTGTTGTATTCGGCACATGTGACAAATAACATGTGATTTTATATACACTTGTTTTGTCTGGTGCAAGGTGGCACATTGATGTCCCACTGCTCTCCAGCGCAGCATACTCAACATACTGCACATGGACATTTATCTGACAAAATGTGAAAGGGACATGGTCACACGGTACATTTCCCCATAGAGACATTTCCTCTTCTCCTCTTGTTGGCCTCGCAGTAAAGCTGGCATTCTTTATTGTCTTCTGATTTGTTTACTGATGTTTCAGTGTTCCGGGCCACAGCTGCCTATCCTCCCTGCCCACCTCACCTACAGTCAGTACTGTATATCCGTTCATGCCTGTGAGCTGGAGCCAGAGTAGAGCTCTCCGCCTAGCGCTGCTGCTGTTGCAGTCGTGTGCTGTGAAATTCCTATGTCAAAGAAAGTCCTCATTGACCCGCCCTCAACAAACACGCGGTGACAGTGTCCAGCCGAGCCCCAACAGAGCGCCGATTCAGCTCCCTGCAACTGGATCCCCCATCCCTGAGCCCGGGCTCCCGGCACACAGAGCCCCTCACAGTTCTCCCCTAGCAGGCAGGCAGGACTAGGCCTTTGCCCCAAATGGCACGCTATGCCCTATATAGTGCACTACTTTTGACAAGTTTTGGTCGCTATAAAGCGATATACTTCAAACTTGTATGGATGCCATTTGGGACGAATCCCAGGAAGGGTGCACACCACCTTGAAAGAGCACTTCCCATGTACCTGTCTGAGCGTACATGTCAGATGGTAGATTTTGTTACTTCAAACTTGTATTTCGCAGACAAGGGATGCAATGTCCTAGAAGTGGTAGCAGAGCAGGCACAACAGATTAGACAGGTTTTGAGTGTTGAGGGGTTTTGTTTCAGCAACTGTAGGTCTGTGATGAGTGATAACTTACTGTAGGCCTACTGACAGAATCTGTAACAGTGCATAGCCTATCTTTCTGTTTCTCTATCCTGCCTCATTTTGCCAATATTTCATGGAAAACATGAATGAACCCTGGTGGAATGAGTGTACAGCTACAGTAGCACGCAGCGCCAACAAATATGATGATACAGCAAAACCTGAAAAAAGACCTAGAGGCTAGTTTATATATTAAGGTTTTATGAGTTGACTTTCCTCCACTCATCACACGACTGCCATGTTGGAACCCTTGTCTTTAACCATTGACAGGTGTGGACGACTCTGCATTTCATTCTTTATTCCAGACTAGAGGCGGATAACGGAAGCCAGCTGTCCCCTTATACTTTGATATTACAATAGATATTAGAAGGTCAGTGTCTGCAGGAAATTGGAGGATTTTCCTGTAGACTGGGAAATGTATACCCTAGCTGTCCATATGCATCACACAACATCCTAGACCAGTCATGTATAGAATTTTCAAGCAACATTTTAATGGATATACGATGTACAGTAAGTGATCTGAATAAGAACAGGATTTATGGGTCATATCTTACTTGATATGGCCCATAACTTAAGTTATTATTTTAACAGTCCTCCGTCGAAAAGACAGTGGATGAATCAAATGCATTATTATTTAAATATTGAGAAAATGTGGGCTACAGAGAGAAATAAAATAAAATATAACCATTTAAAAAAATATATATATATTTCACCTTTATTTAACCAGGTAGGCTAGTTGAGAACAAGTTCTCATTTGCAACTGCTACCTGGCCAAGATAAAGCATAGCAGTGTGAACAGACAACACAGAGTTACACATGGAGTAAACAATTAACAAGTCAATAACACAGTAGAAAAAAAGAGAGTCTATATACATTGTGTGCAAAAGGCATGAGGTAGGCGAATAATTAAAATTTTGCAGATTAACACTGGAGTGATAAATGATCAGATGGTCATGTACAGGTAGAGATATTGGTGTGCAAAAGAGCAGAAAAGTAAATAAATAAAAACAGTATGGGGATGAGGTAGATAAAATGGGTGGGCTATTTACCGATAGACTATGTACAGCTACAGCGATCGGTTAGCTGCTCAGATAGCAGATGTCTGAAGTTGGTGAGGGAGATAAAAGTCTCCAACTTCAGCGATTTTTGCAATTCGTTCCAGTCACAGGCAGCAGAGAACTGGAACGAAAGGCGGCCAAATGAGGTGTTGGCTTTAGGGATGATCAGTGAGATACACCTGCTGGAGTGCGTGCTACGGGTGGGTGTTGCCATCGTGACCAGTGAACTGAGATAAGGCGGAGCTTTACCTAGCATGGACTTGTAGATGACCTGGAGCCAGTGGGTCTGGCGACGAATATGTAGCGAGGGCCAACCAACTAGAGCATACAAGTCGCAGTGGTGGGTGGTATAAGGTGCTTTAGTGACAAAACGGATGGCACTGTGATAAACTGCATCCAGTTTGCTGAGTAGAGTGTTGGAAGCAATTTTGTAGATGACATCGCCAAAGTCGAGGATCGGTAGGATAGTCAGTTTTACTAGGGTAAGTTTGGCGGCGTGAGTGAAGGAGGCTTTGTTGCGGAATAGAAAGCCGACTCTTGATTTGATTTTCGATTGGAGATGTTTGATATGAGTCTGGAAGGAGAGTTTACAGTCTAGCCAGACACCTAGGTACTTATAGATGTCCACATATTCAAGGTCGGAACCATCCAGGGTGGTGATGCTGGTCAGGCGTGCGGGTGCAGGCAGCGAACGGTTGAAAAGCATGCATTTGGTTTTACTAGCGTTTAAGAGCAGTTGGAGGCCACGGAAGGAGTGTTGTATGGCATTGAAGCTCGTTTGGAGGTTAGATAGCACAGTGTCCAAGGACGGGCCGGAAGTATATAGAATGGTGTCGTCTGCGTAGAGGTGGATCAGGGAATCGCCCGCAGCAAGAGCAACATCATTGATATATACAGAGAAAAGAGTCGGCCCGAGGATTGAACCCTGTGGCACCCCCATAGAGACTGCCAGAGGACCGGACAGCATGCCCTCCGATTTGACACACTGAACTCTGTCTGCAAAGTAGTTGGTGAACCAGGCAAGGCAGTCATCAGAAAAACCGAGGCTACTGAGTCTGCCAATAAGAATATGGTGATTGACAGAGTCAAAAGCCTTGGCAAGGTCGATGAAGACGGCTGCACAGTACTGTCTTTTATCGATGGCGGTTATGATATCGTTTAGTGCCTTGAGCGTGGCTGAGGTGCACCCGTGACCGGCTCGGAAACCAGATTGCACAGCGGAGAAGGTACGATGGGATTCGAGATGGTCAGTGACCTGTTTGTTGACTTGTCTTTCGAAGACCTTAGATAGGCAGGGCAGGATGGATATAGGTCTGTAACAGTTTGGGTCCAGCGTGTCTCCCCCTTTGAAGAGGGGGATGACTGCGGCAGCTTTCCAATCCTTGGGGATCTCAGACGATATGAAAGAGAGGTTGAACAGGCTGGTAATAGGGGTTGCGACAATGGCGGTGATTAGTTTCAGAAATAGAGGGTCCAGATTGCCAAGCCCAGCTGATTTGTACGTGTCCAGGTTTTGCAGCTCTTTCAGAACATCTGCTATCTGGATTTGGGTAAAGGAGAACCTGGAGAGGCTTGGGCGAGTAGCTGCGGGGGGGGGGGGGGGGGGGGGAGCTGTTGGCCGAGGTTGAAGTAGCCAGGCGGAAGGCATGGCCAGCCGTTGAGAAATGCTTGTTGAAGTTTTCGATAATCATGGATTTATAGGTGGTGACCGTGTTACCTAGCCTCAGTGCAGTGGGCAGCTGGGAGGAGGTGCTCTTGTTCTCCATGGACTTCACAGTGTCCCAGAACTTTTTGGAGTTGGAGCTACAGGATGCAAATTTCTGCCTGAAGATGCTGGCCTTAGCTTTCCTGACTGACTGCGTGTATTGGTTCCTGACTTCCCTGAACAGTTGCATATCGCGGGGACTATTTGATGCTATTGCAGTCCACCACAGGATGTTTTTGTGCTGGTCGAGGGCAGTCAGGTCTGGAGTGAACCTAGGGCTATATCTGTTCTTAGTTCTACATTTTTTGAACGGAGAATGCTTATCTAAAATGGTGAGGAAGTTACTTTTAAAGAATGACCAGGCATCCTCAACTGATGGGATGAGGTCAATGTCCTTCCAGGATACCCGGGCCAGGTCGATTAGAAAGGCCTGCTCACAGAAGTGTTTTAGGGAGCGTTTGACAGTGATGAGGGGTGGTCGTTTGACTGCGGCTCCGTAGCGGATACAGGCAATGAGGCAGTGATCGCTGAGATCATGGTTGAAGAGGTGTATTTGGAGGGCCAGTTGGTCAGGATGACGTCTATGAGGGTGCCCTTGTTTACAGATTTAGGGTTGTACCTGGTGGGTTCCTTGATGATTTGTGTGAGATTGAGGGCATCTAGCTTAGATTGTAGGACTGCCGGGGTGTTAAGCATATCCCAGTTTAGGTCACCTAACAGAACAAACTCTGAAGCTAGATGGGTGGCAATCAATTCACAAATGGTGTCCAGGGCACAGCTGGGAGCTGAGGGGTGTCGGTAGCAGGCGGCAACAGTGAGAGACTTATTTCTGGAGAGAGTAATTTTTTTAATTAGTAGTTCGAACTGTTTGGGTATGGACCTGGAAAGTATGACATTACTTTGCAGGCTATCTGTGCAGTAGACTGCAACTCCTCCCCCTTTGGCAGTTCTATCTTGACAGAAAATGTTATAGTTGGGTATGGAAATCTCAGAATTTTTGGTGGCCTTCCTGAGCCAGGATTCAGACACGGCAAGGACATCAGGGTTAGCAGAGTGTGCTAAAGCAGTGAGTAAAACAAACTTAGGGAGGAGGCTTCTGATGTTGACATGCATGATTTGATTTGATTTGATTTGATGAAACCAAGGCTTTTTCGATCACAGAAGTCAACAAATGAGGGTGCCTGGGAACATGCAGGGCCTGGGTTTACCTCCACATCACCCGCGGAACAGAGGAGGAGTAGTATGAGGGTGGAGCTAAAGGCTATCAAAACTGGTCGCCTAGAGCGTTGGGGACAGAGAATAAAAGGAGCAGATTTCTGGGCATGATAGAATATATTCAGGGCATAATGCGCAGACAGGGGCACTGGGTGATGATGAGAGAGGTTGCATCTCTGGACATGCTGGTTGTAATGGGTGAAGTCACCGCATGTGTGGGAGGTGGGACAAAGGAGGTATCAGGGGTATGAAGAGTGGAACTTGGGGCTCCATTGTAAACTAAAACAATGATAACTAACCTGAACAACAGTATACAAGGCCTATTGACATTTGAGAGAGACATACAGCGAGGCATACAGTAATCACAGGTGTTGAATTGGGAGAGCTAGCTAAAACAGTAGGTGAGACAACAACAGCTAATGAGCTAGCACAACAACCGCAGGTAAAATGGCGTTGACTAGGCAGGGAGGGTCGGATTAACTACACACAGAGCCTGAGTGTGGCTGGGGCCGACAGATAAAACATAAACAAGCAGAATGGAGTACCGTGATTAATGTGTCCAGGGGGCAGCGGTGGATGGGGCAGGGGAGCTAGACTGGCGAGTATCATCCAGGCAAAAAAAACTGGCTGGCTGTGCAGAAGGTAAAAGCCGCTAGCAGTGGCTAACAATTACTAAATAGCTTGTAGCTAGTTAGCTGGTTAGCTTCTGGAGGTTCTTGAATGTGTTCTAAAAATAAAAAATAATAGCGATTCCGTATCACATTGGGTGAGGCAGGTTACCGGAAGGTATAATCGAATTAAAAATCGAAAAGAGATTGAAAGTAAATATGGGTCCAGTGCGTGGTTGGGACGTGGCGATTCAGACAGTTAGCAGGCCTGTGCTAACAAGCTAACAGTTAGTAGGCCGGGGCTAAACAAGGTAGCAGTTAGCAGACCGGGGCTAAACAAGCTAGCAGTTAGCAGGCCGAATTAGCAAGCAAGGAGATAGCAAGGGCTAGAAAGTTAGCCTTTGGGGGACGTCGCGATGCGGTGAGTCTGTTTATGCCTTCATGCGGTGACATCGATAGACCGGTCGTGGGTCCGGATATTGTAGCCCTGGAGTATGCTTCGGTGGTAGCACAGGAGCTCTGGCCGCGCTAGCTTCAAGCTAAGTGGATGGAAACGCTAGCCAGGAGTAATCATACGGGGTTGCGGTTAGCTAGTTAGCTAGTTGTGAAGATCCAGCTGAAAATGTTCCGTTTGCGGTGGGAATCCGGTGGGAATCCGGGGATAAAAAATAATAGGTCCGTTATGCTCTGGTTAGAGTCTCGTTGTTCGAACTGGCGACAGCTTTCCGAGCTAAAGGTTAGCTGATGACCGGTTAGCTGATGACCGCTAGCAATGGTTTGCTGACTGATAGCTGGTAGTTAGCTGGCTAGCTTCAGTTGAGGGGTTCCGGATCCGAAGTAAATATAAATACTTTGGAAAAAAAGCAGATCCGCGCTACATTGGGTGAGGCGGGTTGCAGGAGAATATTTAGAAGCTGAGGTTTAGCAAAATGTTTTAAAAGATATGCGAAGAAAAATATGTAAAAAAACAATATATACAAGGGACACGACACGACAAGACGTCTGACTGCTACGCCATCTTGGTGCTAAATTAGCAATACGGCATTAAAATATTAGAAGAAATATCCAAAGGATGATAAAGTATAATTGTTTTAATTATGAGAACAAACAACATGGGTATGGACATTGTGGGAACATGTAGCTTTGAGCAAGTATGATGTCATTAATGTTTGGTGAACTGTATTACGTTTAAGTTATTGATCTTTATTCATCTTTTTTTCTTCAGGCTGAAGGTCAGGCATTAAGTCCCAGACAACGTCATGTCTAGTTTAGTGGATCCATGTCAGTGAAATATGAAGTTGTCTATTGTCACAAAAAAAAAACAGACCTAGCAGTTATTTCATGTCAGGATAGAAAGATGATGATGGAAAGTATTGTATGATAAACACAGACACTTTTGTTTTTACTCCCTTGTCTTTGGGGAATTAAGCCCAGCTGAAAGCCTCTGTCTGGACACAGCTGGATTCAATATGGGATCCCTTGACAATCTGTTTACCTATTCTATACATTCAACCAGGAAATCTGGAGGAAATATCTATTCGTTTGTGGCAAATGACTCCCTTAGATTCGTAGTGATGTATTAGGCCCAGCCTACATTGAGGATATTTATACCTGCACAGCATGTGTTATAGTGAATGGATGACATGCAACAAGTACAATTCAAATGAGATGAGGTTTAATGCCTTGCCATGACTTTTGAAACACGGACTTTCTCAGCTGTCCAAATAGAATTAAGACCATAGAAAAACAAGCGATACAATATTATAGTGTTATATTTAATTTTGTAGTGAAGACTTCTAAATAAGTGACTTGTGATGTCTGCTGGTCTGGAGAGTATCTATACAGTCCCATTTGGGTGGTATTTCAAGCATGTCAGATGTTGAGGAAGACTGGGTGGTATTTGAATAGATACTTGTGAGTGTGAAAAAGGGAAGGACAGTGTGCAGACCGACACCTGAGTAGGCAGTCAATGTGCGTGGTCATTGCTGTGAGGGCTAGGGGCTACATACCAGGAAATGTGTTGAGATTGACAGAAGTAAATATGGCCAGACTTGACTCTAGATAGTCTGTTTTTAATTGTATTAGCAGTGAAAGAGACTCCACTGTATTATACACTCAGTGGACAGTTTATTAGGTACACCAACCCGTTCATGAAAATTGTTCGCTCATACAGACAGTGAGCCACGTGGCCGTGGCTTGCTGTATGAAGCAGGCAGACAGGCATCGAGGCATTCAGTTAATGTTCGATTGATAGTTCTATTGGGCAAAACGAGTGACCTAAACGACTTTGAGCGTGGTATGATCATCGGTTCCAAGTGCGCCAATTCCAGGACCTCTGAAACGTCCTCCTGGGCTTTTCACGCACGCCACTGTCTAGGGTTTACTGAGAAAGATGCAACAAATAAAAAACATCCAGTCAGCGGTAGTCCTGTGGGAGACAACAGCTCTTTGATGAGAGAGATCGAAGGAGAATGACAAGAATTGTTCAAGCTAACAGGCAGGTCACAAACAGACAAATAACAGCACAGTACAACAGTGGTATGCAGAATGGCTTCTCGGAAAGCACAACTCGTCAGTCCTTGTCACAGATGGGCTATTGCAGCAGGTGACCACACCAGGTTCCACTCCTATCAGCTAAAAACAAGAACAAGCTGCTCCAGTTGGAACGTGATCACGAACACCGGACAATTGAGGAGTGGAAAAACATTGCCTGGTCCAAAGAATCATGGTTCAATCACGGATTTGGTGTAAGCAGCATAAGTCCATGGCCCCTCCTGCCTGGTGTCAACGGTACAGGCTGGTGGCAGTGGTATAATGGTGTGGGGAATGTTTTCCTGGCACACGTTAGGTCCATTGATACCAATTGAGCAATATTTGAACGCCACAGCGTATCTGAACATTGTTGCTGACCAGGTGCAGCCGTTCATGGCTACAGGGGGGGTCCGACCTTGACATCAATAATCAGATTAATTGGAGGTAATGATAGACTAGCGTCCTATTCAGGGGGTGTACTTGTACATCAAGCTGCCTCACGCTACAAGGCTGCACGCTACAAGGCTACTTTACTTTATTGTTTGTGCTGAAAGGTATGCAAGGCTACTTCTTGTCAGCTGTGTAGAAACAAACCTGCTTCAAATAATGCAGTTGTGTAGTTGATATCGTTCCAAAAAGGGTTCTTTGAGAGAAGAGTGCCCACTATGTAAAGCGATGGGGAGGACGGGGAAGATGAGGTCACACCTGAGAGGTTCGGACTGGGAGCTCTGAGGTGTTCCATCCCCCAGTCAGTCAGGTTCAAGGCCAGTCTATCTGTCTCTAAGACAACAGGAACACTGACAACTCACATGGTGTTAATCTGAAGGAGATGGAGGGGTGGGTGAGAGTGGAACCACAACCTTATTTAGTCCTAGACATATTCATTTACTTTGAATGAACAAAACTGAACAAAAATTGAAATGCTTCATGCAAAAATGTCAATGATTTACAGTTACAGTTCAGGTCATATAAGCAAATAGGTCCAGCCAATCAAAATGAGTTTTTACCCATAAAAGGGCTTTATTACAGACAGACATACTTCTGTTTCATCAGCTGTCCAGGTGGCTGGTCTCAGATGATCCCGCAAGCGAAGAAGCTGGATGTGGAGGTCCTTGGCTGGCGTGGTTACACATGGTCTGCGGTTATGAGGCCGGTTGGACGTACTGTCAAATTCTCTAAAACAATGTTGGAGAAAGCTTATGGTAGAGAACATAACATTAAATTATCTGGCAACAACTCTGGTGAACATTCCTGCAGTCAGCATGCCAATTTCACGCTCCATCAAAACTTGAGACATCTGTGGCATTGTGTTGTGTGACAAACTGCTCATTTTAGGGGGGCCTTTTATTGTCCTCAACACAAGGTGCACCTGTGTAATGATCATGCTGTTTAATCAGCTTCTTGATATGCCACATCTGTCAGGTGGATGGATTATATTGTCAAAGGAGAAATTCTCACTAACTAAACTAATTTGTGCTCAACATTTGAGAGAAATAAGCTTTTTCTGTGTATGGAATATATCTGTTGTCTTATTTCAGCTCATGAAACATGGGACCAACACTTCACATGTGTTATTTTTTTTGTTCATTATAGTTAATCAAGCTAATATGAATCACAGTGAGCTCTCTAACATGTCTACTCTGTTCTATTCTGACAGATACATTACTGTAATGAATAATCATGGAGAAAAAGGTGTAGATTGATGCGCAGAGCACTGCAGGCGTTTATGTTACCTTCACAGGCAGGCAATGGTCATACACAGGTAGGCAAACAGGCAGGTGAATCAAAACTAGGACTGATGACTATAACCTGTTCTCACAAACGAGCTAGGAAATGGCTTAGTAGAGTCAAAACGAACAATACCTCACAAAGGCACAAACAGAATGAACTGAACTAAGTAAGGAGCTGATGAGACCATGTGAGTAACTAACACGGGTGTTAGTCAAATCAATGAAGAAAAATTAAAGACAGGGCTACGTTCAAGAACACAAAGAAACAGGGCTACATTCAAGAACACAACAAAACAGAACACAAGGTTGACTGAGAAAATAAATACAGAACTCTAGTATTCTAGTGTTTGGCACAGTTATGCAGTCAGTTAGAGGCTATTTAGAAATGCTTTCTGTCCCAGAACAAACCAACCCAACAGGTCAAATTATAAATGATATATATTTTTAAGGGGGTAGATCAGCTTTATTATTGCAGATAGATTGTAGCTTCCATCAGCGTAATTGTCTGCATTATTTCCAATCCTCCATATATTTTGGGGGTAAATACATATATTTATATATACAGTGCCTTCGAAAAGTTTTCAGTCCCAATGACTTTTTCAACATTTTGTTACAGTCTTATTCTAAAATGGATAAAATAAAAAAAAATACTCATCAATCTATACACAATACCCCATAATGACAAAGCTAAAAACATGCTTTTAGAAATGTTAAAATACAGAAATACCTTATTTAAGTATTAAGTATTCAGACCCTTTGGTATGAGATTAGAAATTGAGCTCAGGTGCATCTTGTTTCCATTGATCATCCTTGATGTTTCTACAACTTGGAGTCCACCTGTGGTAAATTCAATTGATTGGACATGATTTGGAAAAACACACATCTGTCTATATAAGGTCCCACAATTGTTTTTATTTATTTCACCTTTATTTAACCAGGTAGGCTAGTTGAGAACAAGTTCTCATTTGCAACTGCGACCTGGCCAAGATAAAGCATAGCAGTGTGAGCAGACAACAAAGAGTTACACATGGAGTAAACAATTAACAAGTCAATAACACAGTAGAAACCAAAGGGGGAGTCTATATACAATGTGTGCAAAAGGCATGAGGAGGTAGGCAAATAATTACAATTTTGCAGATTAACACTGGAGTGATGAATGATCAGATGGTCATGTACAGGTAGAGATATTGGTGTGCAAAAGAGCAGAAAAGTAAATAAATAAAAACAGTATGGGGATGAGGTAGGTGAAAAAGGGTGGGCTATTTACCAATAGACTATGTACAGCTGCAGCGATCGGTTAGCTGCTCAGATAGCTGATGTTTGAAGTTGGTGAGGGAGATAAAAGTCTCCAACTTCAGCGATTTTTGCAATTCGTTCCAGTCACAGGCAGCAGAGTACTGGAACGAAAGGCGGCCAAATGAGGTGTTGGCTTTAGGGATGATCAGTGAGATACACCTGCTGGAGCGCGTGCTACGGATGGGTGTTGCCATCGTGACCAGTGAGCTGAGATAAGGCGGAGCTTTACCTAGCATGGACTTGTAGATGACCTGGAGCCAGTGGGTCTGGCGACGAATATGTAGCGAGGGCCAGCCGACTAGAGCATACAAGTCGCAGTGGTGGGTGGTATAAGGTGCTTTAGTGACGAAACGGATGGCACTGTGATAGACTGCATCCAGTTTGCTGAGTAGAGTGTTGGAAGCCATTTTGTAGATGACATCGCCGAAGTCGAGGATCGGTAGGATAGTCAGTTTTACTAGGGTAAGCTTGGCGGCGTGAGTGAAGGAGGCTTTGTTGCGGAATAGAAAGCCGACTCTTGATTTGATTTTCGATTGGAGATGTTTGATATGAGTCTGGAAGGAGAGTTTGCAGTCTAGCCAGACACCTAGGTACTTATAGACGTCCACATATTCTAGGTCGGAACCATCCAGGGTGGTGATGCTAGTCGGGCATGCGGGTGCAGGCAGCGACCGGTTGAAAAGCATGCATTTGGTTTTACTAGCGTTTAAGAGCAGTTGGAGGCCACGGAAGGAGTGTTGTATGGCATTGAAGCTTGTTTGGAGGTTAGATAGCACAGTGTCCAAGGACGGGCCGAAGGTATATAGAATGGTGTCGTCTGCGTAGAGGTGGATCAGGGAATCGCCCGCAGCAAGAGCAACATCATTGATATACACAGAGAAAAGAGTCGGCCCGAGAATTGAACCCTGTGGCACCCCCATAGAGACTGCCAGAGGACCAGACAGCATGCCCTCCGATTTGACGCACTGAACTCTGTCTGCAAAGTAATTGGTGAACCAATTGACAGTGCACGTCAGAGCAAAAACCAAGCCATGAGGTTGAAGGAATTGTCCATAGAGCTCCGAGACAGGATTGTGTCGAGGCACAGATCTGTGGAAGGATACAAAGAAACATCTGCCGTATTGAAGGTCCCCAAGAACACTGTGGCCTAAATCATTCCTAAATGGAAAAAGTTTGGAACTCCCAAGACTCTTCCTAGAGCTGGCCTCCCTTCCAAACTGAGCAATCGGGGTAGAAGGGCCTTGGTCAGGGAGGTGACCAAGATCCTGATGGTCATTCTGACAGAGCTTGAGAGTTCCTCTGTAGAGATGGGAGAATCTTCCAGAAGTACAACCATCTCTGCAGCACTTCACCAATCAAGGCCTTTATGGTAGAGTGGTGAGATTGGAGTTTGCCAAAAGCACCTAAAGACTCTCCTTGAGAAACAAGATTCTCTGGTCTCCATGAAACCAAGATTGAACTCTTTCGCCTGAATGCCAAGCATTGCGTCTGGAGGAAACCTGGCACCATCCCTGCGGCATAGTCCAACACTCAGACATATTTTCCAAACGAAGCGTTTGTGTTTAGTGAGTCCACCAGATCAGCGGCAGTAGGGATGACCAGGGATTGTTTTCTTGATACGTGTGTGAATTGGACCATTTTCCTGTCAAAATGTAACGAGTACTTTTGGGTGTCAGGGAAAATGTATTCATCCCCCTTGGCGTTTTTCCTATTTCGTTGCATTACAACCTGAAATGTAAATGGATTTTTATTTGGACTTCATGTAATGGTCATACACAAAATAGTCAAAATTGGTGAAGTGAAATGAAAAAAATAACTTATTTAAAAAATGTCTAAAAATAAAAAACTGAACGTGGTGCGTCCGTATGTATCCCCTATGAATCCCCTAAATAAGATCTGGTGCAACCAACTACCTTCAGAAGTGATATAATTAGTTCAATAACGTCCACCTGTTTGCAATCTAAGTGTCACATGATCTCAGCATATGTACACTTGTTCTGAAAGGCCCCAGATTCTGCAACACCACTAAGCAAGCGGCACCATGAAGACCAAGCTGCTCTCCAAACAGGTCAGGGACAAGGTTGTAGAGAAGTACAGATCAGGGTTGAGTTAAACATTTTTATCAGAATCTGTGAACATCCCACGGAGCACCATTAAATCCATTATTAAAAAATGGAAAGAATATGGCACCACAACTAACCTGCCAAGAGAGGGCCGCCCACCAAAACTCACGGACCAGGCAAGAAGGGCATTAATCAGAGAGGCAACAAAGAGACCAAAGATAACCCCGAATGTGCTGCAAAGCTCCACAGCGGAGATTGGAGTATCTGTCGATAGGACCCCTTTAAGCCGTACACTCCACAGAGCTGAGCTTTACCGAAGAGTGGCCAGAAAAAATCCATTGCTTGCAAATGGAAAAATAAGCAAATTGCTTGCAAAGAAAAAAAAAATCTAGTATTTATAGGTATACATTCGGTGGGGTGTGAATGCTTTAATCTCAGATGAAATTATATGAGTTCCTATTCTATATGTAAGTACCTGTTCTGATCTAATCAAATGTGAGACTAAGTAATTAGTTGCACAGTACATGACCGTCAAATAATGTTAGATAAGACAATTCAAATGTTGATATTAATATGCTAATTTTATGGCACTTCTTCAAGTTCGGTTTCGGTTGCCATGATAGCTAGCTAGTGATGTCTTGCCCCATGTAGCTTTTGGAGAGACAGAGGAAATATGTAACTGCCAAGTCATAGAGGCATTGCTGTGGGGACATTTTATTTGCAGATCAAACACTGATGAATATACTATATTGAAATCATGCTCTTATTGGACAGATGTCAAACAGCAACATGAGCCATTGTTCATGGAATTTGCCGGTGCCTAGACATATTCCAGTCAGATTACCAGGGGACTGGTGAATAGAAAATAAATGGCACTGGCATACAAACTTCCAATAACCCATATCCGGGAGTGGGACATGCCTCATTTGCAGTAATAAAATAAAATAATTCCATTGCGGGATTCTCTCGATATGATGCCAAAATCTCAGAATGTCTTGGTTTTGCTCTAACTGACCATTGAATTTCAAACCTGAAGCCAAGCAGAGAATGGCTCATTTGTCATAATGTGTAATAGATTTTCTATTTTTGTTGGTTTTACAGCAGCCCAACATGCGTCATCATGTGGCTTCTCTACACAGAGCATGAGCCTTTCTATAAATCTCTCCAAGATTCCTCCATCCTGCCCCAACCAGAGCTGTTGTCCCTCCCCAGCCTGGAGCCTTGGTGGTGGGCCGCCCAGCAGACCGACAGCCCTGCCGACAGGGCCTTAGAGAAGTCTCACTGTAATGCTACATCTCACAGATATATAGCTAGCTCCCTTTTTGTAATCCCTAGCCAAGACTTAGCTTGTCCACAGCCATCCTCTAGCTATTCTATGCTGACAGACAGTTATGGGACAGCTTTAGCGCAGCTGCTCTCTCTCCATTACTGTACATCTCACATTCTGGAGATAGATCATCCTCCTTGGGGTGGTGAGGAGGATGATGATCATGATGAATAGAGAAGGTCATTACTTGTTTGGGAGGTGGAATTGTGCGTTCAAGACAACTGGGAACTCTGGGAAAAAAACGAGTTCAGATTGGGAAAAAATTTGATGTCAGTGATGTTGAATTTGGAGAAGTCGGAGCTCTAGAATGAGACCCAAGTTTCCAACTTGAAATTACAAGTTGGATGACCATTCAAACCAGTTTGTCCCAGTCGGAGTGTCACGTTCTGACCATAGTTCTGTTATTTTATTCTTTGTTTTAGTATGGTCAGGGCGTGAGTTGGGGTGGGCAGTCTATGTTTGTTTTTCTATGTTGTGTTGTGTTCGGCCTAGTATGGTTCTCAATCAGAGGCAGGTGTCATTAGTTGTCTCTGATTGAGAATCATACTTAGGTAGCCTGGGTTTCACTTTTGGTTTGTGGGTGTTTGTTTTCCGTGTGAGTGTTTGGGCCACACGGTACTGTTTCGGTTTTGTAAATTCACGTCATCGTTTATTGTTTTGATTCAGTGTTCAGTGCTTTCTTTAATTAAAATCATCATGAACACTTACCACGCTGCACTTTGGTCCGATCCTTACTCCTCCTCAGACGAAGAGGAGGAAAGCCATTACACGGAGCTTGTTTATTTCCAAGTTCCCAGTTGTCTTCAACGCACTGGAGTCAGAGGTCGGAGATTTCTTAGTTCTCCGTTCCGAGTTGTCTTGAACGCACCGGAAGAGTTCTGTCATATCAGCATAAACTACAGTCCCTGGTTCAAATCCAGGCTGTATCACATCCGGCCATGATTGGGAGTCCCATAGGGTGGCGCACAATTGGCCCAGCGTCGTCCAAGTTTGGCCGGGGTAGGCCTTCATTGTAAATAAGAATTTGTTCTTAACTGACTTGCCTGGTTAAATAAAGGTTAAATTAAATAAAGAATTAAATACAAAAATAAGGGCCAAGCTGCCGTTAGCACTGGCTCTGCTGGCTCCTCACGACACTTGTTAAACAAATATTTAAAGTTGAAAATAAATAACCTGCATTCGTCAAGCAATGCCAGTAAGTAACATCTGGCTCAGACCAGAAAAAACTAATTAGGTTGGTGTACGTGTAGAGCCGGGACGGCATGAACCCAAACGGACCTGACAGAGGCTCTGCTGTTCGGCCACAGATACTGGTCTATACACCACCCCAGCCCTCTGTACACACAAACACACTGACTGGGTCTTTAAATGGAGAGAGACCATGTCTACAGTACACACACACACACACACACACACACACACACACACACACACACACACACACACACACACACACACACACACACACACACACACACACACACACACACACACACACACACACACACAGAGCCCTCATGGTTCAGAGGGAGGGCTGACCCTCAGTAGCCACACTTGGCACAGGTTGTCCTACCATTTGGTTTTGGTGCTGATGTGAATGGGATGGTTGTCTGAAGAAATTGGTAGATTCTATTAACCGCACTGTGAAATAACCCACAGTAGGCCACTGGACAGTCCCATTATTATGTCTGTCTTTAATTGAGTGTTTGATAGCATCTCAGAGTTTACAGTTCACAGGTTAAAGAGATTGAACAGATTCATAACACGTTGAACAAAGTGCAGGACATATATCATTTTTTTGCAAGATGCCATATACAGTATCAAATCAAATCAAACTTAGTTTGTCACATGCGCTGAATACAACAGGTGTAGACCTTACCATGAAACGCTTACTTACAAGCCCTTAACCAACAATAATACAGTTAATGAAAGTTAAGAAAATATTTATCAATTAAAATTAAAGTAAAAAATAATAAAAAGCAATGCATTAATTAAAACAACTATATACAGGGGGTACAGGTTAGTCAAGGTCATTTGTGCATGTAGGTAAGGAAAAGTGACTATGCATAGAGCGAGTAGCAGCAGTGTAAAAACAAATGGGTGGGTGGGGGGGGCTCCGGTACCGCTTGCCGTGTGGTAGTGGAGAGAACAGTCTTTGACTTGGGTGACTGGAGTCTTTGACAATTTTTTGGGCTTTCCTTTGATGCCACGAATTGGCTACCAAGAGGTTTTCATTTGTAGTCCGTAATAGTTTTCAAGCCCTGCCACATCTGACGAGCGTCAGAGCCGGTGTAGTAGGATTCAATCTTAATCCTGTATTGACTCTTTGCATGTTTGATTATTCATCTGAGGGCATAGCAGGATTTCTTATAAGCATCCGTAGTGTCCCGTACCTAGTGTCCCACTCCTTGAAAGCATCAGCTCTAGCCTTTAGCTCGATGCAGATTTAGCTTGTAATCCATGGCTCCTGTTAGGGATATGTACGTACGGTCACTGTTGGGACGACCCCGTTGATGCACTTATTGATGAAGCCGATGACTGAGGTGGTATACTCCTCAATGCCATTGGATGAATCACGGAACATATTCCAGTCTGTGATTGCAAAACAGTCCTGTAGCATAGCATCCGTTTCAGCTGAGCACTGGTATTTCCTGCTTTAGTTTTAGCTTGTAAGCAGGAATCAGGATGATAGAATTATGGTCAGATTTGCCAAATGGAGGGCAAGGGAGAGCTTTGTATGGGTCTCTGTGTGTGGAGTAAAGGAGGTCATTTGGCATGCTTTTTTTCTCCATCTTTTCTTCACGCAAATGATGGGGATTTGGGCCCGTTCCCTAGAAAGTAGTATATCATTCGCATCAGACTCGTTAAAGAAAAAATCTTTGTCCAGTTCGAGGTGAGTAGTCACCGTTCTGATGTCCAGAAGTTCGGTCAAAAGAGATGGTAGCAGCAACATTATGTACAAAATAAGTTACAAAAAACGCAAAAAAACGCAAAAAAAAAAGAACAACATAGCACAGTTGATTAGGAGGCCATAAAACGGCAGCCATCCCCTCCTGCGCCACTATAATACTTTATGGATGACGTTGTACAACATTTTTCACGTTTTGGCTCGTGAGTTCTGCTTTCAAAACTACTGGCTGAAATTATACAAAACCTCTGTAGCATTACTTTAAGAGAATATTATAATGACTGGAATAAACCATTCTGAAACCGGTCTCAATCAGTTTGCTGACATGTCTGTGTTTCACTACTGATAGCCTACTGTACAGTAATGTGTATTTCACTATGGGCAGAAACTCTCACCTGCTGCCCAGACAGACATCCACACATTGACAAAAGAGGTGTGACTAGGGAATTTTCACATGGCAGCTCAGATGTAAGCATGACAGGTCAGGAGGATCCGCAGACAAAGAGGTACAGAGAAAGAGACCAGAGTGTGTGAGTGAGACTGACTGACTGGGACGTCAGTGTTTTAGTCAGAGCACAGACAACCTTTATGTGTCCGAAAACTGAAGCTAAATATTGAGTCAGTGACTCACTCAACCTGCCATTTCAAACTAAAATAAATGGTGAATCACTTGATGGTACCCTATGTTGAGAGTGACCCGTCACTGTTTATAAAAAGGAATCCATGTTTTGCTTGTGCCAGAAAGATACCTACACAGACGAAAAATGTGTATGTTCTTTCTGTTTTACTTCACGTGTATATGAAAATCCAAATTCTGTATCACATACCTTTAATCAAGTCCAAATATTGTTTTTCATATACAGTATAGTCATTGTACAGTAACAAGCAATGAAAAAGAAAACTTTACTTCCCACCCTTAAAAAAATACACGTTGAGCTTAAATGTTTACATGTGAAACCACATTTTCACATGTATTAAGGTGGTGTTATCATGTTAACTCAACATTTAATACACGTGAAAATATGATTTTACATGTATTAAAAGTTGTCACGACTTCCGCCAAAGTCGGTCCCTCTCTTGTTCGGGCGGCGGTCGACGTCACCGGCCGTCTAGTCACCGCTGATCCACTTTTCATTTTCCATTTGTTTTGTCTTTGTTCTACACACCTGATTTCAATCCCACAATTACTTGTTCATTATTTAACCCTCTGTTCCCCCATGTTTTTTTGTAAGTGATTGTTTATTGTATTTTCGGTCTGTCATGGTGTGCGTGTATTTGTTACTTTGTATATTTGACATTTGGAGTAAAAGTACGGTGATTACTCATATCTGCTGTCCTGCGCCTGACTCTCTACTCCAGCTACACATAGGACCCGTTACAAATGTTGAGTTCAAATGACCACCTTTTCACATGTGGAAAGGAAAGCGTGTTTTCATCTCACATGAATTGCATTTGCACATGTCAAAATGTGCGGTTTACAGCACATGTGAAAATCACGTTTGCAATTTCACATGTAAGAAAACTCCATGTGAAATCTCACTGTCACATGTGGAATTGCAAGTTCCCATGTGAAAAACAGTCACATGTGAAAATCAACTTTGCAGTTTCACATGTAAGAATCCTCCACATGTCATGTCTGTTTTTCCGACGTGACATTTTTTGTCACGTGTCTGAAAACCATGTGTCTGACTCGTAAAAATTAAATACATGTTTCCTTTGAAACATATGATTTGTTCACACGTGTCTGAAAACCACATGTTTGGGGGGTAGCATATGTGTAAATGGTTTGAAGATGGAAGTTCTATTGTCGGACCCTGAGAACCTTGTAACATTACAGTTTTCAGCAGGAAGAGAGAGAGCAGTTGAAAGAACCTTGTAACACTACAGTATTCGTTTCAGGGCTGATTTAGATAACATTGGCGTGGAGACAATGGGGGTCACTGATCTGGGTCCAGCTGTAACAGAGAAGTCTGATGTTCTTATCTTTAAATCAGTGGATTATAGTCCTGCTCCTTGTTGGCCAGGCTGATTTAACAATAACAAAACCATGTTAATGCATTGGAGCGAGACAGTCATTTTATTCAGTCGTAATAGGGCACCACTTTCTCTTAACCATTATTCAATCAACTGTACCTGGAGTTTGGAAGGAATTTGACGATTAAGGTAAAAACAGTAAGCTTTGCAGGTTAGAGCACAAATGTATTTTACTAGGCCCCTGAAATGCCACTATGGAAATGGTTCAGGAATTAACAAGAGACTGATCTTTTTTCAATCAAAGAGATCCAATATATGAAGAGTTCTACATAACTGAAATGAAATATCCCAATGAAGATACAAGATGTACAGTGTGTTACGACTGAAAGAGTATGACGTGACAACATAACCAAGACAACACACGATCGAAAATGATGTACGCCTAACTGTCTCATATGGCTGAAATTCTCAGCTAGGCTCTTTAATCTTCAGGTGCACCAGTCAGTCAGTCTCATCCATCCGTCTGTCAGCCCACAGAGAGGCTCAGAGAGGAAGGATGTCGAAATTGGTTTCAGGAGCTTGGAGGAATGGAGGGATTGGTGTCAGCACAGCAACTATTGGCAGCAGTCCTGACCCTGGAGGTAATCACCACGACGACAAGCTTTCATCAGAAGAATACAGTTCATTTACAGTGATTCTCAGAATGTCAGTTGGTCCAAAGAAACAATGCCATGCTCAATACCTGTGCCAAAACGCTATCTCGTTCTCCCTTTCTCTCTCTCTCTCATACGTTGTTTTCCTATGATTCTGAATGGAAGTATTGTATACGTTATGACATTGTTTGCTTTAGTTGTTAGTAATCCTTTTTGATTTGAAAAAGGCTGGTTTTCTTGTACATTTCAGATAAAACTGAGGATAGAAGGTAAAGTATTACAAAAGACAGTAAACGGTTCAAAGTAGACATTAAACAGCAAACAGTTACCTTGTGTCAATTACTCTCAAAGATCCCCTAAAAGTAGTAGTTATTTGGTCATTATTTAGTAATGACCATTTTAAAGTGTAATTTTGAGGTAAATACCATGTAAATATAAGTCTATAAAATAAATAATTTTCGTCATAAGTTTTTTCAAAAAATGTGCCCCTCCCACACATAAGTGAGTTTTTCCCTTTAAGGCTTGAGTCACATAGAATGAAAGCATTGTGCATTTTTTCCGTAAAGAAAAGGTATCTGCGCCAGCAGCTTATTTTGGGGCTAAATCTCAGCATTACAGTGCCTTTATGTTCCCAGTATCCACCCTTTCATTTGACTCTGACAGAATGGTGACTTTGTATGTTTTAAATGAGCCCACCTTCAGTCCACCTGTGCATTTCCTATTGAAGTCAAACATTCTGCATCTTGGAAGATCTCCCTGCCCTCCTCTCTCTCTCTCTATATATATATATATATATATATCTCTATCTCTCTCTCTCTCTCCCCCTCCTTCTCTCTCTCTCTCTCTCTCTCTCTCCCTCTCCTTCTCTCTCTATCTCTCCCTCCTTCTCTCTCTCTCTCTCTCTCTCTCTCTCTCCTCTCTCCCTCCTTCTCTATATCTCTCTCTCTCTCTCTCTCTATATATATATATTTATATAGATATCTCTCCCCCTCCTTCTCTCTCTCTCTCTCTCTCCCTGTCCTTCTCTCTCTCTCTCGCTCCCTCCTTCTCTCTCTCTCTCTCTCTCTCTCTCTCTCTCCCTCCTTCTCTCTCTCTCTCTCTCTAATCAGTGTAGATGAAGGAGAGGAGATGAATTGTTAAGCATTGAGACAGATTGAGACATGGATTGTGTATGTGTGCCATTCAGAGGTTGAATAGGCATGACAAAAGATGTAAGTGCAGGGCTGCCAACTTTTGAAGAAGGTTTGGAGTGAGATTTGCTATGTGAATTTCATTGCCCCCTGGAACAACCCCTATAAATGGGAAAACCACAGGTCAGGTGTATTTAAAATGCTTTGAATATTAAATAAACACTGAAAATGTGAGACTTTGTTGCTTTGAGATTTTTGGGGTATTAAATGTAAAGTATGCAAATATTTTTTGGAACATATTTTTTGTGGGGTTGACACTTTATTCAGACAATAATTAAAATAGATAGGGATACAGACAAACGCTAGAAACAGTGGGAAGCTTGGAAGCAGTGATTGATCAAGGCTCTCAGGTGGAAAGTTGAATGCAACATGTGCTGCAATTGTTACCACTACAACAAGTCTCTGTACAGGACATTTTAATATTAATGGTTGATGGCAATGATTTGCAGATTCCAGTCTCTTTGTCCATAGACTACTTTCAAGGTAAGGACACAAACATTTTGTATTTTGTAGTTTGGGGGTGAACTATCTCTTTAAAATAGGGCTGGAAGAAAATCCTGCTAGCTCTCCATGAGTGTTGGCCACCCCTAAGTTATGTTTCCCAAGTACTGGGTGTTTGAAAATGTTTTTGTTATAACTATTAATTACTAAAAATCTCCCAACCTTCAAGAAAAAATCTAATGAATATCAATATTCAGGTGGTTTATAGCTACTAGTTGAAGATCCTTGACATTGTCTTACTCTACATAGACAAAATATGATGCCTTTATGAGGTGAGTCCCCCTACCATCTCTGCCTGCAATGAGCACAATACTAACATGTCAAAAGTTATATGTTATAAGTTATACATGGAGCATTTAATATACTATGGTTATTTGTATGACTTTTTCAAAAATGTCCACGAATGGCTGCAAAAATACATACAGTATAATTAATGTTGAAAGACACAAGTAGGCATATCAGATTTAAAATATGTGATAACTGGCAACATTGGGAAGAAGTGGAATAATAAAAGAATTGTGGGGAATAACAGTACAGTTCTTGCTAACAAGCACAGGAATTACCCTCTATTGTAGCCCATTGTTAAGAATGAGAATTCTCCTGAAGACAAGATAACATACATCCCCCCCTACACCTGAACCAAATCATTGTCCCCCCCCCCCCCTCTAGAATCAAAATTACACTTTTGGATTCACATTCATTCGACAAAATTATTTTCATAGTTACAAATCAGATCACCCTACCAACCTTCCCTGCTAAAAGATACTGTAGGTCTGCCTGCTGCCCTTTCTTTGTCACTGGCGGAGGGGGTGCAACCCAATATTAGGAAGGTTTACTAATGTTTGGTATACAACACGTCTATTTTCTTTATTATAAGCTTTTCTTTACTTCTGTATTTTTTTAAATCAAATATATAATAATGTTTAAACATTCGATTTTAATAGGAAGCACTGTTTAATAGTATAGTAGTAGTTATTACTACCACTTGTTAATGTTTGCATCACTATGGTTACCAAGAGATGGAAATTCCTGCCAACAAAATATTCCAGGGGAATACTAAACTCAACAAGGAGGGATAAGTGTGTTCCTGAGGGTAGCGTTTGTGCGTAAGTCAGGGTGGGGAGAAAATAACACAAGGTAAACGTCCTGGCCTCACCGCAGGTGGAGGGAAGAAAGACTTACTTTATGGGGCTTTTTCTCTGAAGACTCATCCAGACCATAAAGTAGCCTAGCAAAATCAAAACACCCCTCCTGCCTGCTGGGCTGAACGGCCATGTCCCTGAGCTATACAAAGATATTTAAATCAGGGGAAGGACCTCCGTGTGTGTTGGCCAAGAGCCTCAAATGTTTTTTTTTCTTCAGTTTTCTTCCACTGACCTCCAAATTACACTGAACTCACAACGAGATGATTTGACAGAGCTGTGAGAAGTAATTTATTAACAGTGAAGAGTAGTCGAGTCTCGTGTAGCTAGACACGTGATCTTGTGTAGGAATAATCAGACAAATCCATATTATTTTGTCCTTTACATAACATATCTTTTGACTTTTCCTCTTGTTCGTTATGGAGTCTACCCTTTCCTTGTTCATGATTTCAGAAGTTACATTTCTGTAATATGTATAAAAATATGGGGTCAGATGTCTCAGTGGAACGGTGTCCTACAGAGCAGTGCCTCTATGATGTAATTTATAGCTAAAATAGCATCCCTCTCTGTTTGACCCGGGTGTTTGAGAAGGCTAAACTAGCTAGATGCATAAGCAGTTTAGCAGTTACACCGGTGGGCCCCGGTGGCAGACAATTACTAAACCAAAAGCTTACCTTGACTTGGAAGAGTTCCAGTGTTGGATAGCCACAGCCACAGCTAACATAGCATCCCTCTCAGTTGAGCCGGGTGTTTGAGTAGGCTAAATTAGCTAGCTGCATTTGCTAGCTAAGTGAAAGTGAGATTTTTTAAAAATACAACCAAATATCTCTCTCTCTCTCTTTCCCTTAATTTTGGAAGAAATGTATTTATTAAATACTGTTCAACTATTGTCTTTCTCTCACATTTTATGCAACACAGCGTTAGCTAGCTGTAGCTTATGCTTTCAGTACTAGATTCATTCTCTGATCCTTTGATTGGTTGGACAACATGCCATTTAAAAAATGTATGGAGAAAAAAGTACATTATTTTCTTTAGAAATGTAGTGTAGTAAAAGTAAAAGTTGTCAAAAATATAAATAGTGAAGTCAAGTACAGATACCCCAAAAAACTACTTAAGTAAATATACTTTAAAGTACTACTAAAGTACTTTACACCACAGATTTTTTTATGACCTAGAGAATGTCATCAATTATTTTTTAAGTTAGATTTTTTTTACAGTGTACATATTCTGAAATAGCTCTCTTCCTACTGAGAAATTACAATCTATATGAATTGGCTAAGATTATGTAAAACTGATGGAAACGTTGCATTTTTCATAGTGACTTTTCAGAATCAAGACAGGAGTCACTTCCTCATCTTGACACAGACTAGAGTAAATCTAGAGATTCATATTGGCACGTCAGTCACATTTGATCAGTATTAAACAGATTTTGGAAGTACATTGAGGTATTTTCTGTTTGTCTGTGGGGATAAGTGAGGTATGTCTTGGACAGTGTTGGGGCTGCGATGGTATGTCTTGGACAGGGCTCGGACTGGGACTGTGGCAGTGCTAGATGAGCGGGGTATGAAGTTTTGCGACTATTCTATTGGTTCAGTCAAACCCAAGTAAAGTAAATATTTCATATAGTATTTGAAACTAGGTCTGGTCAGAGGGACACAGTAATGCTATGGTCTGGCAGTACTCCACATCCAGCAGGTCATATTGCTAGACAGTGTAGAATTTTCCAACTGGTTATATCAGGTAAACATATGATGGATGCCGCTGAACCAAACACTCCTTTATCATCTGAGGGTGATGATGAGCTATGCATCTGTTGACACCACAGTAACAGTCCCAGAATGCCCTTTGACACACTGTACTGTATTCAGCTTCATGTCATTATGGGGTGTTGTGCAATTGGGGAGTTCCTTCCAAAGGGCAGCTTCTAATTACACAATAAGGCCTGAGTGTATTTAGCATCAGGGGCCCAAACTACCTAGTTTATAATTGTTTTTCTATACCTCTTCCGAACCAATCAGCAACAATTTTATTTTAGTTGCTTTTTCGGGATCACACAAAAGCACAATCATCTATTCACTGGTTAGTTGGATGGAAGGGAAAAGTGGTTGAATATTTAAATCCTGTTGTAAAACACACTTGAAATCAATCTTAATTCAGAAAGCCATTGATATATTCTGGCATTAATATGTGTATTATGTAAATCAGTTATAGTTTTCTGGGGGTATCCTGGCCGTACTGAGCCATGGTTTCTTCACTCACTGTTGAACCAGTTCTGTTTGTTTGGGCTCAGGTCCAACCCAGTGCTCATTTCCACACATTCTTAATAGAAGTCCTTCAGTCTTTCCCCATATCTGCTTTCCCCATATCTGCTTTCCCCATTTGAACCCAGATCCGTTTTCTTTTTCTGCTTACTCAGAGCTTCCTCATCCTGCAAAGAATCTTTAGAAAGCAAAACTCGTTCCAACTCTTTTTCAATCTCACAAAGTACATATAAATGAAAATAGCTCCTTTATAGATTAACGACAGGTCATCTGCAATATTAACTTCATAGTAGAGTAGCATGATGCCAGACTCTTCTGCCTAACTGGAACCACACACACACACACACACACACACACACACACACACACACACACACACGCACACACACACACACACACACACACACACACACACACACACACACACACACACACACACACACACACACACACACACACACACACACACACACACAGTAAACAGTAAAATTATACTTTCCAGGGACTTTGGCTCTGTTATTGGACTCCTGATGGTTGTTCTGTGGGGTCTCCTGAAAATGTCTGGTCTTTTTTTGGTGCATTTTGTGCTGAGGGGCAGACGAGGGCAGGTCTGTGACCCCTGACTTCTGTGACCCCACTGACCCCTTGCTTTTTTCTCTCTTATTGGCCAGGGCCTTACTGTCCTCTCTCTTATTGGCCAGGCCAGGGCCCTGCTTTCTTCTCTCTTACTGGCTGGGGCCTTGCTGTCCTCAATCTGACTCGAATGGCTCTTGCTTCGTTTGAGCTTCCCTAGATTCCCGTTCTCTTTCACAGCGCGGTCTTCACTGTCTGTGGACCGGCTGCCGTTGCGCCCATTCTTCAGGTGTTCCCTGGTCCTCCTCCTCACAATCTTCTCCTGGCTTCTGGTTTTGCTTGGAGGAACAAATGAGAGGATGGACACGACTACACCATGGTGCCTGCACAGAAGACAATTAACTTAAATGGCAAGATATCCAATCCATTCATACCCATAACATGCTACTAAACCAATAAAATACATCAATTTCGACAAGCATTGTTTCTGAAATAACCTACTGTATGCTAAAACAGAGACTCCTAAGAGGCAGAGTTTTATGTGTCCTGTGTTTTGTTTCTGAAAGCATGACTATGCAGAACATTAAAAACAGGAATTGGAACATTTCCCCCCAAAATGTTTGATGAATGATTTTAGGAAAGTTGTTGCCTTGTAGACAGTCCTTTATTTCCTTGCTTTATACCATTGCCAGGGTTCTGGTCTGGATGCAGACTGAGGTTCTCTTGTGTGCCATTGTTCAGCTGTTGCCAGGAGCTGTATGGGTTTTGGAGACTTTTACATCTGAAAAGGATGAAAAATACACTTTGATCATGACTTTCCACAGTAGGTCAGTCAATGGGAACATAGTGGGTGAAGTCATTGCTCAATGTCATGAGACATTAACATGGATTCAGTTTTCTGTCAGTCGGTATTCAGGTTTTTATAGTAAACATAAAACATTGTTATAGCCATGTTTTTTGTAGACTAGTGGTTATTAAGCTGATATTATTTTCAGATAATAGGCTGTAAATTCCCTAAAAAATAAATGTCAGCTTTTTTTTGTTATAATTGATTGATTGGCTGGTGTGTGTTTTTATTGTTTGAGAACTCGAACCAAAAATTCCTATAAATGGCAATAAATAAACTTGCTGACAATAATGTGTAGTCTTAGAGGTTGGGCTGACATTACATACATTTGTAGTCTTACTCCACCATCTGACAGATGTTGAAAACTCACTTATAGCAGGGCACCCTCCCCAATCAACCAGGTGAGGCTGAAGCAGCTCTTCTTGCCCTGCTGGAATCCAGGGGTGTATTGGTACTCACAGCAGCAGCTAATCTATGAGATTCTCTGGTCTGATGAAACCAAGATTGAACTATTTGGCCTGAATGCCAAGCATCACCTCTGGAGGAAACCTGGCTCCATCCCTATGGTGAAGCATGGTGGATGCAACATCATGCTGTGGGGATGTTTTTCAGAAGCAGGGACTGGAAAACTAGTCAGGATCGAGGAAAAGATTAACAGAGCAAAAGTACAGAGAGATCCTGAGGAAAACCTGCTCAAAAGCGCTCAGGACCTCAGACTGGGGCAAAGGTTCACCTTCCAATAGGACAATGGCTCTAAGCCCCCAGCCAAGACAATGCAGGGTTGGCTTCGGCACAACTCTCTGAATGTCCTTGAGCGTCACAGCCAGAGCCCGGACTTGTACCCGATCAGGTCTCTCCAGAGATGTTCGAAAATAGCTGTGCAGCTACGCTCCCCATCCAACCTGAAGGAGCTTGAGAGGATCTGCAGAGAAGAATGGGAGTAACTCCCCAAATACAGGTGTGCCAAGCTTGTAGCATCATACCCAAGAAAACTTGAGTCAGTAATCGCTGCCAAAGGTGCTTCAACTAAGTATTGAGTCAAAGGTCTGAATACCTATGTACGTAAATGTGATATTGCCATTTTTATTTGTAAAATATTGATAACATTTCTAAAAACCTGTTTTTGCTCTGTCATTATGGACTATTATGTGTAGATTTATGAGGGGAAAAAAAACAATTTAATACATTTTCGAATAAGGCTGCAACGTAACAGAATGTGGAAAGGCACTTGTGCAAGGCATGGACCCACTGAAACTGTTCTGGAGGAGGTGACAGGAGACCGAACAGGGGGTTAATGGGTTAATGGTGAGGATATAAAGGGATATGATGGTATTCGTTTTATATAGTCTATACCCCCCCCCCCCCCCATTATCTCAACCCCCCTGAGACAAAACAGCTCACAGACGTTGGATAGTTGCAATAGGGTAAGCCACAGTGCACCTGACTGTCCACAGAGGGGCGCTTTTAAAAAAAAAAAAGAGATGCAGGGGTAGGCAGAATTCCACGGAAGCAGAGTGGTAAAGGCAGTGATGTATATATCATTGGGTAAAGGCAGTGATGTATATATCATTGGGTAAAGACAGTGATGTATATATCATTGGGTAAAGGTAGTGATGTATATATCATTGGGTAAAGGCAGTGATGTATATATCATTGGGTAAAGGCAGTGATGTATATATCATTGGGTAAAGACAGTGATGTATATATCATTGGGTAAAGGTAGTGATGTATATATCATTGGGTAAAGGCAGTGATGTATATATCATTGGGTAAAGGCAGTGATGTATATATCATTGGGTAAAGGCAGTGATGTATATATCATTGGGTAAAGGCAGTGATGTATATATCATTGGGTAAAGGCAGTGATGTATATATCATTGGGTAAAGGCAGTGATGTATATATCATTGGGTAAAGGCAGAGACGTATATATCATTGGGTAAAGGCAGTGATGTATATATCATTGGGTAAAGGCAGTGATGTATATATCATTGGGTAAAGGTAGTGATGTATATATCATTGGGTAAAGGCATCAACCTTTTTTGTTTGTCTGAAAGTTGTGTCCCCAACACAATAACTGAGTTCCTTAAGCTCTGTTGCCCAATCATCTTGTCAAACTTTGTGCATGTTTTTAAACCTGCTCTTTTCTCTTATGCACTTGGATTCCATTCATTGTTATGTTTGATGTTGTGTTGTGTACCTGTATGTATGTATGCCGTTCTCTTGGCCAGGGCTCACTTGAAGAAAGAGATGTTAATGTCAGTGTGACTTCTCTGGTTAAATAAAAATAGAAATAAATGGCCATCTACCTCACAAAGCTCAGTTAAAAGATAACATCAGCAATGTTTTGGTCCCATACGCTCTGAAATATCTTGCTGTGATCTGGAATTTTGATTTGGTTGCACAGGTGCGTGTAAACATACTCACCCAGATAATAGTACAACTCTATGCAGGCAAGGCTATTTTAAAGTTGTTACATTTCTATCATTGTTTTCTGTCAGCTGTTATACATTTGTATAATTTCTCCTCGCCTGTGAGCGTGAAGCGGCTTTTCATCAACTGGAGCATCATCATCAGCCTTAATCAAGGTGTTAGGCCCTACAGATCAAGGTTTTATGTATTTCAAAACATAATGTGATTGCTAGGCCAAATATTATTATTTTTTAAATCTGGCCAATGGGGGGTCATTTTGAGATATGTAAAATCCTCCTTCACTTTTCGATCTGTATCAAATCAAATGTATTTATATAGCCCTTCATACATCAGCTGATATCTCAAAGTGCTGTACAGAAAACCAGCCTAAAACCCCAAACAGCAAGCAATGCAGGTGTAGAAGCACGGTGGCTAGGAAAAACTCTATAGAAAGGCCAAAACCTAGGAAGAAACCTAGAGAGGAACCAGGCTATGTGGGGTGGCCAGTCCTCTTCTGGCTGTACCGGGTGGAGATTATAACAGAACATGGCCAAGATGTTCAAATGTTCATAAATGACCAGCATGGTCAAATAATAATAACCACAGGCAGAACAGTTGAAAATGGAGCAGCAGCACGGCCAGGTGGACTGGGGACAGCAAGGAGTCATCATGTCAGGTAGTCCTGAGGCATGGTCCTAGGGCTCAGGTCCTCCGAGAGAGAGAAAGAAAGAGAGAAAGAGAGAATTAGAGAGAGCATACTTAAATTCACACAGGACACCGGATAGGACAGGAGAAGTACTCCAGATATAACAAACTGACCCCAGCCCCCCGACACATAAACTACTGCAGCATAAATACTGGAGGCTGAGACAGGAGGGGTCAAGAGACACTGTGGCCTCATCCGATGACACCCCCGGACAGGGCAAAACAGGAAGGATATAACCCCACCCACTTTGCCAAAGCACAGCCCCCACACCACTAGAGGGATATCTTCAACCACCTGTAAAATCTGATCTGTAAAATCCTGATTAAGGCTGATGCCCGAGATGTTGAATGTCCTCTTCATTCTCACAGGTGAGGTGAAACAATGTAACATTTTGCTCAGCCGAAACCTGATATAAAGGCTGCTATTCTAGCACAAACAGTTCAAATTTGACTCATATTAGCTACCAGAGCTACTTGTTAGTTTTTTTCAATTGTGGATTCGCGGGTCACGTTTTATAATTTAATACACCATTTTGTGGGAACCTAACAATATGTTTGATAACAAACAACATTGTCTAGTCCTATTACTAGCATGGCTACCTGGTAACTTGATGAAACTTGACGGAAGGGGGCTTGTCTATAGCTACTTCAGGAGTTGTGCTTAGGATTCATATATTCTAATTTAGGCTATGATATATTTAAATCAATCTCTTACTGGTGCTAAATGCTATTTGGTTCTGCTATTTTTTTAAATGTTGTAAGCACCAGTGCTGTTTAATATTTTTTTTGATTTAGAGCCCTTATTAAAGATAGGGCAGAATAATGCCCCCTTTGGAGGAATTGCGTGTCCATAGTAAACAGAAAAATAATCTGTCAAAAATTGCTAATATATGCATATAATAATTATTATTCAATAGAAAACACTCTAAAGCTTCTAAAACCGTTCAAATTATGTCTGTATGTAAAGCAGAACTCTCAGGGCAGCCATTCTCCCAAACTCTCTCTTGTCATCAGAAAAGTTGGGCCAACTTTGACGTCATCGCCCCCACCCTTCCCAACCAGCTACGGATCTGGGAACAATTTCTATCTCTTCAGCGCGATGTCTCCTTTCAATGGGGCATTGTGAGAATCGCGAGCTCCCTCGCCCTTTGGCGGGCTAAAATCCCCGGGTCACGCGAAAATACATGTACTCTCTTGCGCGCGTCGGGTCCAGAGCTAGCATTGAAGCTCTCTTTGTTCCAGGTTTCACCAAACGATGTCGGTTTGTCTGTTCGAGCTGATAATTGTTTTGCACGTTTAGAACATCCTAAAGCTTGATTCTTCACTTAGTTTGACCAGTTTAGTCGACATATAATATGTAATTTTGAAGTTTTGATGCGCATCCACTAGAATTTTGGCTGCATTTCAGCCGGAATTTGTCGCGTTTGATAACCCAAAGACAGAGACTTGAAAACCAAATGCAGTTTTTGGTAAGTATGACTCCTTCCACGGCTTCTGATCGAAGAACATCAAAGGTAAGGGAATATTTATGTGGTAATTTTGTGTTTCTGTGGACTCAAACATAGAGGAGACATACTGCTAATTTCTGAGCGCTGTCTCATATTATAGCCTAGTGAACGAACTCTGTAACGTTAAAAATAAATGTAACACAGCGGTTGCATTAAGAAGAAGTGTATCTTTCTAACTATATGTAGAACATGTACAGTGCCTTGCGAAAGTATTCGGCCCCCTTGAACTTTGCGACCTTTTGCCACATTTCAGGCTTCAAACATAAAGATGTAAAACTATATTTTTTTGTGAAGAATCAACAACAAGTGGGACACAATCATGAAGTGGAATGAAATTTATTGGATATTTCAAACTTTTTTAACAAATCAAAAACTGAAAAATTGGGCGTGCAAAATTATTCAGCCCCTTTACTTTCAGTGCAGCAAACTCTCTCCAGAAGTTCAGTGAGGATCTCTGAATGATCCAATGTTGACCTAAATGACTAATGATGATAAATACAATCAAGAGGTAAAGTATGAGCTGAAAGTTTAGAGGGACGGCCAGGTCTTGGTAGATTTGCAGTGGTCTGATACCCCTTCCATTTCAATATTATCGCTTGTACAGTGCTCCTTGGGATGTTTAAAGCTTGGGAAATCTTTTTGTATCCAAATCCGGCTTTAAACTTCTTCACAACAGTATCTCGGACCTGCCTGGTGTGTTCCTTGTTCTTCATGATGCTCTCTGCGCTTTTAACGGACCTCTGAGACTATCACAGTGCAGGTGCATTTATACGGAGACTTGATTACACACAGGTGGATTGTATTTATCATCATGTTTAATGTGAGTTTGGAAGGAGAGTTTACAGTCTAGCCAGACACCTAGGTATTTATAGTTTTCCACATATTCTAAGACAGAACCGTCCAGAGTAGTGATGCTAGTTGGGCGGGCAGGTGCGGGCAGCGATCGGTTTAAGAGCATGCATTTTGTTTTACTAGCATTGAAGAGCAGTTGGAGGCCACGGAAGGAGTGTTGTGTGGCGTTGAAAATCGTTTTGAGGTTTGTTAACACAGTGTCCAAAGAAGGGCCAGATGTCAACAGAATGGTGTCATCTGTGTAGAGGTGGATCAAAGAATCACCAGCAACAAGAGCGTCATCATTTATATATACAGAGAAATTAGTCAGCCTGAGAATTGAACCCTGTGGCACCCCCATAGAGACTGCCAGAGGTCCAGACAACAGGCCCTCCGACATACTGAACTCTATCAGAGAAGTAGTTAGTGAACCAGGCGAGGCAGTCATTAGAGAAACCAAGGCTGTTGAGTCTGCCGATAAGAATACAGTGATTGAGAGAGTCGAAGGCCTTGGCCAGGTCAATGAAGATGGCTGCATAGTACTGTCTTTTGTCAATGGCGGTTATGACATCATTTTGGACGTTGAGCGTGGTTGAGGTGCACCCGTGACCATCTCGGAAACCAGATTGCATAGCAGAGAAGGTACGGGTGGGATTCGAAATGGTCTGTGATCTGTTTGTTCACTTGGCTTTTGATGACTTTAGAAAGGCAGGGCAGGATGGATATAAGTCTTAACAGTTTGGGTCTAGAGAGTCTCCCCCTTTGAAGAGGAGGATGACCGCGGCCACTTTCCAATCTTTAGGAATCTCAGACGATACGAAAGAGAGGTTGAACAGACCAAAATACCTTGTAGAAGCACCTTTCGCTGTGATTACAGCTGTGAGTCTTTCTGGGTAGTTCTCTAAGAGCTTTCCACAGCTGGATTGTGCAACATTTGCACATTATTCTTAGAAAGGTTATTCAAGCTCTGTCAAATTGGTTGTTGATCATGGCTTGGCAACCCTTTTCAGGTCTTACCATATATTTTCAATAAGTCAAAACTGTAACTCGGCCACTCAGGAACATCTTGGTAAGCAACTCCAGTGTAGATTTGGCCTTGTGTTTTAGGTTGTTGTCCTGCTGAAAGGTGAATTCATCTCCCAGTATCAGTTGGAAAGCAGACTGAACCAGGTTTTCCTTAGCTCCATTCCGCTTCTTTTTTATCCTGAAAAACAATCTGTCCTTAATAATTACAAGCATACCCATAACATGATGCAGCCACCACTATGCTTGAAAATATGAAGAGTGGTACTCAGTAATGTGTTGTATTGGATTTTCCCATAACATAACACTTTGTACTCAGGACAAAAAGTTAATTGCTTTGTCACATTTTTTTTTTTCATTTTTACTTTAGTGCCTTGTTGCAAACAGGATGCATGTGTTGGAATATTTTTTATTCTGTACAAGCTTCCTTCTTTTCACTCTGTCGATTAGGTTAGTATTGTGGAGTAACTACAACGTTGATCCATCCCCAGTTTTCTCCTATTACAGCAATTAAACTCTGTAACTGTTTTAAAGTTGCCATTGGCCTCCTGGTGAAATCCCTGAACTATTTCCTTCCTCTTCAGACGCATGTATCTTTGTAGTGACTGGGTGTATTGATACACCATCCAAAGTGTAAATAATAGCTTCACCAGACTCAAAGAGATATTCAATGTGCTTTTAAAAAAAACTATCTGTCACGTTCTGACCATAGTTCTGTTATTTTATTCTTTGTTTTAGTATGGTCAGGGCATGAGTTGGGGTGGGCAGTCTATGTTTGTTTTACTTTGTTGGTTTTTGTGTTCGGCCTAGTATGGTTCTCAATCCGAGGCAGGTGTCGTTAGTTGTCTCTGATTGAGAATCATACTTAGGTAGCCTGGGTTTCACTTTTGGTTTGTGGGTGTTTGTTTCCGTGTGAGTGTTTGGGCCACACGGTACTGTTTCGGTTTTGGTAAATTCACATTGTCATTTATTGTTTAGTGTTCTGAGTTTGAATTAAACATCATCATGAACACTTATCACGCTGCGTTTTGGTCCTCACCTTCTTCCACCGACGACAACCCTTACAGAAACACCCACCACCAAGGGACCAAGCAGAGTGATAATGGGCAGCAGAAGGAGAGGCAGCGATATTTGGAGAACTGGACTTGGGAGGAGATTCTGGACAGCAAAGGACCCTGGGCACAAGCAGGGGAATACTGCCGCCCTAAAGCAGAGCTGGAGGCAGTGAAAGCAGAGAGGCGCCGGTATGAGGAGGCAGCACGGCAGCGCGGCTGGAAGCCCGAGAGGCAGCCCCAAAAGTGTCTTGGGGGTAGGCACATGGGGAGTGTGGCTAAGTCAGGTAGGAGACCTGAGCCAACTCCCTGTGCTTACCGGAGAGCGAGAGGGACCGGGCAGGCACCATGTTATGCGGTGGAACGGACGGTGTCCCCGGTGCGTGTGCACAGCCCGGTGCGGTACATTCCAGCTCCTCGAATCGAATGGGCTAGAGTGGGCATCGAGCCAGGTGCCATGAAGCCGGCTCTATGCTTCTGGTCTCCAGGGCGTCTCCTCGGGTCGGCGTACATGGCACCAGCCTTACGCATGGTGTCCCCGGTTCGCAAGCACAGCCCAGTGCGAGCTATTCCACCTCGCCGCACTGGCCTGGCTATGGGGAGCATTCAACCAGGTAAGGTTGGGCAGGCTCAGTGCTCAAGGTCTCCAGTGCGCCTGCACGGACCGGTCTATCCGATGCCACCTCCACGTACCAGCCCTCCGGTGGCAAGCCCTCCGGTGGCAGTCCTCCGCACCAGGCTGTCTCTCCATCTTCTCCCTACAGGTGCTCCCGCCTGTCCAGCGCAGCCAGAGCCTTCTGCCTGCCCAGTGCCGCCAGAGCCTTCCTCCTGCCCAGTGCCGCCAGAGTCTCCCGTCTGTCCTGAGCCGCCAGAGTCTCCCGTCTGTCCTGAGCCGCCAGAGTCTCCCGTCTGTCCTGAGCCGCCAGAGTCTCCCGTCTGTCCTGAGCCGCCAGAGTCTCCCGTCTGTCCTGAGCCGCCAGAGTCTCCCGTCTGTCCTGAGCCGCCAGAGTCTCCCGTCTGTCCTGAGCCGCCAGAGTCTCCCGTCTGTCCTGAGCCGCCAGAGTCTCCCGTCTGTCCTGAGCCGCCAGAGTCTCCCGTCTGTCCTGAGCCGCCAGAGTCTCCCGTCTGTCCTGAGCCGCCAGAGTCTCCCGTCTGTCCTGAGCCGCCAGAGTCTCCCGTTCTGTCCTGAGCCGCCAGAGTCTCCCGTCTGTCCTGAGCCGCCAGAGTCTCCCGTCTGTCCTGAGCCGCCAGAGTCTCCCGTCTGTCCTGAGCCGCCAGAGTCTCCCGTCTGTCCTGAGCCGCCAGAGTCTCCCGTCTGTCCTGAGCCGCCAGAGTCTCCCGTCTGTCCTGAGCCGCCAGAGTCTCCCGTCTGTCCTGAGCCGCCAGAGTCTCCCGTCTGTCCTGAGCCGCCCAGAGTCTCCCGTCTGTCCTGAGCCGCCAGAGTCTCCCGTCTGTCCTGAGCCGCCAGAGTCTCCCGGTCTGTCCTGAGCCGCCAGAGTCTCCCGTCTGTCCTGAGCCGCCAGAGTCTCCCGTCTGTCCTGAGCCGCCAGAGTCTCCCGTCTGTCCTGAGCCGCCAGAGTCTCCCGTCTGTCCTGAGCCGCCAGAGTCTCCCGTCTGTCCTGAGCCGCCAGAGTCTCCCGTCTGTCCTGAGCCGCCAGAGTCTCCCGTCTGTCCTGAGCCGCCAGAGTCTCCCGTCTGTCCTGAGCCGCCAGAGTCTCCCGTCTGTCCTGAGCCGCCAGAGTCTCCCGTCTGTCCTGAGCCGCCAGAGTCTCCCGTCTGTCCTGAGCCGCCAGAGTCTCCCGTCTGTCCTGAGCCGCCAGAGTCTCCCGTCTGTCCTGAGCCGCCAGAGTCTCCCGTCTGTCCCTGAGCCGCCAGAGTCTCCCGTCTGTCCTGAGCCGCCAGAGTCTCCCGTCTGTCCTGAGCCGCCAGAGTCTCCCGTCTGTCCTGAGCCGCCAGAGTCTCCCGTCTGTCCTGAGCCGCCAGAGTCTCCCGTCTGTCCTGAGCCGCCAGAGTCTCCCGTCTGTCCTGAGCCGCCAGAGTCTCCCGTCTGTCCTGAGCCGCCAGAGTCTCCCGTCTGTCCTGAGCCGCCAGAGTCTCCCGTCTGTCCTGAGCCGCCAGAGTCTCCCGTCTGTCCTGAGCCGCCAGAGTCTCCCGTCTGTCCTGAGCCGCCAGAGTCTCCCGTCTGTCCTGAGCCGCCAGAGTCTCCCGTCTGTCCTGAGCCGCCAGAGTCTCCCGTCTGTCCTGAGCCGCCAGAGTCTCCCGTCTGTCCTGAGCCGCCAGAGTCTCCCGTCTGTCCTGAGCCGCCAGAGTCTCCCGTCTGTCCTGAGCCGCCAGAGTCTCCCGTCTGTCCTGAGCCGCCAGAGTCTCCCGTCTGTCCTGAGCCGCCAGAGTCTCCCGTCTGTCCTGAGCCGCCAGAGTCTCCCGTCTGTCCTGAGCCGCCAGAGTCTCCCGTCTGTCCTGAGCCGCCAGAGTCTCCCGTCTGTCCTGAGCCGCCAGAGTCTCCCCGTCTGTCCTGAGCCGCCAGAGTCTCCCGTCTGTCCTGAGCCGCCAGAGTCTCCCGTCTGTCCTGAGCCGCCAGAGTCTCCCGTCTGTCCTGAGCCGCCAGAGTCTCCCGTCTGTCCTGAGCCGCCAGAGTCTCCCGTCTGTCCTGAGCCGCCAGAGTCTCCCGTCTGTCCTGAGCCGCCAGAGTCTCCCGTCTGTCCTGAGCCGCCAGAGTCTCCCGTCTGTCCTGAGCCGCCAGAGTCTCCCGTCTGTCCTGAGCCGCCAGAGTCTCCCGTCTGTCCTGAGCCGCCAGAGTCTCCCGTCTGTCCTGAGCCGCCAGAGTCTCCCGTCTGTCCTGAGCCGCCAGAGTCTCCCGTCTGTCCTGAGCCGCCAGAGTCTCCCGTCTGTCCTGAGCCGCCAGAGTCTCCCGTCTGTCCTGAGCCGCCAGAGTCTCCCGTCTGTCCTGAGCCGCCAGAGTCTCCCGTCTGTCCTGAGCCGCCAGAGTCTCCCGTCTGTCCTGAGCCGCCAGAGTCTCCCGTCTGTCCTGAGCCGCCAGAGTCTCCCGTCTGTCCTGAGCCGCCAGAGTCTCCCGTCTGTCCTGAGCCGCCAGAGTCTCCCGTCTGTCCTGAGCCGCCAGAGTCTCCCGTCTGTCCTGAGCCGCCAGAGTCTCCCGTCTGTCCTGAGCCGCCAGAGTCTCCCGTCTGTCCTGAGCCGCCAGAGTCTCCCGTCTGTCCTGAGCCGCCAGAGTCTCCCGTCTGTCCTGAGCCGCCAGAGTCTCCCGTCTGTCCTGAGCCGCCAGAGTCTCCCGTCTGTCCTGAGCCGCCAGAGTCTCCCGTCTGTCCTGAGCCGCCAGAGTCTCCCGTCTGTCCTGAGCCGCCAGAGTCTCCCGTCTGTCCTGAGCCGCCAGAGTCTCCCGTCTGTCCTGAGCCGCCAGAGTCTCCCGTCTGTCCTGAGCCGCCAGAGTCTCCCGTCTGTCCTGAGCCGCCAGAGTCTCCCGTCTGTCCTGAGCCGCCAGAGTCTCCCGTCTGTCCTGAGCCGCCAGAGTCTCCCGTCTGTCCTGAGCCGCCAGAGTCTCCCGTCTGTCCTGAGCCGCCAGAGTCTCCCGTCTGTCCTGAGCCGCCAGAGTCTCCCGTCTGTCCTGAGCCGCCAGAGTCTCCCGTCTGTCCTGAGCCGCCAGAGTCTCCCGTCTGTTTATATACATGTCATACACACAATAGGCGGATTGTGTACTGAACTTGAATACTTGACTTCCAAAAATGTGTTTATTATCTTATTATCGGTATTTGACAAGAAACCATTAGGTCCCAAGTCAACATACGTAAGCGTGTTTACAGCAGGCAATGCATTCATAGTTTTGTCATGCGTTTGGTACCATAACTTGGTACACGTAAAGAAAATATCCTGTAATGTCATATCTTCACCACTAGAGAGCGAAAGAGGACCCATCTGCTCCAGCCAATAGCCATCATCTCTTGCATTGCCAGTAGAGTCTGGCTGGTTACTGGTTATGGTTGGCTGGTGTCCCTGACCCTCCCTTTGCTCTTTTATCTTCCTGTGGCTAATTACCCGTCTCTGTTGTGCTGCAACATCTGTTTCTGCTGTCAAGATCACTACAGAGATCTCCTCATCACTCCCTCTCTGCAGTGAGCTGTGTAAATGTTGCTACTGGACAGCACCATTCAGCCATCTCTTGGCGTCGATTTTGGCTGGACACAGCAAATTAAATCACAGTTTGAGAGCATTAAGAAACGTACACCACCAATCAAACGTTTGGACACACCTACTTATTCTAAAGCGGTCATCAAGGCAAAAGGTAGCTACTTTGAAGAATATAAAATATATTTTGATTTGTTTAACACTGTTTTGGTTACTACATGATTCCCTATGTTTTATTTCATCGTTTTTATGTCTTCACTAATATTCTACAATGTAGAAAATAGTAAAAATATAGAAAAACCCTGGAAAGTGTAAGTGTGTCCAAACTTTTGACTGGTACTGTATGTGAAGCATATGTGCAGTGGTTTCACAACACTACATCATAAACAAAGATTAGAAGCAGCATTTAACACACACAAAGAAACTAGAGATCTGATGGACAATTACTTAGTCCAAAGAGTATCTTCACAAACTATGTTTACATTACACCTATAGGCTAGCACATAATGAAGCCTCAATGTTGCAAGAAGCTGAAATCCACACAACTACAGACCACATAGTGTCATGCAGACCATGTCTTCAATAAAGATGACCTCCACAGCCATACCGTATCAGACATATGTATCCAATAAGACACATTTGCAAAGTTGCACTTTGAGAGATTCCCTCTATCTCATTAGAGACCCCTCCTCTCTCTGCTGACCTGGCATGCTGTGAGCCCATCTTCCTCCTCTGTGACAGCCGTTTTCTGCATCTCAATTACATTTCAATTACATTTAATGGGCTTTATTGGCATGGGAAACATATGTTCACATTGCCAAAGCAAGTGAAATAGATATTAAACAAAAGTGAAAAGATACAAATAAAATGCACAATAAACATTACGCTCACAAAAGTTTCAAAATCTGAAATGTCTTTATTCTGTCATATTATGTCTATATAGAGTGTTGTAATGATGTGCATCTCTCTTCCTCTAACCCTGTCCCCCTCTGTGACAGCCCCCCCTCTCTTTCTCTCCACCTCTCATCCCCCCTCTGTGACAGAATCTCACCACCTGGAGCAGACACATGGGCACTAAGGCCTGCTCCCTGCCTGGCTTCTGCTCCATCTGTCCACAGCAGTGGGGGAGAGAGAGAGACCGGAGCTGTTCCCTACTGGAGACCAGCACAGCCTGGTGGACAGCCAGCACCTCTCTCTCTCTCTCTCTCAATTACATTTAATTTAAGGACTTTATTGGCATGGGAAACATATTTTTACGTTGCCAACGCCAGTGAGATAGATAATAAACAAAAGTGAAATAAACAATACAAAAATGTACAGTAAACATTACACTCACAAAAGTGTCATATAATGTGCAAATAGTTTGAGTAGAAAGAGAAAATAAATAAACATAAATATGGGTTGTATTTACAGTGACTTGCAGTATTCACCCCCTTGGCATTTTTCCTATTTTGATGCCTTACAACCTGGAATTAAAATGAATTTTGTGGTGTTTGTATCATTTGATTTACCCAACATGCCTACCACTTTGAAGATGAAAAATATTTTTTATTGTGAAACAAACAAGAAATAACAAAAAAAAACAGAATTGAATGTGCATAATTATCCCCCCCCCCCAAAGTCAATACTTTGTAGAGCCACCTTTTGCAGCAATCACAGCTGCAAGTCTCTTGGGTATGTCTCTATAAGCTTGGCACATCTAGCCACTGGGATTTTTTCCTATTCTTCAAGGCACAACTGCTCCAGCTCCTTCAAATTGGATGGGTTCCGCTAGTGTACAGCAATCTTTAAGTCATACCACAGATTCTCAATTGGATTGAGGTCTGGGCATTGACTAGGCCATTCCAAGACATGTAAATGTTTCCCCTTAAACCACTCAAGTGTTGCTTTTAGCAGTATGCTTAGGGTCATTGTCCTGCTGGAAGGTGAACCTCCATCCCAGTCTCAAATCTCTGGAAGCCCTAAACAGGTTTCTCTCAAGAATTTTCCTGTATCTAGCACCATCCATCATTCATTCAATTCTAACCAGTTTCCCAGTCCCTGCTGATGAAAAATGTGTTCTTGGTGTTCTTGGGGTGATGCGAGGAGTTGGGTTTGCGTCAGACATGGCATTTTCCTTGATGGTCAAAAAGCTACATTTTAGTCTCATCTGGCCAGAATACTTTCTTCCATATGTTTGGGGAGTCTCCCACATGCCTTTTGGCAAACACCAAATGTGTTTGCTTATTTTTTTCTTGGAGCAATGGCTTTTCTGTGGCCACTCTTCCGTAAAGCCCAGCTTTGTGGGGTGTATGGCTTAAAGTGGTCCTATGGACAGCTACTCCAATCTCCCCTGTGGAGCTTTGCAGCTCTTCCAGGGTTATCTTTGGTCTCTTTGTTGCCTCTGATTAATGCCCTCCTTGCCTGGTCCGTGAGTTTTGGTGGGCAGCCCTCTCTTGGCAGGTTTGTTGTGGTGCCATATTCTTTCCATTTTTTAATAATGGATTTAATGACGCTCCGTGGATTGTTCAAAGTTTTGGAAAAACAATTATAACTCAACACTGATCTGTACTTCTCCACAACTTTGTCCCTGACCTGTTTGGAGAGCTCCTTGGTCTTCATGGTGCCGCTATCTTGGTGGTGCCCCTTGCTGTGGTGTTGCGGACACTGGTGCCATTCAGAACAGGTCTATATATACTGAGATCATGTGACACTTAGATTGCACACAGGTGGACTTTATTGAACTAATTGTGTGACTTCTGAAGGTAATTGTTTGCACCAGATCTTATTTAGGGGCTTCATAGCAAAGAGGGTGAATACATATGCACGCATCACTTTTCTGTTTTTAAAAAATATATATTATTTGAAACCAAAAATTTGAAGTCATTTTTTTTCATTTCACTTCACCAATTTTGAATATTTTGTGTATGTCCATGACATGAAATCCAAATAAAAATCCATTTAACTTCTTGGCGCACCCATCCCTTTAGCAGGATCATTTTTGTCAACATCCGCTGAATTGCAGAGCGCCAAATACAAATTAAATTACTAAAAATATTTAATTTTCATGAAATCACAATTGCAATATAGCAAAACACAGCTTAGCTTGTTGTTAATCCACCTGGCGTGTCAGTATCCGTAAAGTTCATAGAAACATGTCAAACGTTTTTTATAATCAATCCTCAGGTTGTTTTTACAATAAACCATCAATAATATTTCAACCGGACCGTTGCTTTTTCAGTAGGAGAGAGAGAGAGAATGTCTACTCCAAGCTGCTCGCGCATGCAAAACTCTGCTGGCACCCAGCCATCCACTGACACGATGTGATCTTTCTCACTAATTTTTCTGAATAAAAGCCTGAAACTATATCTAAAGACTTTTCAGACCATGTGGAAGCCATAGGAAAAGGAATCTGGTTGATATCTCTTTAAATGGGAAGGCATGCAATGGAACAGGGAGCTTTCAAAATAGAAGGCACTTCCTCTTTAGATTTCCTCACGTTTTCACCTGCAATATCAGTGCTGTTATACTCACAGACAATATTTTGTCAATTTTGGAAACTTTAAAGTGTTTTCTATCCTAATCTGACAATTATATGCATATTCTAGATTCTGGACCTGAGAAATAAGGCAGTTTCATTTGGGTATGTTTTTCATCCAAACATGAAAATACTGCCCCCTACACTCGAGAGGTTAAATTACAGGTTGCAATGCAACAAAATAGGAAAAACACCAAGGGGGATGAATACTTTTGCAAGGCACTGTACAATGGTGTTTGTTCTTCACTGGTTGCCATTTTCTTGTGGCAACAGGTCACAAATCTTGCTGCTGTGTTGGCACACTGTGGTATTTCACCCAATAGATATGGGAGTTTATCAAAATTGGGTTTGTTTTCAAATTCTTTGAAGGTCTGTGTAATCTGAGGGAAATATTTGTCTCTATTATGGTCATACATTTGGCAGGAGGTTAGGAAGTGCAGCTCAGTTTCCACCTCATTTTGTGGGCAGTGTGCACATAGCTTGTCTTCTCAAATAGCATTCTAGTTTGCTCAGTTTTTTTTATGAATCTTTCCAATGTGTCAAACAATTATATTTTTGTTTTCTTATGATATGGTTATGTCTAATTGTGTTGCTGTCCTGGGGCTCTGTGGGGTGTGTTTGTGTACAGAGCCCCAGGACCAGCTTGCTTAGGGGAGTTTTTCCCGGGTTTATCTCTCTGTAGGTGATGGCTTTGTTATGCATTATTTTGTGTTTTACATTGTACACAGATATTTTAGCAGAATTCTCACTCTCTCCCATTCTTTCTCTCTCCTTCTCGCTGTCTCTCTCTCCCATTCTCTCTCTCTACTTAACTTTCCTCTCTCTCCTCTCTCTCTCCCTCTCTCTCACTTATTTAAAAAATGTGTATAGCTTGGCTGGCTCCCACACTCACCATCAAGAGGGGGATGATTAATAAACATTGAATAAAAGGGGAAGCAAACCTCCCCATACATACTATATCTATTGTACCGTGATGCTTCACTTTAGCCAGGGACTTGTACTTATCAACGCTGCTATATCAATCCTCATCTATTTTGACTAATTAACATTGTAATGGAGTTGCCTGTAATCCGGCTTTACCAGTGCAATAGCATGAAGTGGTACTGCTACTGCTTCACATGAAATGTTAGAAATCTCCAACCAGAATTAGACCTGGGAATTATGGTACTGTTGTACTTAACTTGACCAAAGTTTCCAAGACACCAGATACCAGGGTAGTGAAAGTGCACCTGCACCATCGCCCAGTTCAAAAACCTCAAGACAGTGACATATTTCCTGGGAAATAAGTACTCAGAGAAAAAATTATGAACTGTTTGATTGTAAATGTGATTACAAAGAGTAACTTTATAGCAAGAGTAACTCTCTTGTAGCAATTAGGCTGGGGATGAGGATTTATGTCGGCATAAACTTGTTAACCGTCCAAAGCAAACTACGGTTCCATGACATGATATTACTGAGGGTCAGTAGGTGGTGTTATCCACTGTTGTCTGAATGGTTTCTGAAGGGGATTAGAAAGACAGGTGCTCTCATGGCCCTCATGGCCATTTCCACTCAACACACACAGGCATGCGGTATGGAGCTGTAAGGACAAGTGAGCCATCCATAGACTTATAAATTGTATTGTAAGGACCAGTGCAAGTATTCACACTAGGGCTGCGTGGTATACCGTATTTTGCTATACTGGTATTGATGCGACCGGTTTGGGTTTTTAATTTACCTTCTAGAACGGTATTTGAATGTTTGGTTTGTTAAATGTGATACGCCGTGTGTAGAGTCCATTTTTATAGTTTACTCCGCTACTCGAGTCATCTCTCTCTGCTCTCTCTCTCTCAATGCCACTTTCAACACAGCCCCAGCCCCGCCTCCTCTCACTCAGGGAGGGCATTTGTTGTTGCTAGATGATGAGACACTGGAGTTCAGTTAGCATGGTCAATGCAGCACATAGAACAATGTTGATGACTATGATGCTGTTTCTCTTTGATTCTTAATATAAACCCACAAGCGTTTTATATTTAGACTATTAGTTTGTGTTTCTTACATCTGCAAACAGCTAGTTTGTCTTTTCTTATCAAGTTGTGGCTAAGTCGTGTTAGCCAATAATGCTAATCGCTAGTTAGCTGGCTAGCTAGTTAATAAATGTACTGAGTCAGAGCAAACGTAGCTAGCTATACAGCCTGATACCAGTGATTGTGTTGGCCTAAATCAGCATCTTGTTTGTGCAACAGTATCTTCTAAATCAAAGAAGAATAGGCAAAGCTTGAATATGTTAGCTACATGAAGTAGCTAAGAGAAAACATTTAATGTAGCCAAAGATTATAGGGTCCCCAGTGTTACAGTTTGAATTTAAAATGGATAAATTGTAGATTTTTTTTTTGTAACTGGCCTACACACAATACCCCATAATGTCAAAGTGGAATTATGTTTTTTGAAATGTTAAAACAATTATTTCAAAATATCATGTTTCAGGTAAGACCCAAATACAGACTGTGTTGAAGTAACAAAGTTTATTACAGCAACAGGGGCAGGCAAACGACAGGTCAAGGCAGGCAGGGGTCAATAACCCAGAGTAGTGGGACAAAGGTCAAATCAAATTTGATTTGTCACATACACATGGTTAGCAGCTGTTAATGCGAGTGTAGCAAAATGCTTGTGCTTCTAGTTCCGACAATGCAGTAATAACCAACAAGTAATCTAACTAACAATTCCAAAACTACTGTCTTATACACACAAGTGTAAGGGGATAAAGAATATGTACATAAAGATATATGAATGAGTGATGGTACAGAGCGGCATAGGCAAGATACAGTAGATGGTATCGAGTACAGTATATACATATGAGATGAGTATGTAAACAAAGTGGCATAGTTAGTGGCTAGTGATACATGTATTACATAAAGATGCAGTAGATGATATAGAGTACAGTATATACGTATACATATGAGATGAATAATGTAGGGTATGTAAACATTATATTAGGTAGCATTGTTTAAAGTGGCTAGTGATATATTTTACATCATTTCCCATCAATTCCCATTATTAAAGTGGCTGGAGTTGAGTCAGTGTGTTGGCAGCAGCCACTCAATGTTAGTGGTGGCTGTTTAACAGTCTGATGGCCTTGAGGTAGAAGCTGTTTTTCAGTCTCTCGGTCCCAGCTTTGATGCACCTGTACTGACCTCGCCTTCTGGATGATAGCGGGGTGAACAGGCAGTGGCTCGGGTGGTTGTTGTTCTTGATGATCTTTATGGCCTTCCTGTAACATCGGGTGGTGTAGGTGTCCTGGAGGGCAGGTAGTTTGCCCCCGGTGATGCGTTGTGCAGACCTCACTACCCTCTGGAGAGCCTTACGGTTGTGGGCGGAGCAGTTGCCGTACCAGGCGGTGATACAGCCCGCCAGGATGCTCTCGATTGTGCATCTGTAGAAGTTTGTGAGTGCTTTTGGTGACAAGCCGAATTTCTTCAGCCTCCTGAGGTTGAAGAGGCGCTGCTGCGCCTTCTTCACGATGCTGTCTGTGTGGGTGGACCAATTCAGTTTGTCTGTGATGTGTATGCCGAGGAACTTAAAACTTGCTACCCTCTCCACTACTGTTCCATCGATGTGGATAGGGGGGTGTTCCCTCTGCTGTTTCCTGAAGTCCACAATCATCTCCTTAGTTTTGTTGACGTTGAGTGTTAGGTTATTTTCCTGACACCACACTCCGAGGGCCCTCACCTCCTCCCTGTAGGCCGTCTCGTCGTTGTTGGTAATCAAGCCTGCCACTGTTGTGTCGTCCGCAAACTTGATGATTGAGTTGGAGGCGTGCGTGGCCACGCAGTCGTGGGTGAACAGGGAGTACAGGAGAGGGCTCAGAACGCACCCTTGTGGGGCCCCAGTGTTGAGGATCAGCGGGGTGGAGATGTTGTTGCCTACCCTCACCACCTGGGGGCGGCCCGTCAGGAAGTCCAGTACCCAGTTGCACAGGCCGGCGTCGAGCTTGATGACGAGCTTGGAGGGTACTATGGTGTTGAATGCCGAGCTGTAGTCGATGAACAGCATTCTCACATAGGTATCCTCTTGTCCAGATGGGTTAGGGCAGTGTGGTTGAGATTGCATCGTCTGTGGACCTATTTGGGCGGTAAGCAAATTGGAGTGGGTCTAGGGTGTCAGGTAGGGTGGAGGTGATATGGTCCTTGACTAGTCTCTCAAAGCACTTCATGATGAAGGAAGTGAGTGCTACGGGGCGGTAGTCGTTTAGCTCAGTTACCTTAGCTTTCTTGGGAACAGGAACAATGGTGGCCCTCTTGAAGCATGTGGGAACAGCAGACTGGGATAGGGATTGATTGAATATGTCCGTAAACACACCAGCCAGCTGGTCTGCGCATGCTCTGAGGGCGCGGCTGGGGATGCCGTCTGGGCCTGCAGCCCAGGTACAGGACGGCAGGCAGGGTAAGGTCAGGCAGGGGTCGTGATCCAGAGTAGGGGCAAAGGTACAGGACGGCAGGCAGGCTCAGTGTCAGGGGCAGGCAGAGTGGTCAGCAGGTGGGCTCAGAGTCAGGACAGGCAATGGCCAAAACCAGGGGGGTGAGAAAAAGAGAGACTAGGGAAAAGCAGGAGCTGAGAAAAAGTGCTAGTTGACTTGACAAACAAGACTAACTGGCAACAGAAACAGAGAACAGGGATAATGGGTGAAAAGGTTAAACAGATCAGGGCTTGACAAAAACATTTTAAAGCTGAAATGTCTTGAGTCAACAAGTATTCAACCCCTTTTTTATGGAATGCCTAAATAAGTTCATGAGTAAAAATGGGCTTAACAAGTCACATAATAAGTTTTATGGACTCACTCTGTGTGAAACAATAGGGTTTAACATGATTTTTGAATGACCACCTCATCTCTGTACCCCACACATATAATTATTTTTAATAACCCTCATTTGAGCAGTGATTTCCAAATTCAACACAGCATTCCTAACCTAGCCCACAATGTCTGCTGTTTGGATCGAGCAGTCAACAAGTCGAGCAGTCATTTGAAAGAGTAAGACAAGTTCAGTGAGACAACTCAAAGGCGAAATCCATTAACACCAAGATAATGGAATTCATTGCCCTTGACAATCAACCATTCTCTGTTGTGGCTGATGTTGGCTTTCGCCAACTGGTCGAGCACCAGTACACACTAGTGCGCTATTTTTTAGATCTTGCCCTACCGAAGTTACACAGTAATAGCATCACTGCTAAAAAAAATATATATAATAATTTTTATAAATAAATAACATTGCATCATGCCTGACATTTGGACCAGCGATATCAGCCCCATGATCATGCTGAGTCTGACAGCACAGTGGGTCGTCAAGGATTTCGTACTGAGGAAAGTCATATTGCATGCTCATGAATGTGCTGGTTGTCATACCGCTGCTGCCATTTCAATGGCATTTGAGAACATGTTTGAAAGTTGGAAACATGAACACACTAGCTAGCTCCATTCGAACAACTGACTGGAGAAATAAGCTCATCAAATGTGTCTGCAGCAGACGTGATACCCTCTGTCATGGTATTGAAGTGCCTGCTCAACAAAGCAATTCGGTGGCATTCTCTCTTTACTGTGTCGCCACCATGCACGATGCTATGTACAAGGACTGCTACTTCGATGCAGACAAGAAACAGGGTTTACGTGAAATGTTACATACACAGCTGGACAAGATGGAAATGGACACAGTGACAGTGTGGACAGACAGAGCTAAAACTTCACTGGTTGACATGTATGATGAAATCCTGGTTAAAAATGAAATTACTGAACAAATGAACAACGAAACAGCACAGCAAGTAAGTGAAAGAAATAGGTGGTGATTATGTTTTCTGGTAATGGGAACATACATAAATGGCCCCCCAAATATTTTTGGTCAGTGTGGGTGTGTGTAGCATTTATTTAACCTGGCAAGTCAGTTAAGAACAAATTCTTATTTACAATGACGGCCAAACCCAAACGACACTGGGCCAATTGTGCCTTGCCTTATGGAACTCCCAATCACAACCAGGGATGTCTCGTGCCCTGAGATGCAGTGTCTTAGACCGCTGCGTCCATGTGTGTGTGTTAACTATTTAACTGTACTAGAATGCTTAAAAGGCCGGTAACATTTTTAATATCGGTTATCGGTATTGGGTTTTTTTGCAAGGAAAATATTGGATATCGGTATCGCCCAAAAACGTAATATCGGTGCATCACTACTTGTAATCATTAAGTACTGGGGAGTTTTTCACGATAAAAAAGAAACTGAATGGAACTAAGCACAGGCAACATCCTGGAGGAAACCTGGTTCAGTCTGCTTTCCAACAGACACTGGGAGATGAATTCCCTTTCAGTAGGACAATAACCTAAAACACAAGCCCAAATTTACACTGGAGTTGCTTACTAAGAAGACAGTGAATTCACTTAAATCTACTTGAATGTCGATGGAAAGACCTGAAAACAGTTTTCTAGCAATGATCAATAACCAATTTGACAGAGCTTGAATAACTTTTTGAAGAATAAAGGGCAAATGTTGTACAATGCAGGTGTGGAAAGCTATTAGAGACTCACAGCTGTAATCACTGCCAAAGGTGATTCTAACACGTATTGACTCAGGGGGTTGAATACTTATCTAATCAAGATATATGTGTTTTTTTTGTTTTTTTGTTTTTACACATTATAATTGTTCTTTCACTTTGACAGAGTATTTTGTGTATAGTATAGACAAACATTACAATTACATCCATTTTAATCCAACTTTGTAACACAACTGAATGTGGTAAAAGTCCAGCGGTGTAAGTGGGTTTATCATTGTGATTTGTAGTGAGTGTTCCCCCTGGGCACAAACTGGTTAAATTAACATTGTTTCAATGTAATTTGTCAATGTATTGTGATGTGGAATCTATATGGAAAATACATCAGAGTTGAAAAACGTCATCAAAACTCTTCTTTTGAGGCTGAAATTTCAACCACAGGATTATGTCATCATGGTAACACATTTTCAACATAGACAAACCTTGTGTAAAATATGTTGAATTTGTACCTTTGAAATATGGTGTCATGACGTAGGCCTGGGGGTAGGTTTATGACAGTCATAAATACCTCTTCCCCCCTTTTTCCTCTCTCTACCCTACTGATGTGAAATTTGAAAACCCGTTGGTTAACATAGAGATTCTGGGAACATCAGAAGGTGGGGGGAAATTAACTATATTCTGGAAATCCGACCAATTGAACATATTTGGTGGTACTTAATGAATATGATGTCAGTTCGGTTGTCATCTGGGACATTCTCATCAATGATAGGATGACAAACTCTACAGTGGAAAGTCTGCACATTGTAGTTATCGGAGTCACGTGGAATTGTTGTTCAATTTAAATGTTTGAATATTAAATTATTGGTGAAGAGATTAAATGTAATTTTAGCTTCCAAATGAGAGATTTGGGTTTTCATAAGGTTAGGGCTCTGCTCAATCAGTGGCCTGCCCGTGTGAAGAGACATGGGTTATAAAACTTTTCAGACACACCCTTCTCGCTCCACTATATAAAGCCTTGACAAAAATGTAACCTCCTGTTCCAAGTACGTGAGGTCTGCAGCCTCTGCGTTAAAAGGACTAACATGTCAACTACAGAACTAAGCCAACCTCAGCGTGAGCTTTGGTTGCGAATGGTATGAACTTTGAACTCTTATTCACTACAGAAGTGATACCTCCTAGCCGTTGAGTTAGCAACAGCAGCTGCAAATGCGGGCTAGGAAAGAACAGACAGAGTATCCCGTCTACCACACAACGACGTTACTACAACGTATCCAATTGACCAACCAGAGACATTCTTCAAAGGACAAAGGACTCGGTTTTGCAACACGGCCTTCCATCTACCACCAACCTACCGAAGTGCAGCTCAGAGTAAATATTTATTGCATTTTCCTTTTCCAAATGGGCAATCATTTAGAATGCATAAGATACTGTATTTACAATAGTACAGCTTCTCCCTTTGTCCCTCAGTCTTCCCGCTCTTTCACTCAAACCCAGACCCTTTTATTTTGTGTAACCAGCTGTCATATCTGTTCCGCCAGCTAGGGACGTTTTCCTTTTATGACGTAATTTGTAATCAAGGTATAATTCATTCAGTGTATATGTAATTCTGTGTGATTAGTTAGGTATTTAGTAAATAAATCATTAAACCCAATTTTGTATTTCTGATTCAACTTGTTAGCCAGGGTTCGTGAAAATAACCAAGAATTTACAACTTCCAGATGAGACTGAATTAAGGTGACGATTAATATTGACTGCTATTGATGTAAAATATTACTAGGTCTTTAAGAGTTTATTCGGAAGATAACAGCTCTATAAATATTATTTTGTGGTTAATTACATTTACACGATTAGCTCAATCAGGTAATATTAATTACGGAGAAAGGATTTTATAGAATAGCATGTCATATCACTTAATCCGGCATAGCCTAAGACACGACAATGGTCAGATCTTCAACTTTATATCCACTATCAGAAAAATCAATAGGCTGGGCAGCACCTCCTATTGGAGAGTTAATGTATTCTAGAGCTACCCATTTTGTCATGCCGGATTATAACCAAGCCCAGCCCTGCTTAGCTTTGTTGTCATTGACCACTACCAATGTGCTATCATGAGAATGATTATAGAGAGATGTCTTAATAACTAAATAGATTCATTGTTGCTATTGAAGTTATATGTAGTTATGTAACCATATATCAACCAGTGCATACAGAGATAGTTACAGTTGAAGTTGGAAGTTTACATACACTTAGGTTGGAGTCATTAAAACTTGTTTTAAACCACTCCAGAAATTTCTTGTTGACAAACTATAGTTTTGGCAAGTTGGTTAGGACATCTACTTTGTGCATGACATAAGTAATTTTTCCAACAAATGTTTACAGACAGATTATTTAACTTATAACTTACTGTATCACAATTCCAGTAGGTCAGAAGTTTACATACACTAAGTTGAATGTACCTTTAAACAGCTTGGAAATTTTCAGAAAAATATGTCATGGCTTTAGGAGCTTTTGATAGGCTTATTGACATCATTTGAGTCAATTGGAGTTATACCTGTGGATGTATTTCAAGGCCTACCTTCAAACTCAGTGCCTCTTTCCTTGACATCATCGGAAAATCAAAATGAATCAGCCAAGACCTCAGAATTTTTGGGGGGCCTCTACAAGTCTAGTTCATCCTTGGGAGCAATTTCCAAACGCCTGAAGCTACCACGTTCACCTGGACAAACAATAGTACGCAAGTATAAACACCAAAGGACCACGCAGTGCGAGCAAGGATGCCTACAAACCTGACTCCGTTACACCAGCTCTGTCAGGAGGAATGGGCCAAAATTCACCCAACTTATTGTGGGAAGCTTGTGGAAGGCTACCTGAAACTTTTAACCCACTGGGAATGCGATGAAAGAAATACAATATGAAATAAATCATTCTCTCTACTATTATTCTGACATTTCACATTCTTAAAATAAAGTGGTGATCCTAACTGACCTAAGACTGGGAATTTTTACGAGGATTAAATGTCAGGAATTGTGAAAAACTGAGTTTAAATGCATTTGGCTAAGGTGTATATAAATTTCCGACTTCAACTGTATATATAGTCATATATCGTCAATTATAAACAGGGTGGTTTGAGCCCTGAATGCCGATTGGCTGAAATCCGTACTATATCAGACCATATACCACAGGTATGACAAAACCTTTAATTTTTACTGTTCTAATTACATTTGTAACCAGTTTCTAAAAGCAATAAGACACCTCTGCAGTTTATGGTATTTGTTCAATATACCACGGCTAAGGGCTGTATCCAGGCACTCTGCATTGTGTTGTGTGTATGAACAGCCCTTAGCGGTGGTATATTGGACATATACCACACCCCCTCATGCCTTATTGCTTAATTCTACTATTTAGGCATATAGCGTTTGTGAAGTCATCAACCACTATTGTTTTAAATTCCACCCAAGGTGCAATTAGAAAATAGACAATACATATAGACCTAGAGTTTTAAGGTTTGGTTGATTTCAAACATAATCTTCAAGTAAACAATTAATATTTTGGATTCACATCTCAATCGCAACCAAAAATGTAAATTAAACAATAGGGCTAAATCAAATACAAATTTAAAAGCACTTTAAATAAAGTTTGATTTGATTTAGTCTTATTCCTTAACTTTTTTTGGTTATTCCTTAACTTTTTTTGGTATCTCTATTTTTGGTAGAGATAGAAACTTGAATCGAAAATATCAATGATTCATTTGTAGACATACTGGATATTGAATTGTGTTTGGATGTCAACACATTAATGGAACCAAATATAATTTGAAGGAGACTTATTCTGCTTGGATAGTTCCAACTGTGCCGCTGACTTAGTCTGGCTATAATTCCAGTTTGTCTACAAATTAATAATTGATACAGTATGTTGGAGTTACATCTCTATCTCCACCAAACAAGTTAAAGAATAGGATTAAATCAAACTTTAAATGCACTTAGTCCTACTCTTTAACTTTGATTTTAGGTTAAGATGGATACATGAATCCAACATATCAATTATTAATTTGTAAACAAACTGGAATTAAAGCCAGACTAAGTCAGTGGTACAAAAGATGCATCTCCTACAAATGTTGATATTCGGTTGCGTTGTTTTTTGTGTTCGTTTTTATTTACTGAACAAAAACAATGCTGACAGAAAAAGATACAGAATACAATAACCCCAAATGATCAGGATATATAAACATGTCCAAATGGCCGAGGCTGGTGCTCTCGCATTAGTTGCATTTTTACTTTTATATTTGTATACTTTGAATTCATTTTTTTATGATGAACTATGTGACAATTACTTTGAGGGAGAAAAATGTTATTATTGAAATTAAACTGTCCCACGAAAATTAGCATGTGAAAATCAATCAACACATAAGGCAAGTAGAAATGGTATAGGATAAATTGTATGTTTACCCAAACAAGATTCATGACAATAACCACCACCCTGCTCATTACAGACACCTGTGATAATCTGAAGTACTGCAAATGGCCATGTCTTGTGATATATATTTTTTACTCATATATAGAATTCATGTGCATTATATCTGTGTCCATATTGTCCATGAGTGTCTGGTAGACAGACCATTAGGTTCAATAGAAAATAGCCTAATAAATGAAAAAATAATGTAATCAACAATGGCATTATTTTCAATTACCTCTGCAACTCCTCCTATGATTAACTCTTTTCACAACTGCCACCCGTTTGACACCAAAAAATGTACAAAAAATGTACAACAAATACAAACTATCTTCAAAAGTTTCCAGTAATATACCCTCCCTTTGCAATCTTACTTGTGGGTTTCATAATCACGTCTTTATAACAATTCAATCATGATGAGGTGGGAGACAGGAACTAAGTTCAACCATTTATCTAGAACGCGATCATCTCAACACATGCAACCCCCATGATGCTCTGCGGCACAACCCCAATACACCACAGGTGACCACTTGTACCATATGTCACGTGGCTCAGTTGGTAGTGCATGGTGCTTGCAACACCAGGGTTGTGTGTTTGATTCCCAGGGGGGACAGGTATAAAAATGTGTGCAGTTGCTCTGGATAAGAGCATCTGCTAAATGACAAAGTTGTAATATCTTGTATGTAATAAAAGGGTGAGAGCAGAACCAGCTGTGCTTTCACCTGTCCAGTTCTTTCAAACCAGTTTGGACAAGGAAACATGAAATGACAAGTGTTGTTGGGAAGCAGCCCCTGTCTCCAAGCAGAGTTTAAGGATCTGAGCGATACACCCTCCCCTCATCCTAAGCCACAGTGACCGCTGAGGAGAGATCAGTGTTTTACGATGTGCTGGATCCTCTTCTCACAGACTATCCTATCAGGTTTCCCTTGGCATGATGTCCGTGTCAGCACAGCACATAATTCAACCATGACAGTAAGACAGGCACACATGTCCACCACCACCCTTTGCATGTGAGGAGTCTTCTTCTCTATCAGACCACCTCTCCTTTGACCAGGCCAAAAGGCCAAGGCAGTAAGTGGTCGTATCATTTTATTTTGAGATGTCGAAATACTGTATGAACTTAATGACCCCTTAAGTAATACACAATACAATTCTTTCTGCTATAGAGAATGGACAGTGAGGAGATTATATTTGTCCTACAGTATAGTAGAAATAGTGCATATCCGTAGAGCATTAAAACATACAGAGCTACTGGTAACCTAATGGGGATACATGGTCAGGAGTATTATGCATCTCTGTTTGGGTAATGAGGGCTATCTGGTGTTGCATCGAGACTTCCATCATCATATCTAGACGTGTAATAATATTAGCACCTAGTTCAGTTGATGGATGAGCACATCTGATCTGGTCATGGGTTAGATCAGCATCCTGCTAGAGTAACTCTTTAGGAATTCTCACAATCCCGTATGAGTCTGCCTTGGGAAGGTCAACAACATCAACCTCAATGTAAGGAAATACACAACACAGGCCTGGAAATAACATAGATATTTGAATGAGACAATATTTTAGATAGTCTTGTTATATATCAGAGAGCTTTTTAAGGAACTGAAAACTAAATTTATGGTATGGATAGCGGGCTCGCCGATTATTTGATGATAATTACTGACAGCAACCGTATGTGCTGTTTCTGATACACAGTACTGTCCATTATGTGTGTGAGATGCTGCTTGTATTCAGTTATTGATGAACGTGCAGACAGAGAGTATCTTCCCTGTCTGCTATAAATAGTGCTACATTCCATGCCTGTGCCTCAAGTTGTTCCCACCTGTTCACATCTCTCACCTCCCTATATATGGGTTGTTGCAGTATTGTGTGTGTGTGTTGATTGAGTTCAATAACGGCAATGTGATCGCAAGTGATTGATACAGTTACCAAGCCATGCAAGTGTGAAATGTCCTCCTCACTTTCACACCCAACACATCATACGCCTACTGTACACCACAGCCCCAAAATATCTGTGCTGCTACCCAACTACCATGGGTGTGGCTCCCCGCTGGTTCCTAAAGGGCGTGGATGGATCACTTGCAGCAGACATTTCGGCAGGTCTTTATGTTATGACACAGATAAATGGTTTCGGGTACAGCTGCAGCAGGCTAGGGTGTCACTGGTTGCTGGGTATCGCTAGCTGCCTGGCAGTCCCTCTGGTATGTGCATCCTGGCCCAGCCCCCCAGTCGAGGATGGTAATACAAGGCTAGCCCCAGCTGGATGTGATGAATGGGTATATCCCCACAATGTAACCCACTGGGTGATGCAAACAATAGAAATCTATGACTGGACTGTACACAATGTAATGTAAAATAAGACCAGAAGAATGACAAATATAACAAAATATTTCTAGTATTACTGGTATTCCCAGTATTTCAACTCAATCTAAATTTGAAGTCATTCCCAAAAAATCATTATCTAGAATTAGATAGGTCTTCAACCACACTAAAATGTGTCACCCTTTCCTGTTTGGTATTAGGACATTTAGTGAGTGAACATTGTCACATTTGCATCTATAAAAAGTCCACTGGCACATGATTTAGGGCAAGCTTCAATTTCTTTATTTGTACAGGCCAGTCTCTCAGAGATACAGTGACCAAAACAGCTACTGCATGGACTCAAAGGAATGCTCAATACAGACCTGGGTTCAAGTACTATTTGAAATCTTTCAAATACTTTGAGCATTTGCCTTAGCCTGCCTGGAGTGCCTGGTGGGTGAGTTTTGCACTTTTGTGACTTTTCTATTGGTTCTATTGCAACAGACAAGTTCAATCAAGCACAGATCAAGTATCTCAACCCAGGATGCACTGAGTGTACAAAACATTAGGAACACTTTCCTAATATTGAGTTGCACCCCCGTTTGCCCTCAGAATAGCCTCAATTCGTAAGAGCATGGACTACAAGGCGTGGAAATCCCATGATGACTCCAATGGTTCCCACAGTTGTCAAGGTGGCTGGATGTCCTTTGGGTGGTGGACTGTTGAGTGTGAAAAACCCAGCAGTGTTGCAGTTCTTGACACATTCAAACCGGTGTGCCTGGCACCTACTACCAAACCCTGTTCAAAGGCACTTAAATATTTTGTCTTGCCCATTCACTCTCAATGGCACATACACAATTCATGTCTCAATTGTCTCAAGGCTTAAAAATGATGTATTTAACCTGTCTCCTCCCCTTCATCTATAATGACTGAAGTGGATTTAACAAGTGACATCAAGAAGGGATCATAGCTTTCACCTAATGTTTTGTACACTCAGTATATCTCGGATATCAATACTGGACTGATATTTGTGACATTTCGGCTCTATTCTAATCCATCAAGCTCATATCTGAGCCTCATGTTTGAGCAGTAACCTCACCACATTCTTAGCATGACTTACACACTGGGGGGTCTGGATCTGACTGCTACTGCACCTGGTCGTGGCTCTGAAATGTCACCCTATTCCCTATGGGCCCTGGCCAAGAGTAGTGCACATGACAAGACATGTCATTTCAGATTCCACCTGGTCCACCTCTCCTATGGCTCCCTCTGGAACCAAAATGGCTGCCAGTGCCAACAGTTCTGTGGGTTCCATCTGGCAACTGTCTTTACTGTAATGTGGGGGATTTAATCATAAATATTATATCCTGCCGACTACGTCAAATGTCAAAGGGAGAAAAAATGACAGGTTTGGATCTGGGTTGAGCAGGCAGGGTGAAGTAGAGACCGAACACAAAAGCCGTTTTCAACACATTTATTTCTAAGGCATGGTTTTCTCAATAAGACGTGGCAATCAAGTTCCAGACATCAATATCCTTAGCCTTCTCCATACTTGCTGAGTGAGCACTTGTGGAGTAGAGGCCAGTTTTTACGTTGACTTCTGTTGTGTTTCAGTTAGCCTTAAGGTTCTACCAAGTACCTGGAGCAGAAGACTGAGCTTCCTCTGCTGGTCTTGAGGAGAACCAAGTGTGACCGAACCAGCCTGGAGCGTGTTGAGGTGTCCTACGGGTGACGGCTCTAGCAGGCCTGAGACATGATGGATAATGTTATGTAGTGAAGGGGACGGGGGCCACTAAGAATCCACAGTGCGACCATGCGGGCCATGATTGTCGGACGGAGTGGTCCACTCAAGTGGGTGAGCGGTGTGACCATTGTCGGGACTGCAGGAAGCACCCACCGGGACACGGCTAAGGATTCCATCCCAGAGGAGTGGGGCCACCCAAAACGTTCTGCTCCAGGTCAACCAGGGGAAAAGGTTGACCTGGAGGAAGCAGAAGATTGGCCCCGGCCTTACCCCAGGACACCATGTGGTTTGAGATGGCTACCCACTGGGCACAGACGTCAATTCATCGTCAATTCCACGTTGGTTCAACATCATCTCATTGAAATGACATGTAAACAACATTGATTCAACCCGTTTCTGCCCAGCGGGTAGTGACTAAAATATTGAGTGTGAGGACACCCTGGAAATGTGGGGAGAGTGTCACAGGTGTGAATAGTTGTCTCATTAACACAAGTTCTACCATTGACTAACTTATGTATCAAGGGATTTTAGATGTGTGTATTTTAAAAAACCTGGACGCTTGAGGTGCGTTCAGTTATCTTAAACGTTTGCTGCATTGTGGAACGGTTTGTACTGAATGACATGTTTCCCCAAAATGTTCTTGTGCGTTCTTTAACTGACTTTGAGGTACATTTGCTCCCGTTTGGTGGGTGTGGTGAGGTGTGGCTTGAAGCAAAGGGTGATGTATTTCAAGGGCAGTGGCCATTCTGACAGCATTCCCCAACCTCTCCCCATTTTCCAACTGGTCGTTCAATACAGCACCATTTCTGTTCAATTGAACGTTCCAGAATGGAAAAACGTACTGAACGCAACCCTGTACCTTTTTGTTTTCTATATTTTATCTATGTTTCTGATTTGAATGAGCTTTTAAAGTAAAAGAGGAATGGAAATAATAGAGGAACTGATACAAGTGAACGATATGGATTGATGTCTGGAGAACCATGTCTCAAAAATAAATGTGTTATTACTGTCCTTTTGTGTTCGGTCTCTACTTCACTGCCTGCTCAAACCAGAACCAAACCTGTCCATTTCTCACCCTTTGATATTAGTGCTTCCCTGGTTTATTCAGAGTGTAGAATGAAACTCATTCCAATTGTATTGCCCTCTAATATGATTCATCTGTCCAGGGTGAAATCATCTGTCAGTTTTGACCTCTTCTTCTCCTCTTCCTCTACTGCTATATTTGGTCTGTCCTTCATTTGGAACTAACTTGTAATTGATATACCCTATATTGACCTTTGTGCAACCTTTTCTGCCATATCAGGGTTTCCAAATAAAGAACTCCAAAATCATCTGCAGAATCATTCATGTACAATAAAGATATATTTATTATCTGTCATAAATCAGCAAAAAAAGTGTGGGAGTGCCAGGGAGTGAGAAATTGGGGTTAACACACTCTCACATGGCGGTGGGACAGTATTCTCTCCCCTTTCCTCTATACTTAAATCCATATTTTCACATTATGTTTGAAAGACTTTCCATCTTCTGTTCAATATAAACCCTTTATTTCCATATGAAAACCACTGGAGAGTAAAAAGCTGGCACTATACAGGTGTTTTCCTTCCTGGCCACAGTAAGATTTTAGTAGCTCAGAAGAGAGAATGTTACCAGCTGCCTTTTCCCACCTGGACCTTCTTTTGACATTTTAAGTGGCAGCATTTATGTCCTCCATTGAACCCTTTGGCTTGCTGAAAATAGTTCCCAGTTTACGATGGAAATGGAAATACGAGAGCTAGTAGTAAGTTTTTTCATTTGCATGCTTTCATACATGGACTTGTGTATCAAAATGTTGATTGTATGACTTAATTTGCCCTTAAATCTTCTTATGGCTGCATGGGCAGTATTGAGTAGCTTGGATGAAAGGTGCCCAGAGGTGCCCAGAGTAAACGGCCTGCTCCTCAGTCTCAGTTGCTAATACAGTGGGGCAAAAAAGTATTTAGTCAGCCACCAATTGTGCAAGTTCTCCCACTTAAAAAGATGAGAGAGGCCTGTAATTTTCATCATAGAATTCAACTATGACAGACAAAATGCAAATCCAGAAAATCACATTGTAGGATTTTTTAATGAATTTATTTGCAAATTATGGTGGAAAATAAGTATTTGGTCTATAACAAAAGTTTATCTCAATACTTATCTCAATATACCCTTTGTTGGCAATGACAGAGGTCAAACATTTTCTGTAAGTCTTCACAAGGTTTTCACACACTGTTGCTGGTATTTTGGCCCATTCCTCCATGCAGATCTCCTCTAGAGCAGTGATGTTTTGGGGCTGTTGCTGGGCAACATGGACTTTCAACTCCCTCCAAAGATTTTCTATGTGGTTGAGATCTGGAGACTGGCTAGGCCACTCCAGGACCTTGAAATGCTTCTTACGAAGCCACTCCTTCGTTGCCCGGGCGGTGTGTTTGGGATTATTGTCATGCTGAAAGACCCAGCCACGTTTCATCTTCAATGCCCTTGCTGATGGAAGGAGGTTTTCACTCAAAATCTCACGATACATGGCCCCATTCATTCTTTCCTTTACACGGATTGGTCCTTTTGCAGAAAAACAGCCCCAAAGCATGATGTTTCCACCCCCATGCTTCACAGTAGGTATGGTGTTCTTTGGATGCAACTCAGAATTCTTTGTCCTCCAAACACGACGAGTTAAGTTTTTACAAAAAAGTAATATTTTGGTTTCATCTGACCATATGACATTCTCCCAATCTTCTTCTGGATCATCCAAATGCTCTCTAGCAAACTTCAGATGGGCCTGGACAAGTCCTGGCTTAAGCAGGGGGACACATCTGGCACTGCAGGATTTGAGTCCCCTGCGGCGTAGTGTGTTACTGATGGTAGGCTTTGTTACTTTGGTCCCAGCTCTCTGCAGGTCATTCACTAGGTCCCCCCGTGTGGTTCTGGGATTTTTGTTCACCGTTCTTGTGATCATTTTGACCCCACGGGGTGAGATCTTGCGTGGAGCCCCAGATCGAGGGAGATTATCAGTGGTCTTGTATGTCTTCCATTTCCTAATAATTGCTCCCACCGTTGATTTCCTCAAACCAAGCTGCTTACCTATTGCAGATTCAGTCTTCCCAGCCTGGTACAGGTCTACAATTTTGTTTCTGGTGTCCTTTGACAGCTCTTTGGTCTTGGTGTGTGACTGTTTGAGGTTGTGGACAGGTGTCTTTTATACTGATAACAAGTTCAAACAGGTGCCATTAATACAGGTAACGAGTGGAGGACAGAGGAGCCTCTTAAAGAAGAAGTTACAGGTCTGTGAGAGCCAGAAATGTTGCTTGTTTGTAGGTGACCAAATACCTATTTTCCACCATAATTTGCAAATAAATTCATTAAAAATCCTACAATGTGATTTTCTGGATTTTTTAAAATAATTTTGTCTGTCATAGTTGAAGTGTACCTATGATGAAAATTACAGGCCTCTCTCATCTTTTTAAGTGGGAGAACTTGCACAATTGGTGGCTGACTAAATACTTTTTTGCCCCACTGTAAGTTTTGTGTGTGAAGATTACAGTGATGCGGATCTCTTATTTATGCAGTGCCTCTTTTAACCCACAACAAAGTAAATATTCAGAATATGTTAGGTATTTCAGTGGACCTATAGGTAGAAATATAGACGGACCTATAGGTAGAAATATAGACGGACCTATAGGTAGAAATATAGACGGACCTATAGGTAGAAATATAGACGGACCTATAGGTAGAAATATAGACGGACCTACAGGTAGAGATATAGACGGACCTACAGGTAGAAATATAGATGGATCTACAGGTAGAAATATAGACGGACCTACAGGTAGAAATATAGACGGACCTACAGGTAGAAATATAGACGGACCTACAGGTAGAAATATAGACGGACCTACAGGTAGAGATATAGACGGACCTACAGGTAGAAATATAGATGGATCTACAGGTAGAATTATAGACGGACCTACAGGTAGAATTATAGACGGACCTACAGGTATAAATATAGACGGACCTACAGGTAGAAATATAGACGGACCTACAGGTAGAAATATAGACGGACCTACAGGTAGAAATATAGACGGACCTACAGGTAGAAATATAGACGGACCTACAGGTAGAAATATAGATGGACCTACAGGTAGAAATATAGATGGACCTACAGGTAGAAATATAGATGGATCTACAGGTAGAAATATAGATGGACCTACAGGTAGAAATATAGATGGACCTACAGGTAGAAATATAGATGGACCTACAGGTAGAAATATAGATGGACCTACAGGTAGAAATATAGATGGACCTACAGGTAGAAATATAGATGGATCTACAGGTAGAAATATAGATGGACCTACAGGTAGAAATATAGATGGATCTACAGGTAGAAATATAGATGGATCTACAGGTAGAAATATAGATGGATCTACAGGTAGAAATATAGATGGATCTACAGGTAGAAATATAGATGGATCTACAGGTCGAAATATAGATGGATCTACAGGTAGAAATATAGATGGATCTACAGGTAGAAATATAGATGGACCTACAGGTAGAAATATAGATGGATCTACAGGTAGAAATATAGATGGACCTACAGGTAGAAATATAGATGGATCTACAGGTAGAAATATAGATGGATCTACAGGTAGAAATATAGATGGACCTACAGATTGTCACACGGGACTAGGTGGGTGAAGGAATCAGGCACAGAGAGTTCCAGTTGTGAAAAGTGTTATTTTAATACGGCACACAAAAATGATAAGCCCATCAACACAGGGCGCGGACAACAAAGTGACTACCCAACAACACAGGGTGCCAAGTCCAGAAAATACAGTGCCTTGCGAAAGTATTCGGCCCCCTTGAACTTTGCGACCTTTTGCCACATCTCAGGCTTCAAACATAAAGATATAAAACTGTATTTTTTTGTGAAGAATCAACAACAAGTGGGACACAATCATGAAGTGGAACGACATTTATTGGATATTTCAAACTTTTTTAACAAATCAAAAACTGAAAAATTGGGCGTGCAAAATTATTCAGCCCCCTTAAAACCTCTTGCTCCTACCTGAGACGCAGACGTCTCATCTAGACATCAGGAAATGCAAATGCGCTACGCTACATGCTAATAGCACTCGTTCAAACTCAAACGTTCATTAAAATACACATGCAGGGTATTGAATTAAAGTTACACTCGTTGTGAATCCAGGCCACAAGTCAGATTTTTAAAATGCTTTTCGGCGAAAGCATGAGAAGCTATTATCTGATAGCATGTAACACCCCAAAAGACCCACAGGGGATGTAAACAAAATAATTAGCATAGTCGGCGCTACACAAAACGCACAAATAAAATATAAAACATTCATTACCTTTGGCCATCTTCTTTGTTGGCACTCCTAGATGTCCCATAAACATCACTATTGGGGCTTTTTTTCGATTAAATCGGTCCATATCTAGCCTAGATATCGATCTATGAAGACTGTGTGATCAAGGAAAAAATAGCGTTTTATAACGTAACGTAATTTTTTTTAATTAAAAAAGTTGACGATAAACTTTCACAAAACACTTCGAAATACCTTTGTAATGCAACTTTAGGTATTAGTAAACGCTAATAAGCGATCAAATTGATCACAAGGCGATGTATATTCTATAGCTGTACCTCTGGATATAATGTCCGGGTAAATCTCCACCAAAATATCCGGTCGGAGACCGGAATAAATGTGCTGCCTCGTGTCCGTTTGACCAAGAAACAATTCGTAGGCAAATGGCAAGACTGTTGACATCGTGTGGAAGCTGTAGGTACTGCAACCTCGGCTCCATTTAATGTGGTTCACGTTTAACAATGGGTTGAAGTGGCGCATGGATATATTTTCCCATTTTCAGTGATCAGATTTTCCTGCACTTTTCGATGAAACGCACATTCTGTTATAGTCACAGCCGTGATTTAACCAGTTTTATAAACGTCTGAGTGTTTTCTATCCACACATACTAATCATATGCATATACTATATTCCTGGCATGAGTAGCAGGGCGCTGAAATGTTGCGCGATTTTTAACAGAATGTTCGAAAAAGTGGGGGGTAGGAGCAAGAGGTTTTAAGTTAATACTTTGTAGCGCCACCTTTTGCTGCGATTACAGCTGTAAGTCGCTTGGGGTATGTCTCTATCAGTTTTGCACATCGAGAGACCGAAATTTTTTCCCATTCCTCCTTGCAAAACAGCTCGAGCTCAGTGAGGTTGGATGGAGAGCATTTGTGAACAGCAGTTTTCAGTTCTTTCCACAGATTCTCGATTGGATTCAGGTCTGGACTTTGACTTGGCCATTCTAACACCTGGATATGTTTATTTTTTAACCATTCCATTGTAGATTTTGCTCTATGTTTTGGATCATTGTCTTGTTGGAAGACAAATCTCCGTCCCAGTCTCAGGTCTTTTGCAGACTCCATCAGGTTTTCTTCCAGAATGGTCCTGTATTTGGCTCCATCCATCTTCCCATCAATTTTAACCATCTTCCCTGTCCCTGCTGAAGAAAAGCAGGCCCAAACCATGATGCTGCCACCACCATGTTTGACAGTGGGGATGATGTGTTCAGGGTGATGAGCTGTGTTGCTTTTATGCCAAACATAACGTTTTGCATTGTTGCCAAAAAGTTCAATTTTGGTTTCATCTGACCAGAGCACCTTCTTCCACATGTTTGGTGTGTCTCCCAGGTGGCTTGTGGCAAACTTTAAACAACACTTTTTATGGATATCTTTAAGAAATGGCTTTCTTCTTGCCACTCTTCCATAAAGGCCAGATTTGTGCAATATACGACTGATTGTTGTCCTATGGACAGAGTCTCCCACCTCAGCTGTAGATCTCTGCAGTTCATCCAGAGTGATCATGGGCCTCTTGGCTGCATCTCTGATCAGTCTTCTCCTTGTATGAGCTGAAAGTTTAGAGGGACGGCCAGGTCTTGGTAGATTTGCAGTGGTCTGATACTCCTTCCATTTCAATATTATCGCTTGCACAGTGCTCCTTGGGATGTTTAATGCTTGGGAAATCTTTTTGTATCCAAATCCGGCATTAAACTTCTTCACAACAGTATCTCGGACCTGCCTGGTGTGTTCCTTGTTCTTCATGATGCTCTCTGTGCTATAAACGGACCTCTGAGACTATCACAGTGCAGGTGCATTTATACGGAGACTTGATTACACACAGGTGGATTGTATTTATCATCATTAGTCATTTAGGTCAACATTGGATCATTCAGAGATCCTCACTGAACTTCTGGAGAGAGTTTGCTGCACTGAAAGTAAAGGGGCTGAATAATTTTGCACGCCCAATTTTTCAGTTTTTGATTTGTTAAAAAAGTTTGAAATATCCAATAAATGTCGTTCCACTTCATGATTGTGTCCCACTTGTTGTTGATTCTTCACAAAAAATACAGTTTTATATCTTTATGTTTGAAGCCTGAAATGTGGCAAAAGGTTGCAAAGTTCAAGGGGGCCGAATACTTTCGCAAGGCACTGTATATCCACCTCTACCTAAAACACGTAACATAAAGATATTCCCCCACAAAACATGGGCGGGTACACACACTTAAAATAGGGAAGCTCATTAAGTCATACAACAGAACACAGGTGAAACTAATAAGACAAAACAAACAGACACACGAAAAAGGGATCGGTGGCGGCTAGTAGGACGGTGACGACGACCACCGAGCACCGCCCGAACAGGCAGGGGAGCCAACTTCGCTGGAAGTCGTGACACAGATGGAAATATAGACGGACCTACAGGTAGAAATATAGATGGACCTACAGGTAGAAATATATAGATGGATCTACAGGTAGAAATGTAGACGGACCTACAGATAGAAATATAGACAGACCTACAGGTAGAAATATATAGATGGACCTACAGGTAGAAATATATAGATGGATCTACAGGTAGAAATATATAGATGGATCTACAGGTAGAAATATAGACGGACCTACAGGTAGAAATATATAGATGGACCTACAGGTAGAAATATATAGATGGATCTACAGGTAGAAATATAGACAGACCTACAGGTAGAAATATATAGATGGACCTACAGGTAGAAATATATAGATGGATCTACAGGTAGAAATATAGACAGACTACAGGTAGAAATATATAGATGGACCTACAGGTAGAAATATAGACAGACTACAGGTAGAAATATATAGATGGACCTACAGGTAGAAATATAGATGGACCTACAGATAGAAATATAGACAGATCTACAGGTAGAAATATAGACGGACCTACAGATAGAAATATAGACAGACTACAGGTAGAAATATATAGATGGATCTACAAGTAGAAATATAGACAGACCTACAGGTAGAAATATATAGATGGATCTACAGGTAGAAATATAGACAGACCTACAGGTAGAAATATATAGATGGATCTACAGGTAGAAATATATAGACGGATCTACAGGTAGAAATATAGACAGACCGACAGGTAGAAATATAGACGGATCTAATGGTAGAAATATATAGATGGATCTACAGGTAGAAATATAGACGGATCTAAAGGTAGAAATATATAGATGGATCTACAGGTAGAAATATAGACAGACCTACAGGTAGAAATATAGACGGACCTACAGGTAGAAATATAAACAGACCTACAGGTAGAGATATAGACGGACCTACAGGTAGAGATATAGACGGACCTACAGGTAGAGATATAGACGGACCTACAGGTAGAAATATAGACAGACCTACAGGTAGAAATATAGACGGATCTAAAGGTAGAAATATATGTATGGATCTACAGGTAGAAATATAGACAGACCTACAGGTAGAAATATAGACAGATCTACATTTAGAAATATAGACAGACCTACAGGTAGAAATATAGACGGACCCACAGGTAGAAATATAGACGGACCCACAGGTAGAAATATACATGGACCTACAGGTCACAGGTGGCTATGGGAGCTGAGAGGAAGGTGAGCTGTTCAGAGGGAGAGCTGATAGGGTCAGGTCAGACTGTAACAGCTCTATGCCCCTATGGCAATATAATCACTATATGAGTTTCACCACTCCAGTGCTTTGTACTGTATCATGCTGATGAAGCCAAAAGATCTCCAATAGTCTCTGGCAATTGACAGTATATTCTCTCACACAGACACACATGCAGTCTCCTCTCTCTCTTTCTCTCTGTCTCTGTCTCTGTCTCACTCTCTCTCTCTCTCTCTCTCTCTCTCTCTCTCTCTCTCTCTCTCTCTCTCTCTCTCTCTCTCTCTCTCTCTCTCTCTCTCTCTCTCTCTCTTCTCTCTCTCTCTCTCTCTCTCTCTCTCTCTCTCTCTCTCTCTCTCTCTCTCTCTCTCTGTCTCTCTCTCTCTCTCTCTCTCTCTCTCTCTCTCTCTCTCTCTCTCTCTCTCTCTCTCTCTCTCTCTCTCTCTCTCTCTATCTATCTATCTATCTATCTATGTCCCATTACTGTATGTATGTATGACGCCATTAAGTTTAGTCCTCTAAAGTCCTCTAAGTCTGGACAGAGACATTCCTGGCGGTGTTCCTTGTAATGGAATCCGGTCCATTCTAAGTCATATAGTCTAAAGAAGCGTAAGGATTCTAAAGAAGCATGACAGGGGTTAGAATATCAGTCTTTCAGGATGTATGAGTCAGGACTCAGGATGGCACAGCTGGTGCCTGGTAAAGTGTATGGGGAGGGTGGAGGGGGCAGGCTCAGGCTCTAGGAGTTACATGTATCTGTATCCAGCAGGAAGAGAGACATCAAGCAGAAGAGAGTGCTGGGAAGTGATCTATAGATAGACAAGACTGTGAACGAGAGGTTTGACTAGCTGTCAAGGTGTCAAGAGAAAATATATTGTTGTGGAGATCTGACCTGGGAGCTGAGGAAACATGGGAGTGTACAATGAACAAGGGTAATTTGGAGTTGTGTGGTGTTCAGTATGTTTTATGTTTGGAGTAAATTAATGACTGTCAGCTGTTTAGCATTTCTGAATCTATACATGGGTGTTTTGAGAGTGTATTTCGCATGAGAGACAGAATGATGACGGTGCAGTTAAAAATGTACAAGAAAATGCCACAGATCAGGATACACTTTGAAAGCTGAGAAATATGCACAAGATGTGGAGGCACCTTATAAATAATCGTACACTCTGTAAATACCAGATCATTTGAAAATTGTAAATGTGAATTATTACATAACCTTTCATTCTAATCCTGTGTGTGTGTGTGTGTGTGTTAGGGAGGCTCTTGGTGAACAAGAGACACAGAAGGGCATGACCCCCAAAGACCGACAAGGGTGGGTCAGTGGTCGCCATGGTATCCTAAGCCCCATGTCGCTGCGTAGACAACAATCCCAACTCCCCCCTACAGATGTGTTCAACGACGTCATGTACATGGGTCAGTAACTACCCCTTAAAGATCTGCTCATCTTTGTTCAACCTATGTGGTCAGCTACTCTGCCATACAGTACAGTAGGTTGTAGGTACCATACAGAACATTAAGTATAATGCCGTCACATATCTCTAAAGGAGAAGGTGAATGTCAAGCAATATTTACAGGTATGTTTGTGTCAACCTGACCATTCAAGTCTGCAATTTGAGTGTTTCACAGATTGGTTCATATGAGCGCAAGCCAAAGCTTATTAGATTCAGTTTGACAATTAGGATGGGATTTAGTCCAGGGTGGTAAAGCAGAATATTGATTTTGAGTTTAAAAGGTTTAAACGCTTGAGCCTGGTTCACCAATTACTTTGCAGACAGAGTTCAGTGTGTCAAATCGGAGGGCATGCTGTCCGGTCCTCTGGCAGTCTCTATGGGGGTGCCACAGGGTTCAATCCTCGGGCCGACTCTTTTCTCTGTATATATCAATGATGTTGCTCTTGCTGCGGGCGATTCCCTGATCCACCTCTACGCAGACGACACCATTCTATATACTTCCGGCCCGTCCTTGGACACTGTGCTATCTAACCTCCAAACGAGCTTCAATGCCATACAACACTCCTTCCGTGGCCTCCAACTGCTCTTAAACGCTAGTAAAACCAAATGCATGCTTTTCAACCGTTCGCTGCCTGCACCCGCACGCCTGACCAGCATCACCACCCTGGATGGTTCCGACCTTGAATATGTGGACATCTATAAGTACCTAGGTGTCTGGCTAGACTGTAAACTCTCCTTCCAGACTCATATCAAACATCTCCAATCGAAAATCAAATCAAGAGTCGGCTTTCTATTCCGCAACAAAGCCTCCTTCACTCACGCCGCCAAACTTACCCTAGTAAAACTGACTATCCTACCGATCCTCGACTTTGGCGATGTCATCTACAAAATTGCTTCCAACACTCTACTCAGCAAACTGGATGCAGTTTATCACAGTGCCATCCGTTTTGTCACTAAAGCACCTTATACCACCCACCACTGCGACTTGTATGCTCTAGTCGCCTGGCCCTCGCTACATATTCGTCGCCAGACCCACTGGCTCCAGGTCATCTACAAGTCCATGCTAGGTAAAGCTCTGCCTTATCTCAGTTCACTGGTCACGATGGCAACACCCATCCGTAGCACGCGCTCCAGCAGGTGTATCTCACTGATCATCCCTAAAGCCAACACCTCATTTGGTCGCCTTTCGTTCCAGTTCTCTGCTGCCTGTGACTGGAACGAATTGCAAAAATTGCTGAAGTTGGAGACTTTTATCTCCCTCACCAACTTCAAACATCTGCTATCTGAGCAGCTAACCGATCGCTGCAGCTGTACATAGTCTATCGGTAAATAGCCCACCCATTTTTACCTACCTCATCCCCATACTGTTTTTATTTATTTACTTTTCTGCTCTTTTGCACACCAATATCTCTACCTGTACATGACCATCTGATCATTTATCACTCCAGTGTTAATCTGCAAAATTGTAATTATTCGCCTACCTCCTCATGCCTTTTGCACACAATGTATATAGACTCCCCTTTTTTCTACTGTGTTATTGACTTGTTAATTGTTTACTCCATGTGTAACTCTGTGTTGTCTGTTCACACTGCTATGCTTTATCTTGGCCAGGTCACAGTTGCAAATGAGAACTTGTTCTCAACTAGCCTACCTGGTTAAATAAAGGTGAAATAAAAAAATCAATAAAAAAATACACAGCATTTACTAATCTCAGTGAATGTTGGGGAAATTGCATTCAAAAGGCAGATTGTTGGGTGTCCATTGCTCTATAGCATGCTTTAGATTAAATATGTTCACTGGGGCTGGCTGAAATGTATTGAATTCAATAAATATACAGATTTAGCGATAACAAACTTATATTTGAGTTTGTGCTCCATATCTCTCTAAACTGTACTCCCGTCTGCAATATTTTTTTAAGCACTGCAGCTTATGCATACAGTTTTATCTACAGTGTTTTGGTTGCTGCAGACACTCATAACCTCCCTTGGCATGGAGGAATAGTGCACTGTGTACCTCATTCCTAATGTCACATGTCTCTCCTGAGGGAGAGGAGGGTGACATGTCCATAAATTCTCCCTAACCTCAGACATTAAGGACTGGTATTTTTGGAGGGGAAAGATCATATGAGTTGTCTGAATAAGGAACGGCCACTTATGGGTGTCAATGATGAGCTAAAATAAACTTAGTGTTGTTTGAGAATGCAAAAGATTGCAAATTAGTGCTTTAGATATCCTAGGTAAAATGGTATTTGGTAGTAGTAAGTGAGTGAGACCTCCCACTGGGCACAGACATCAGTTCAACGTCTAGTTTTGATTTACTTTTGGATGAGTTGTAGACTAACGTGAATTCAACGTGAAATCAACAAAACATTTCACCATGTCATTAGATTTAGGTTAAAAGTTGGGTGATAAAAATATATAATTCCCTCACGTTGATGACCTTTTTCAAATCCAATCAGTTCTCCACGTTGATTCGACGTCATCACATTGATGATTTGGGTTGAAATTAAGTGGAAACAACGTTGATTCAACAATTTTTTTGCATAGTGGGTTGTAAGTGGTCCTCTTAATTGTAGTATTGAATATAGACCAAATTATACTGTATACAGTATGGTAATAATGAATCTCAAAGAATCAGAGGAGCAATCATGAGGAAATCACTATTCTAGTCTTGAGTCTAAATAGTACCAGATAAATACAGGCCTGACAATAAAGTAACAAACTCCTTAACTGGTGTTATTCATCTGCACCTTCGCATCAATGGCTGTTTCTACCTACAGTGGGCGGCTGGACCCAGCAGGATCCATCCTGCCCGGTGGAACAGTTCTGTCCCTTGGAGAATGAGTGGAAGAACATGGCCTCCATGATCAATCACCGTGGTAACGTGGCCGTGTACGGCCTGGCCGGGAAGATCTACACGGTGGGCGGGTCCGATGGTGTCTCGTGCAAGAGCAGTGTGGAGAGGTAAGGGCGTTTCAAGATGGCTACCCATAGAACTGTTGGTAAAGCTTTAGTTCCTATTTCAGAGGGTCACAGTAAAGTGCTGTATGAGAAATATCCATCCCACGCTGTGTGTCAGGGTGAAATGTGTGAACGGGCCTTTGTAGTGGTGTGTGTCTGTCGGTGGTCCGGTCAGAGGCTCAGGGCTGACAGGCATTCACTGCTGGGGGTCTAGGGAGAGGAGGCTGGGTGTCTAGGCAGGGGGGACTGGGTTGGGGGGGGGTGGTGGTCCAAGCAGTCAGAGAGGAATCTCCAGGATTGAGGTGTGATGGATATGATGGATCTGTGATGGATGTGGGGACAGGCTGACAGGCCTCTTAATCAGCACCCTGAGGCCCAGCGCTGTCAGTGCTGAGTGCTGATACTGGAGGGAGGCCTCTACATGGTGGGGTTTGGGGGGGTGAGGGGTAGGGGGTGGGGAGGGAGGGAGGGAGGGAGGACTATGCATGGTAGGGCATGGGGGGTCAGGGGTGTGGATAGCATTACGTTGCCTAGAAATATCCATCACTTCTCAACTTCTGCAGTTTCGCACGCTCTCATCACCTTTTTGGTCTTTGACCAGGCAGACTTCTCACTGTCTCAAACTCTAGGCTTTGTCTTGCCTACTACTTAATTAAACTACATACTGTGTACTAATAATACAACATAATATTTAGAGCGTACTGTATGCAACAAATATCAACATACTGTACATACTACACATTAAAGAAAAATGGTTCTATGTAGTGCCAAATAAGAGTTATTTGGCTTGTAACCATAGCAGAACACTTTTTGGTTCTAGATTTAACCTTTTTTTGAAGGTTCTATAAAGAACCATGCACATACGGTTCTAAATGGAACCTGTATGGTTCTATAAAGAACTTTTCTTTTTTTAAATAATTTTTATATTCTGGTTTAATAGCCATATTATATTGTTAAAATGCCATAGGTTTTACTGTAGTGTTTATTAACAAGTTGAATCAGGTATGCTAGCTCTGCAATGGCTGGGGATCCCTGAGGAGAGAACGGAGAAATACTGACTAAATCAACCGTTCTCAAATGACACAAGACCACACCTGAGTCTTTCACAAGACACCTTCAATGGCCACAGTCATACATAATATGCAATAGCATAAAACAACAGGTTAGATCAATTGGAATGATACTCTTACTCAGGCTTGCACAAAAAGAGCTGTGCACAAACTACGCCCAAAAAATTATAATGAGCCACCCCCCTATATTTTAATTCTCACTAAAACAGGAAAGAACCCTCATTGTTAACCTGCAAAGAACCACTGAAGAGCTCACATGTTTTTTGGGGGTCAGTATAGTTTCACATAGAACCATCACCCTTCCCAAAAAACCCTTGAGGAACCCTATTTTTTTGTGTATGTAGGTTCACCCATACTGAGAATTCATCATCATTCGGGCAGTTTCCTGCCATTTGTTAATGTGGATACAGCACATCCCCTTATCTCATTATCAACTAATTATCAGCTTTTTGTCAAACACACCTGGGTCTGAAAGGACTATTATCTTCCTCAATAGCATACAGGAAATTTGTACTCGTGGGGGAGAGCGCATGACTATTACATGTTAGTAGAAAAGGAAGAGCATTAGGATACTAATCTGCTGAATAGCACTTCCACTCTCTGCTCCTCCACCCCCTAGAGATTAGAGACAAACCTTTACTGCTTGTTCCCTCAGAGCTCAACCTTTCCTTGTCGGTGTCTGTCTGTGGGAGAGCAGACGGCACCAGAGAGCAGCAGATGTGCCCTGGCCTCTCAGGGATCTCATCATTTGATTAGTGTCCTATTTGGGACTGCAGGAGAGAGAACACGTGTCTCTTGGGGCAGTCTGTCATACTTCCAATCAATTAACTGATGCCATGCTCAATCTATGATTTGCTATGTCACTTTATTCTCCAGGTATTACATTGATAGAGATGATGTTAGGTATTACATTGATATAGATGGTGATAGGTAATCATTAATATAGATAGTGATAGGTAATCATTCATATAGATGTGATAGGTAATCACTGATATAGATGGTGATAGATAAAGATGGTGATAGGTAATCAGTAAAATAGATGTGATAGGTAATCACTGATATAGATGGTGATAGGTAATCACTGATATAGATGGTGATAGGTAATCATTAATATAGATGGTGATAGGTAATCACTGATATAGATGTGATAGGTAATCACTGATCTAGATGGTGATAGGTAATCACTTATCTAGATGGTGATAGGTAATCATTAATATAGATGGTAATCACTGATATAGATGGTGATAGGTAATCATTAATATGGATGGTGATAGGTAATCATAGATGAAGATGGTGATAGGTAATCATTAATATAGATGGTGATATGTAATCACTAATATAGATTGTGATAGGTAATCACTGATATAAATGGTGATAGGTTATCATTAAAGATGGTAATAGGTAGTCAATGATATAGATGGCGATAGGTATTACATTGACAAAGATGATGATAGGTAATCACTCATTTAGATGGTGATAGGTATTACATTGATAAAGATGGTGATAGGGCATCATTAAACTAGATGTGATAGGTAACCACTGATATAGACTGTGATAGGTAATCATTGATATAGATGGTGATAGGTAATCATTAATATAGATGGATATAGGTAATCACTGATATAGATTGTGATATGTAATCATTAATAACTGCTCTGAAATGCAAGTAAAACTAAATGCATGCTCTTCAACCATTCGCTGCCCACACCTGCCTGCCCGTCCAGCATTACAACTCTGGACAGTTCTGACTTAGAATATATGGACAACTACAAATTCCTAGGTGTCTGGCTAGACTGTAAACTCTCCTTCCAGACTCACACTAAGCATCTCCAATCCAAAATTACATCTAGACTCGGCTTCCTATTTTGCAACAAAGCATCCTTCACTCATGCTGCCAAACATATCCTTGTAAAACTGACCATCCTACCGATCCTCGACTTCGGCGATGTCATCTACAAAATAGCCTCCAACACTCTACTCAACTAATTGGATGCAGTCTATCACAGTGCCATCCATTTTGTCACCAAAGCCCCATATACTACCCACCACTGCGACCTGTATGCTCTCGTTGGCTGGTTCTCGCTTCATCTACAAGTCTTTGCTAGGTAAAGCCCCGCCTTATCTCAGCTCACTGGTCACCATAGCAGCACCCACCCGTAGCAAGCGCTCCAGCAGGTATGTCTCACTGGTCACCCCCAAAGCCAATTCCTCAATTGGCCGCCTCTCCTTCCAGTTCTCTGCTGCCAATGACTGGAAGGAACTGCAAATATCACTGAAGCTGGAGGCTCACATCTCCCTCACTAGCTTTTAAGCACCAGCTGTCAGAGCAGCTCACAGATCACTACACCTGTACATAGTCCATCTGTAAATAGCCCATCCAACTACCTCATCCTAATACTGTATATATATATTTTTTTTATCTTGCCCCTTGCACCCCAGTATCTCTACTTGCACATTCATCTTCTGCACATCTATTCACTCCAGTGATTAATTGGTATATTGTAATTACTTCGCCACCATGGCCTATTTATTACCTTACCTCCCTTATTTGCACTCACTGTATAAAGATTTTTTTTACTGTATTATTGACTGTATGTTTGTTTATTCCATGTGTAACTCCGTGTTGTTGTATGTGTCGAACTGCTTTGCTTTATCTTGGCCAGGTCGCAGTTATAAATGAGAACTTGTTCTCAAGTGGCCTAACTAAAGGTGAAATAAAAAATAAAGTTGTTATTCTTTTCTCTTCCTCTTTTGTATTTTCTCAAAACTGCATTGTTGGTTAAGGGCTTGTAAGTAAGCATTTCATTGTAAGGTCTACACCTGTTGTATTCGCGCGCATGTGACAAATACACTTTTATTTGATAGGTAATCACTGATATAGATGGTGATAGGTATTACATTGATAAAGAGTGTGATATGTAATCATTAATATAGATGGTGATAGGTATTAAATTGATATAGATGGTGGTAGGTAATCATTACTATTGATGGTGATAGGTATTACATTGATAAAGATGGTGATAGGTATTACATTGATAAAGATGGTGATAGGTAATCACTGATAAAGATGGTGATAGGTAATCATTGATAAAGATGGTGATAGGTAATCATCCATAGTCCTCTTCCTAATATTGTTCATCAGACATGTCTTCACCCCCCCCCACCCCACCCCCCACGCAGGTACAACCCAGAGACCAACACATGGAGTAACGACGTGGCCCCACTGAGCAGCACCCGCAGTGGGGTGGCTCTGGTGGAGATGGATGGATATCTTTACGCCCTTGGAGGATACGATGGCATGGTCTGCACCAACACTGTTGAGAGGTAAGGCCACGTTCTCATCAGTGGTTGCACTGTGGTTGAGATCGATGAATCAATGCAAAGGTCCATGTCAAAATTCTCTTTAGATGTTATCTGTGAATTACCTGAATACTGTACGTAGGTGACAGCAAGATAACCAAGTTTGACCTGTTGACCTTTGATAGGCTTTTTAACAGGTGGCAGGTAGCTTAGTAGTTAAAATGTTGGGCCAGTAACCAAAATGTTGCCAGTTCAAATCCCCAAGTCGTCAAGCTGAAAAATCTATCAATATGTCCTTGAGAAAGGTACTTAACCTTGATTGCTCCAGGGTTCCCGTTGATCATGGCAGACCCTTGCTGTGACCCCACTCTCCAAGGGTGTCTCAGGGAGAGTTGGGATATGCAAAAACACATTTCCAATTCACACTTGTACATGTGGCGGAAAGGGAGAATTGAACTATTTAGACATTTGTTTCTGTATCTCTGTTTAACTAGTGATAATATGAAGGAAGATAAGGAAAACATATTTGATCAAATCTTAGTTTTGTTTGTATATTCTTCTTATTCTACCAGATATGATCCCAAAATGAATAGCTGGACGAAGCAGCCACCGATGCTGAGCCGGCGTTCTGGGGCAACGGCTGCTGTGATGGATGGTCAGCTATACGTGATTGGAGGCAGTGATGGCGACGCACCCATGAACACAGGTCTGAATAACACGTAAAGTTAACAGATGTACCCGACTAAATGTACGACATCAGAGGTGGCACCTCAGGTCCTAGAGTGGTGTGGCAAAAACAATATATATAATTCTGGGGCCTGTAGTTTTACCTGATCTGGTGACCTAACCAGGTACATCTTTGGACCTTATATGGTATGACATGATTCATCTGTCGTAAAAAGGTTTAATATGGGCTATGATTAGACCAGAGTTTTTCTAATCAGGTTACATAGTTCGAAAAAACGAATGGAAAAACTCCTGGTCTTGGGGAGGAAACACAACTCTGTCAAACTGCAGCAACCTTGTTCTTGTTCATATGAATTCTATTTCAAAGAAGGACTAGGTGTGTTTCCTACACACAGACAGAGACACAAAGAAAGCAACATGATGATGAAGATCAGCTGGAGATAAGTCAAGTGAGAGAAAGTTACAGACATCCTTGTGTTTTCCCACCAGTTAGCTTTCATTGTGTTAGCCAATGCCAGTGTGTGTCCTTGTTGGTAACACACACACACACACACACACACACACACACACACACACACACACACACACACACACACACACACACACACACACACACACACACACACATTGGTTGAAGCAAGTTGCCAGATCACTAAGTACCTTAGACCATCCATACTACATACTGTACTGCTCCTCGCCAGTGCATCTTCAGTGTTATTAAACCATCTCAACTGGAATCTTTTCTGTCTGTGCCCTTACCAGCACATGGGAGAGAACACATGAAGTAAAAGCAACCTTAAAGAATATACAGTCCACCAAGTCCTCACTTACAATGCAGCTGCTATTGTTAGTAGCCTACAGTTGACCAGACTGAAAAATGGTCTTGTTTCCATGCAATACAGCATATCAGATTGCTAGTGTTAAGCTGTATAGGCTGCTACATTTACTGGAGAGCTTTTGCTTCTGTCTGTTGGGTGTGATGCGCTATCATGCTTGCTAAATCAATCCAGGAGGAAAGTGAACAGCATGCCTTGTGTTTGGTGCACTTTGCCTGGAGCGAGCGACCCGCAATTTCCGGGATTTATTTCATTTGATTAGGATCTCTTTTAGTTCTCATTTGGACTAATCTTCCAAGAGTCCTTAAACATTAAAATACAATTTATAATACGAACACATTTTCACATATAACACACTGTTACAAACAGACATAATACACTAACATATTGACCAGATAAATACTCTAACAGTCTGAAATTATAGATTGATTCCTTCATCTACAACCGTACAACCTTGCAATTTATTATATTTAAATGGTTCTGAAGTATTGTTTGAATTTATATATTGAAAGGTTTGTGGTTTGCCCAGATAAATTGCTCAATTTCTTTATTAAATGTTATTTTGCCTATTTATCTTTTCTGTCTGGATAACAGATAGATTGTGGACAACCTATTCCTGGTATTTACTGTCTCTTACCAACTGAATGCTGTTGTGAATAGAGTTTGGCAGTTTTAATGGTGTACATTGTTAAATAAAATAAACATATTATTTTCAATTATCTTGTTGATTGATGACCAACCAAGACAATTGAGCATGACTACAACAGAAGAACCGTATCTCCACCTTAAAAACAATCCTTGCTGCTTTGTTCTGTGCAATCTGCAGCCTCCTAATGTCACTTTGTGATGCATTTACCCAGACCGTAGAAAAGTAGTTCACCTGACTCCCAATTAATGCTTGGGTTGTTTGCTTAAGAATCTTTCTCTGTAAATATTTAGCTATCCTTCTGATCATGCATGCTGTTTCAATATTTTTTTAACTAGGCAAGTCAGTTAAGAACAAGTTCTTATTTACAATGACAGCCTACACGGGCTAAACCCAGACGACGCTGGGCGATTGTGCACCACCCGATGGGACTCCCAATCACAGCCGGTTGTGATACAGCCTGGATTCAAACCAGGGTGCCTGTAGTGACACCTCAAGCACTGAGATGCAGTGCCTTAGACCACTGCGCCTCTCAGTTATTTGAGACGACCATGATAAGTAATTGTCTAGCTGCACCCCTAGTAGTTTGGTTTCTGAATCTGATTGGTTAAGACACACAAAGAGCCTGCAGTGGCATTCTGATGTAGACTGAGAAATTTTGCGCGAGTGATATACATCATGAGGCAAATCAGCACTTTGTTCCTCTTTTTAATTAACGCATTGCATCAATATTTTTGTTTTACCCATAACAAAAGTGATTTAAAAGTGCTGAAGCAAATGCTGCCTCTCCACACATTTTCCTGCTGCAATGTACCACATTAGGACAGAATCTATGATTGATCTGTGTCTGTGCTGCAGAGCTCTATGGCCTTCTGATCTCTGGACAACTTACAGGGAGGGCCCAGAATTTGTCCTGGTAAGGTCATGTGGTCAGAAAAAAGTATAAACCCTCTGCATTTTGAGGTTTCTTTGACTTTTAAACAACTCTACAAAATGTAGCCGTTCTGGTCAAGCATAACATTGATCTGACCTTCTGTCTGGTACCAACACACACACACACACACACACACACACACACACACACACACACACACACACACACACACACACACACACACACACACACACACACACACACACACACACACACACACACACACACACACACACACACACACACACACACACACACACACACACACACACACACACACACACACACACACACACACACACACACACACACACACACACACACACACACACACACACACACACACACACACACACACACACACACACACACACACACACACACACACACACACACACACACACAACACACACACACACACACACACACACACACACACACCACACACACACACACACACACACACACACACACACACACACACACACACACACACACACACACACACACACACACACACACACACACACACACACACAACACACACACACACACACACACACACACACACACACACACACACACACACACACACACACACACACACACACACACACACACCACACACACACACACACACACACACACACACACACACACACACACACACACACACACACACACACACACACACACACACCACACACACACACACACACACACACACACACACACACACACACACACACACACACACACACACACACACACACACACACACACACACACACACACACACACACACACACACACACACACACACACACACACACACACACACACACACACACACACACACACACACACACACACACACACACACACCACACACACACACACACACACACACACACACACACACACACACACACACACACACACACACACACACACACACACACACACACACACACACACACACACACACACACACACACACACACACACACACACACACACACACACACACACACACACACACACACACACACACACACACACACACACACACACACACACACACACACACACACACACACACACACACACACAAAAAAAAAAGCACGTACTTGGCTTGGGCAACCATAGCTTAACTCGGGAGGGTTATGATGTGCAGCCAGTTGTCAGTGCATATTTCAGTCTGTGAGAAGAGAAAGTCTGGACAATTCTCATAACCTTTTCAGCTTCTTAAACCCCTGACATTCTGGGTTTTGCTAGAAACAACACAGAAATCTAACATCATAGGTTACAGTAAACAGCAAGAACCCAAAAACCTGTTTGTAATTCTATTTCAGTGAGATCCTTATTTATATATTTTTTAAGGGGTGATTCAGCTTTAATATTGCGGAAAAATTGTTGCTTCCGTCAATGTAATTTTCTGCATCATTTCTAATCCCCCATATAATATTTTGGTAAATATATATACACATACATACCCATATACAGTTGAAGTCAGAAGTTTACATACACCTTAGCCAAATACATTTAAACTCAGTTCTTACCAGTTGCTGATATTTAATCAGAGTAAAAATTCCCTGTCTTAGGTCAGTTAGGATCACCTCTTTATTTTAAGAATGTGAAATGTCAGAATAATAGTAGAGAGAAAGCATTATTTCAGCTTTTAATTCTTTCATCACATTCCCAGTGGGTCAGAAGCTTACATACACTCAATTAGTATTTGGTAGCATTGCCTTTAAATTGTTTAACTTGGGTCAAATGTTTCGGGTAGCGTTCCACAAGCTTCCCACAATAAGTTGGGTCAAGTCTGGTCCATTCCTCCTGACAGAGCTGGTGTATTTGAGTCAGGTTTGTAGGCCTCCTCGCTCACACACACTTTTTCAGTTCTGCCCACAAATTTTCTAAAGGATTGAGGTGAGGGCTTTGTGATGGCCACTCCAATACCTTGACTTTGTTGTCCTTAAGCCATTTTGCCACAACTTTGGAAGTATGCTTGGGGTCATTGTCCATTTGGAAGACCCATTGGTGACCAAGCTTTAACTTCCTGACTGATGTCTTGAGATGTTGCTTCAATATATCCACATAATTGTCCTTCCTCATGATGACATCTATTTTGTGAAGTGCACCAGTCCCTCCTGCAGCAAAGCACCCCCACAACATGAAGCTGCCACCCCCGTGCATCACGGTTGGGATGGTGTTCCTCGGCTTGCAAGCATCCCCCTTTTTCCTCCAAACATGATGGTCATTATGGTTAAAAAAAAAATTCATCAGACCAGAGGACATTTCTCCAGAAAGTATCTTTGTTCCCATGTCCAGTTGCAAACCATAGTCTGGCTTTTTTATGGTGGTTTTGGAGAAGTGGCTTCTTCCTTGCTGAGCGGCCTTTCAGGTTATGTCGATACAGGACTTGTTTTACTGTCGATATAGATACTTTTGTACCTATTTCCTCCAGAATCTTCACAAGGTCCTTTGCTGTTGTTCTGGGATTGATTTGCACTTTTCGCACTAAAGTACGTTCATCTCTAGGAGAGGTATGACAGCTGCGTGGTCCCATGGTGTGTATACTTGTGTACAATTGTTTGTACAGATGAATGTGGTACCTTCAGGTGTTTTGAAATTGCTCCCAAAGATGAACCAGACTTGTGGAGGTCCACAATTCTTTTCTGATTTCTTTGAATTTCCCCATGATGTTAAGCAAAGAGGCACTGAGTTTGAAGGTAGGCCTTGAAATACTTTCACAGGTACATCTCCAATTGACTCAAATGATATCAATTATCAGAAGCTTCTAAAGCCATGACATCCTTTTCTGGAATTTTCCAAACTGTTTAAAGGCACAGTCAACAAAGAGGGCAACAGATGCTACTGAGCCAGATGTCTATGTGTCAGGGGAGAAGCTCCAGGTGGTATCCGATTTTAAGTACCTTGGCATCATACTTGATTCCAACCTCTCTTTTAAAAAGCATGTGAAAAAGGTAATTCAAATAACCAAATTCAACCTAGCTAATTTCCGATTTATACGAAATTGTTTGACTACAGAGGTAGCAAAACTGTACTTCAAATCTATGATACTCCCCCACTTAACATACTGCTTGACTAGTTGGGCCCAAGCTTGCTGTACAACATTAAAACCTATTCAGTCTGTCTACAAACAGGCTCTCAAAGTGCTTGATAGGAAGCCCAATAGCCATCATCATTGTCACATCCTTAGAAAGCATGAGCTCTTGAGTTGGGAAAATCTTGTGCAATACACCGACGCATGTCTTGTATTCAAGATCCTCAATGGCCTGGCTCCCCCTCCACTCAATATTTTTGTTAAACAGAAAACCCAGACATATGGCAGCAGATCCACAAGGTCTGCCATGAGAGGTGACTGTATAGTTCCCCTAAGGAAAAGCACCTTTAGTAAATCTGCATTCTCTGTGAGAGCTTCCCATGTCTGGAATACACTGCCATCAGACACACATAACTGCACCACATATCACACTTTCACAAAATGCTTGAAGACATGGCTAAAGGTCAATCAGATTTGTGAACATGGTCCCTAGCTGTGTGTTGCCACTCCATGTTGTCTGTTGTCTGTAGCTTGTGAGGTGTGGAAACACTTTGTTGCTTTTATGAATTTTGTCTTGCTGCTTTTTGTTTTATGCTGCTCTGTCTGAATGCTACGTCTTGCTTGTCCTATGTTGCTCTGTCTGTATGCTATGTCTTGCTTGTCCTATGTTGCTATGTCTTGCTTGTTCTATGTTGCTATTGTCTATATTGTAATTGTTTTTAATAACCTGCCCAGGGACTGCGGTTGAAAATTAGCCGGTTGGCTAAAACCGGCACTTTTACTGAAATGTTGATTAATGTGCACTGTCCCTGTAAAAATAAAAATAAACTCAAACTCAAACTTAGTGTATGTAAACTTCTGACCCACTGGAATTGTGATACAGTGAATTATAAGTGAAATAATGTGTCTGTCAACAATTGTTGGAAAAATTACTTGTATCATGCACAAAATAGATGTCCTAACCGACTTGCCAAGACTTTAATTTCTTGATAAGAAATGTGTGGAGTGGATGAAAAACAAGTTTTATTGACTCCAACCTAAGTGGATGTAAACTTCCGACTACAACTGTGTATATATATATGTATACATAACCATTCATACACATATAAGTATATACTGTACGTACATACATACATGTTTTAGAATATACCTTTATTATTCCCTGCAAACCCTAACACCCTTCCCCCAATTGGAGTCAACTAATAAACAATAACACTTAGGCTTCTACCTTCTGTATACATATTATACACATTTTACAGACAATCTATTTTAAAATAGTTATATTTAGTTTGTTTTTAGTCCTTACTCTATTTCTGATGTCCATCCAGTTCGATTTCTATTTGCAACTGTGCTATTTCACATCATTTCTGACCTATATGCATGTTACAGACCCCGTATGTTATACATTGGTTATCTTGTTGTTATTAGTCCCACCCTTCAGCTCCATTCAACCCCTCCCATCTATCTCTTAATGCCATTCATTTTGGGTTTCTATTTGCCATTTATTTTTCAACTGTGCTGTGATGCTTCAGAAAAGTACTGAAACTTTCTATTCTCATAGCTTCTACAGATTGTAGATTAAAGATAAACATTTTTGCTAAAATAATTATTATATTATTGATTGATTGACTATGACTTTTCAAATCATCCAGTATTGCTATCTGTAGCATTAGTTCCTGTAAGGGATTTCTTCCATTGACGGAGAGGCGGACCAAAGCGCAGCGTGGTTGTTTTGATTCATGTTTTAATAAATCACTTCACATGAACAAACTAACAAAAACAAGAAACGTGAAAACCCAAAACAGTCCTATCTGGTGCAAAACACAGAGACAGGAACAATCACCCACAAACACACAGTGAAACCCAGGCTACCTAAGTATGATTCTCAATCAGAGACAACTAATGACACCTGCCTCTTGATTGAGAACCATACTAGGCCGAAACATAGAAATACCCCAAAACATAGAAAAACAAACAGACTGCCCACCCAACTCACGCCCTGACCATACTAAATAATGACAAAACAAAGGAAATAAAGGTCAGAACGTGACAGTTCCAGGTAAATGATGCAACTCTTCAGCCATTCCTGGACCTGTGACCAAAAATGAGCTACATATGGACAGTACCAAATAAATGATCTAATGATTCTGCCTCCTCACAGCAGAATCTGCAGAGCTGGGAAGAGTGTATCCCCCATATATATAACATTCTATTGGTTGCAAGAATTTTGTATAATAATTTAAATTGAACAAATAAATGTTTTGAATCCAGTGTTGTTTTGCGTGTCAATTCATAAACCATGTGCCATGGAATAGGTACATTGAAAATCTCTTCCCAACTATTTTGCAATGCACAACGGTACATTTTTTGGTCTCTAAATTAAATTGGTATATGTTTTTATTTACCACAATTTTCTATAACCATTTATGGTCTTTAATGCAAGGCTGGCAGACAAGTTCCTCACTTTTCCCCCTACTTGCCTCTTCCGTTTTTGTGGTAATGCTGCAATTAGTTTGTTTTAAGCAGACATTTCCATATGTCTGTGTTAGCTGCATGTATGACATAACTCCGCCAGTCCTATTTATGATATCATTCACAGAAATGTTCCTTTTTTAAAATTTTTATTGAAAATATTAATATATTTTTTTATCATTTAGTACATTTGAGTTTAACCACAAGAATTGTTGTATTATTTGTTCTGTCTTTTCAGGTCGATTAAACTGAAATTGCTTTCTAAGGCTTTTTCAAATAATGATATTTTGGAGATTGTTTTGTTTTCAAACAACCGAAAGTGAGCAGTTGTAATCTGAATAAATGGAAAAAGGCCAATCTTGAACATGGGGTGAGACTTTCCTACCAATTTACTAGAGAACCATTTCAGATATAAATAGAACTTCTGTATGGCTGATGACTTTAGTGAGAAGTCTAGTGCTTTAATATTTAATCATTTCTGCCCTTCAAACTCATATTCGTTATATAAATAGGCCCTTCTAATTTTGTCTGGCTTGCCATTCCAAATAAAATTGAATATTTTTTGTTCATATAATTTAAAAAGCAGGTCACGTAGGTGTTCGGCAAAACCATAAGCAAATATGTAAACTGTGGTATGACTAAAGAGTTAATCTGGGTGTTTTTTTGCACAAATAGACAGGTATTTTACTTTCCATCTATATTTGTTACATTTCTATAAAAATGTATTGGAGTGAGATCAAGTCTTTCTTTTGGGATTTGTATACCGAGTATGTCCACATCCCCTTCAGACCATTTAATTGTTAAACTACATGGTAATGTAAAAGTTGCATTTTTTTGTGATCCAACACGTAATATAGTGACACTTATCATAATTTGGTTTTAGTCCAGAGAGGATAGCAAAAGGTATCTAGGTCCACTATGAGGCTGTGGAGGGATTCTAATTGTGGTTTTAAAATAAACCATGAATCATCAGCGTACAATGACACCTTTGATTTTAAGCCACGGATTTCTAATCTCTTAATATTATTGTTGGATATAATTTTAACAGCTTACGTTTCGATGGCATTACTAAATAGATATGCCGATAGTGGACAACCTTGTTTAAATCCTCTTGACAGTTTAAAACTTTCTGAGATGTAGCCATTATTTACTCTTTAACACGTAGGGTTACTATGCATAACTCTAACCCATTTTAGAAGAGATTCTCCAAAATTGAAATATTCTAGGCATTTATATTTAAACTCCAGTCATACTTTTTCAAAATCCTTTTCAAAATCAGGCCTGCTGTACCTGATATTTCATAGTATTGTTTCTAGTACTTGTCTTATATTATCTCCAATGTATTGTCCATGTAAAAAACCTTTCTGATTAGGATTAATAATATTTGACAATACCTTTTTAATTCCATGTGGCAAGAATTTAATTTTAATTACGCTGATCATTTAAGCATTACCAAGCATTTAATTCCATGTGCCAAGCACCACTGCACTGAGGATAGGAAACTCTGTCACCACCGATAAATCCACTATAATTGAGAATTTCAATAAGCATTTTTCTACGGCTGGCCATGCTTTCCACCTGGCTACCCCTACCCCGGTCAACAACACTGTACCTCCCACAGCAACTCGCCCAAGCCTTCCCCATTTCTTCTTCTCCCAAATCCAGTCAGCTGATGTTCTGAAAGAGCTGCAAAATCTGGACCCCTACAACTCAGTCGAGATAGACAATCTGGACCCTTTCTTTCTAAAATGATCTGCTAAAATTGTTGCAACCCCTATTACTAGCCTGTTCAACCTCTCTTTCGTGTCGTCTGAGATTACAAAAGATTGGAAAGCAGCTGCGGTCATCCCCCTCTTCAAAGGGGGGGCACTCTTGACCCAAACTGCTACAGACCTATATCTATCCTACACTGCCTTTCCAAGGTCTTTCGAAAGCCAAGTCAACAAGCAGATTTCCGACCATTTCGAATCCCACCACACCTTCTCCGCAATGCAATCTGGTTTCAGAGCTGGTCTTGGGTGCACCTCAGCTATGCTCAAGGTCCTAAAATATATCTTAACCGCCATCGATAAGAAACAATACTGTGCAGCCGTATTCATCGACCTGGCCAATGCTTTCGACTCTGTCAATCACCACATCCTCATCGGCAGACTCCATAGCCTTGGTTTCTCAAATGATTGCCTCGCCTGGTGTGTCAAATCGGAGGCCCTGTTGTCCGGGCCTCTGGCAGTCTCTATGGGGGTGCCACAGGGTTCAATTCTTGGGCCGACTCTCTTCTCTGTATACATCAATGATTTCGCTCTTGCTGCTGGTGAGTCTCTGATCCACCTCTACGCAAATGACACCATTCTGTATACTTGTGGCCCTTCTTTGGACACTGTGTTAACTTCTTGGATATAGGGGGCGCTCTTTTAATTTATGGATAAAAAAACGTGCCCGTTTTAAGCACAATATTTTGTCACGAAAAGATGCTTGACTATGCATATAAGTGGCAGCTTTGGAAAGAAAACACTCTAAGTTTCCAAAACTGCAAAGATATTATCTGTGAGTGCCACAGAACTCATGCTACAGGCGAAACCAAGATGAAACTTCAACTAGGAAATGGGCAGAATTTTTGAAGCTCTGTTTTCCATTGTCTCCTTATATGGCTGTGAATGCGCCGGGAATGAGCCTGCCCTTTCTATTGTTTCTCCAAGGTGTCTGCAGCATTGTGACGTGTTTGTAGGCATATCATTGGAAGATTGGCCATAAGAGACTACATTTACCAGGGGTCCGCCCGGTGTCCTTTGTCTAAATTGGTGCGTAATCTACAAGCTGCACGCAGTCATCCAGTGATTGAGAGGAGAGAGGAGGCTTTCAACGAACGATATATCATGAAGAGATATGTGAAAAACACCTTGAGGATTGATTCTAAACAACGTTTACCATGTTTCAGTCGATATTATGGAGTTAATTTGGAAAAAAGTTAGGCGTTTTGGTAGCCAAACGTGACGCACCAAACGGAGCAATTTCTCCTAAACAAATAATCTTTCAGGAAAAACTGAGCATTTGCTATCTAACTGAGAGTCTCCTCATTGAAAACATCTGAAGTTCTTCAAGGTAATGATTTTATTTGAATGATTTTCTGTTTTTTGTGAAAATGTTGCCTGCTAATGCTAACGCTAAATGCTACGCTAGCAGCGCTAGCTGTTACACAAATGCTTGTTTTGCTATGGTTGAGAAGCATATTTTGAAAATCTAAGATGACAGTGTTGTTAACAAAAGGCTAAGCTTGAGAGCTAGCATATTAATTTCATTTCATTTGCGATTTTCATGAATAGTTAACGTTGTGTTATGCTCATGAGCTGCGGGGATAATTACACTCCTGGATACAGTTTTTTTTCGTAGCTAAACGTGACGCACCAAACGGAGCGATTTCTCCTAAACAAATAATCTTTCACGAAAAACTGAGCATTTGCCATCTAACTGAGAGTCTCCTCATTGAAAACATAGCATATTCATTTCATTTCATTTGCGATTTTCATGAATAGTTAACGTTGCGTTATGGTAATGAGCTTGAGGCTGTATTCACGATCCTGGATCCGGGATGGCTCGACGCAAGAAGTTAACAACCCTCCAGACAAGCTTCAATGCCATACAACTCTCCTTCCGTGGCCTCCAACTGCTCTTAAATACAAGTAAAACTAAATGCATGCTCTTCAACCGATCGCTGCCTGTACCTGCCCACTACTACCCACAGCATCACTACTCTGGACCGTTCTGACTAAGAATATGTGGACAACTACAAATATCTAGGTGTCTGGCTAGACTGTAAACTCTCCTTCCAGACTCACATCAAACATCTCCAATCCAAAGTTAATTGGCTTCCTATTTCGCAACAAAGCTGCCTTCACTCATGCTGCCAAACATACCCTCGTAAAACTGACCATCCTACCGATCCTCGACTTTGGCGATGTCATTTACAAAATAGCCTCCAATACCCTAAATTGGATGCAGTCTATCACAGTGCCATCCGTTTTGTCACCAAAGCACCATATACTACCCATCACTGCGACCTGTACGCTCTCGTTGGCTGGCCCTCGCTTTATACTCGTCGTAAAACCCACAGGCTCCAGGTCATTGACAAGACCCTGCTAGGTAAAGTCCCCCCTTATCTCATCTCGCTGGTCACCATAGCAGCACCCACCTGTAGCACACGCTCCAGCAGGTATATCTCTCTGGTCCCCCAAAACCAATTCTTCCTTTGGCCGCCTCTCCTTCCAGTTCTCTGCTATCAATGACTGGAACGAACTACAAAAATCTCTGAAACTGGAAACACTTATCGCCCTCACTAGCTTTAAGCACCAGCTGTCAGAGCAGCTCACAGATTACTGCACCTGTACATAGCCCATCTATAATTTAGCCCAAACAACTACCTCTTCTCCTACTGTATTTATTTATTTATTTATTTTGCTCCTTTGCACCCCATTATTTTTATTTCTACTTTGCACATTCTTTCATCGCAAATGTACCATTCCAGTGTTTTACTTGCTATATTGTATTTACTTTGCCACCATGGCCTTTTTTTTGCCTTTACCTCCCTTATCTCACCTCATTTGCTCACATCATAAATATACATATTTTTCTACTGTATTATTGACTGTATGTTTATTTTACTCCATGTGTAACTCTGTGTTGTTGTATGTGATGAAACTGCTTTGCTTTATCTTGGCCAGGTCGCAATTGTAAATGAGAACTTTGTTCTCAACTTGCCTACCTGGTTAAATAAAGGTGAAATAAATCAAATTTAGCTAGAATTTTTGCTTCACAACACTGAAGTGTAAGAGGCCTCCAATCTTTTAAATGGACTGGATCTTTATATATATACCACTTGGATCCAGTTTCAGTAATAATGAAATCAGACCTTCTTGTTGCGTGTCTGATATTCTACCACTTATATAGGAGTGGTTAAAACATACTAATAATGATTCTCTGAGTATATCAAAAATGTTTGGGTATACTTCCACTGATATGCCATCCAGCCCTGGGGTTTTCCCAGCCTTAAAGGCTTTAATTGCATCAAGAAGTCCCTCCTCTGTAATTTGGCCTTCACATGAGTCTTTCTGTACAGATGTTAATTTTACATTGTTAATAGGAAAAAATCCACACAATTGGCTTCGGTTAGTGGAGATGGAGGAGACATATTCTTAAAGTATTTGACTTACTCTTTCAAAATATCATTCGGTGAATCATTCGTGACTCCATCATTTGTAACAAGTTTCAATACATTTGTTTTGGTAGCGCTTCTATTTTGAAGATTGAAAATAATTTGGTGCATTTTTCCCCATATTCCATCCAGTTTGCATTATTTTTATAATATATTCCACTGGATCTTTCTTGAATAAGTTCCTCCATTTCTTTTTGTTTTTCCTCTAACTAATTATGTGCCTCTATAGTACAGTTTTTATTGCTGTCTATCTGTACAGTTAGTCCATCAATTTCCTTTGTTAATATGGACTCTTTTGATCTAAATTGCTTTTGTTTTATAGATGAGTACTGAATTGCATAGCCTAAAGGCACAATTTCCAATATCCTCGCCCGTGTGGAAATTCTGTAAGTGTAATATACCGGGCGACAGGGTACCCTAGTGGTTAGAGCGTTGGACTAGTAACCCAAAGGTTGCAAGTTCAAATCCCCGAGCTGACAAGGTACAAATCTGTCGTTCTGCCCCTTATCAGTTCCTAGGTAGTTAACCCACTGTTCCTAGGCAGTCATTTAAAACAAGAATTTGTTCTTAACTGACTTGCCTAGTTAAATATGCCAATTATATTTCAGTGAGATTACCAGAATCAGAGGTAGAAAACCACAACAATATAATTGTGTTGTTGTGACAATATGATTGGTGCCTTCTCTGTATTCCCCCCCTGAATGACCTCATGACCCTGTGTCTATTCGATAGTCTGTTTCGTGGTCTATCTGTCTCATGGAACTTCTCTTCTGTAGTCTGTCTGTTTCATGGTCTGTCTGTTCCATGGACTGCATCTGTTTCGTGAATCTTCTGTTCCATAGTCTGTGGTTGTTTTATGAATCTTCTGTTCCATAGTCTGTGTTTGTTTCGTGGACCTTCTGTTCCGTAGTCTGTGTCTGTTTTGTGATGTGAGTAAATTATGTAATTCTACAGTATGTTTGTTTCACAGCCTGTCTGTGTATTTGGTTTTCTGTATCTGTGTGTGACCTGAGTCTGTTTGTGACCTGTCTGTGTTCTGTGATCCCCAGTGGAGCGATTCAATCCCTTGGATGGGATGTGGTATGCGTGCACCCCCATGATGACCCCTAGAGAGAACGCGGGCTGCTGTGTGTACCTGGGACGTCTGTTTGTGGCCGGAGGAAGAGATGAACTCAACCTGGAGCTCAGCGCTGCAGAGAAGTTTGATCCAGACACTCTGAGTTGGACCCCCGTCAAACGCATGAGATGCAAGAGAAACAAAGCAAGTGATTGGTCACGTACACCCTTTCTCGCCACCCTATTGGTCAGATCACTTCCCACATCAACATCAACCAAATCTCCAGAGACTGACATAATTGGCTGATAGCACACAGCCTTTCGAAGAGCAAGTAATGCAACTCTAGTCAGATATGGTTACTTTTAATGTCGATGTCTGCATGTAGGAAGATGTCCATTGTTTTTATGATATCATCTTGCAGAGTCAACCTTTCTTAACAGCTCTGTCACTGTCACTCCTCTCCTGTCCCCCTCTTTCAGATGTCTCTGGTGGTGTTCAACGGGTCGTTGTTGGCTGTGGGAGGATCTGATGGCATCACCAATCTGAAAACAATAGAAGTCTACAACCATGACTCAAATACATGGAGGTATGTGTTAGGTTCTTATTTCAGAGTAAATAACTCACGGACACTAGAGAAGCTTTAACTAAGTTGAATTCTTCCCAAAGGTTCTGTAGAGCTGTAATTCAGACAACCCAACATTTCTCCAATCACAGATATATACAGTGTATATCCCACTTAAGACTCCCCCTTCTCTCCAATCTTTACATTTTATGGTTCTACAGGATAATAGTAACAGGATACTACCCTACTACCATTATTACTCCCTTCAAGGGATCTGACTTCACAACCTGACCTCAACCCCTCCTTCACCTAATCCACAGATGTCCATCTGTCTCCCCTATATCAACACGTTGCTCTCCTCCCGTCCACACTTCACATTCCAAAGCCATCTGTCTTTCTACAGAGAACCATTAACTTCGGACATAAAACCCAGTCTCCTTCACTCCTCATATTATACGTTTCTTCTCTATTTTTTAAAAATATTTTTCATTTTTACTTGGCAAGTCAGTTAATGAACAAATTCTTATTTTCAATGACGGCCTAGGAACAGTGGGTTAACTGCCTGTTCAGGGGCAGAACGACAGATTTGTACCTTGTCAGCTCGGGGATTCAAACTTGCAACCTTCCGGTTACTAGTCCAACGCTCTAACCACTAGGCTACCCTGCCGCCCCATCATTTATTTAATATCTCAATGTTCAAAATGTCGAGTCCAACAGTCCCTCCTCTTGAACAATAGCACCCTAATGTTAAATGTATATATACTTTATAAATGATAAACAATGATAATAAAACATACATTTAAAACAAATGATTATAAAACATGAAGTAAACAAACTAACAAATGGAACAAACAATGAACAAACATTCACCGCAAGGTTTACAAATTCAGAGACTTATGGCCTCTGTACTATGATCACACAGTTTTATTTCCTTCTACCATCACACAACAAAATGCCAATCCAGCTGAATCTGTGGTCTCGTTCTATGTCAGATGGAGCATCTTTTAGTTTCTCCACTTCCCCCTTCTGGTTCCTAAGAAAGTAATAGCACAAGACTTGGAAAGCAACAAATAATATAAAACATAACAGTATTAACAATGTGATAAGCTATGCATAATTATATATGCATGAAAACCAAAGTCTGAGACCATGACAATTCCCACTCTCTCTTCACCTATGCCTCCCGGATACATTCCTGCTGGGTTCCACGAAATTGAAAGCTCAAAAAAACTTCCTCATGCTTTCGCCCAGTCTTCCTCTTTAGGCCCCAGGTTCCGAGAGGTGTTCCCAAGTCATGTCATTTTCACTTTGTTCCCCATCTCCTCCATTTCACCTGATAGGAACATCATCTGATATGCAAGTACTTATCCCTAATCCACATTACATCCTCTTGAGGTAACTCAGCACTGTATATGCTTTCACATCAATGCCTTCAACATTTTGTTCAGAGTACAATTACCCTTCTATCCTCTATCATATGATGCATTAACCAGTAAAGCAGCTAACCAGTGATCCAACTATGATGTTTATAGTAACACCCAGACCCAACCCATCTGTATGTCTTACGATGGAATCTAGTCTCTCTCTCTCTCTCTCTCTCTCCACTTCGTCTGTCATGGTGGACCTCACTTCACGTGAGAACTATGCCCCACCTCCCCAAGGAGAGACATGACTATCTTTACTGCTGCAGGTACTGTACGGAGTAGTGTGTGTCCCAAACCAACACTGTCCCAAGACCCCTGCCTGGTGTCTCTTGATGTACACTCAATCTCCAGAATTCAGCCCGTGCCCTTGGTTATATCTCTGCTTTCACCTGAGGATATACACACTGCAACACATGGGTCATTTCCTGACAACATATTTTGTGACATTTGAATAACCGCATCCCCTGTCCCCCAGTTACCAATCCAAGTGGCATGCATCCTCATAAACCTATATCCTAACAATGCTACTAAAGTAACCACTGCTACATCCAACATGGCCCATGACTATAGTCTCACAATACCCCTCATTTGCTCAGTAGTCCAATTCCATGCTATCAATAATAGAATCTCTCGCTACTTGTACTGCTCCTTCAGTTATTGTCCCTACAGCTCCATCAGTTACTGTCCCTACAGCTCCTTCAGTTACTGTCCCAACAGCTCCATCAGTTACTGTCCCTACAGCTCCATCAGTTACTGTCCCTATAGCTCCTTCAGTTACTGTCCCTACAGCTCCTTCAGTTACTGTCCCTACAGCTCCTTCAGTTACTGTCCCTACAGCTCCTTCAGTTACTGTCCCTACAGCTCCATCAGTTACTGTCCCTACAGCTCCTTCAGTTACTGTCCATACAGCTCCTTCAGTTACTGTCCCTACAGCTCCTTCAGTTACTGTCCCTACAGCTCCTTCAGTTACTGTCCCTACAGCTCCTTCAGTTACTGTCCCTACAGCTCCTTCAGTTACTGTCCCTACAGCTCCATCAGTTACTGTCCCTACAGCTCCTTCAGTTACTGTCCCTACAGCTCCTTCAGTTACTGTCCCTACAGCTCCATGTTCCACCAAACCTTAAGACATATTGACTTGAAAAGAAAATAGAAACAACGTGTATGTTTAATTAACTTCTTGGTGACAGGGGGCAGTATTTTCACATCTGGATGAAATGCATGCCCAAATTCAACTGCCTGCTACTCATCCCCAGAAGATAAGATATGCATATTATTAGTAGATCTGGATAGAAAACTGTTCTAAAACTGTTCTAAAACTGTTTGAATCATGTCTGTGAGTATAACAGAACTTATTTAGCAGGCGAAACCCTGGATTCACAACAATGTTGGCTGGATTCACAGCAAGTGTAGCTTTAATTTGCTATCTTGCATGTGTGATTTAATGAAAGTTTGATTTTTATAGTAATTTATTTGGCTTTTGGCCAGGGAAAATATCCCAGAGAGGATAATAACTTAGCACCACTCATTGATGTGATGTAACATAAACATTCTGAATACAGGGTAAAACAAAAGAGAACAAAAAAAAACATTCATGTTTGTCCCAAGCTATCATCCAGTGATTCCCCTACCAAACCACCTCCCTTCAGGATGACACTTAGAGGTAAGTTCCTGGAGACTCTCTCGGCCAAATAAATATTGTCTCAGACTCAGATATCAGTGGCACTGTCTCTCATTGCATGCCTTTGTCGCTCTTTCTTTAGCCAGTTAGGGAGGGTTTTGAGGTTTACACACACTGTCTGTGGTCAAATTATTCCTACCAAATTATTCAGACAAACATGGTCTTTATGACAAATTATTACATTAACCTTTTCTTACTAACATCTCTAAGACAAATGTCAAAAAGCATAACATACTGTTACTGGTTAAACCATTTTGTTATTCTACTGGCGACCTCTCGGAAGAGTTACCAGATAATGAAGTTAGCACCCTAACCCCTCGCAGAACTCCCACCCCAGGATCCTAATCTGGGGAAATTTGTATCAAAACAAAAACACAACATGAAATCAGCAAGACATATATCACAATCCATTTGAAGTAACTAACTGTCATCCCTTATTAACATATATCTTCCTTTCTATAAGCAGACTGAACACAGTACCACTGTATAAGTACCACAAAGACCAGGACCTCAGGGAACTGCTGATTTTCCCTTTCCAAACACGTGATTCAAAAACCTGTTAAATCAAAATAAACTAATTTAAAAAATGAATCAACTTAGAATTAGAACTCTTATAACTCCCTACGGAAATAATATTAATCTCCTAATGTAATGGCACAATTTGGATAGAGAATGGTGTTTCTCATGAATTTTATAATTAAATCCCCCTGTTCCATTAATTTATAATGAGGTTGATCATTCCTCATTAGGAATTTTTTGTATACAGGGCTTTCGACACCATTAAAATGTTTCCTCTCCCTTTCATTCCCTGTCCTTTGGAAACCATTTAAATACCTCTTCAAATCATTTCCATTCTCTTGCATACCCAATTTAACTGAATTGAAAAGACCCCATCTAATAACTCACACAACACGGCAACAGTATCTCTCCACCGAGTCTAACGATTCACTGGTCTCCTTTTCCCATGATTCTCCATAACCACCACACCACATAAAATAATTAAAAGTTCATTTTAGGTTAGGTAACCCCTATACCAATTCCTCGTGATCCCAGTTCATTTTAGGTTAGGTAACTCCTATACTAATTCTTTGTGACCCCTTCACCCTTTCGTCTATTCTAGAATTCCATTCCAGAATAAGACAACATCAAATGTTAATTTATTTAAAAATAAAACCACAAAATGTCTCATGATTTTATAAAACAAAAGAAAACAAAGCCTTCTGAGTTTGCAAGGAGGGTTTGGCCATATCATTTAAATGTTTTAGAATCCATTCCCCTGGCATTTCTCCTAGAATCTTCAACCCAAAATATGTTTTCCTGTGGCAAATTTAGTCAATTTCTCATTGGAAGGAATCCTCAATATTTACATGTGGTTCTCTAACACTTTCTCTCACCAAGGCAGCAGCCTTAGCCATTTCGTCTGCTTTACGATTACCTATGGCGATTTTATCTATACAACTAGTATGAGCTTCACATTTCACCACTGTTAATTTACTGGGTAACTGACATGCTTCTAATAATGCCTCTATTTCCAGACCATTTTTTTATTGGGGTTCCTGTCGCTGTTAACATGCCCCGTTGTGACCACAATTTACCGAAATCATGAACTACTCCAAATTTTTTTGTAGTTGTGCACTGGAACTGGCGTGAAAGAATGTGGTGCTAGTCTACTCTCACAGTCTCGTCTTAGGCTCATCAGCTGAGTTCTTATGAAAGAGATGACTCTCATGTATTTTTTTGGTATTTAGTCCAATAAAATTTATCTGGGTATTCTGTGGGTATTAATTTCAGAAAAGAATATGTTCTTTTCCGTGATCTGTTTGCAGACACTTTGGGAGCATGAAGACCAAGCATCCAGGAGGCCACATTGCCATGTTGAAGACCAAGCATCCAGGAGGCCACATTGCCATGTTGAAGATCAATCACAGTAACTAGAGATTATAATGTTGATGGAGAACAGCATATGGATTTATGATATAGATTTGTATACTGTGTATGTCCGTGTTGAAATAGCACTGTAATTCCCCGTATAGTATGTAAACATGTATGGCTATTTATTTAACTTTTATTTAACCCGGAAGTCTTTCCTAAGAAATTAAACTATGGACCAGGAGTGTCAAGCACCCATTATTTTAGAGGGGGCTTTGTCCAGGTCGGAAAATGTATCATTTTTTAAACACCTAAAATAGCTTATACCTGCAATCTAGAGCCATAATCATTATGCCCAATTCTATGTATAAAAAATAATAATAAAATAAATCAAGTATATTTTTATGCATAGGTTATCTAAGCATACCTCTTTACCTGTTCAATTGTCATTATTATTAATGATGCACTGATTCTTTAAGAAATGTTATGCCTTACATGCTGACCACACCACTCACGTCGCAAAAATAAATTTACACATACAGTGCATGCTATTCAATCATTGCACCAACACTGCTCGTGCACGCCAACAAGCGTCTGCATTGGAAAGCGCTAAAATAGAAGTCAGTTCTATTTGAGTCGCTGAATGCGGTGCAAGTCCTGCCTCTCCCATCTTCTCATTGGTTTATAGAAGCATATACACATGTGCCATCTCCTCATTGGTTATACCCACGTGGGTGATTGAAAGATGAACTGAGGTCTGTCGGTCATTTGGGGTAATACACCTTATTATGAAAGTTAGATGCCAATCACCATATAAAGTCCAAAGAAGAAAAGCCTGGAAGGAGGAGAGATGACTAGAAATGGTTCGGTTGACTGCTTTATGTGTGGATTAATTGTCGGAGTAGAGGACCTTGTGCATTTCAGATAAAATAATAACTCAATGTGTATATCCAAGGAGAAATTAGCTAGCAACAGCAAGCTAGCTAGCTAAATTGCCATATATGTTTAATGCTTTTTGACATGTCCCCTAATTAATATAATTGGTTCAGAGTTTGTTTTGACATTTCAACCTGCGTGTGATTGCGTTTGATGTGGGGGGACAAAATCAATTTGCACATGATGGCGTCTTTCCATTTGTCAGGCATTCCTTTGGCAGCAAGAACCTCTCGGTGGATGCTGCAGTGTACCCAAGTGGCGTTTGGAGCAACTGCTTGAACGTGCATTACCACTCCACTATGTCTCCCTGTCATGGTTTTTGCACCAGTACAGATACCAACACATCTTGACCACCAAAGTCCATTTGATGTCACAAAGCTGCCAATATTCTGTCCTGTTGTCCTGGTTTCCAGTGGTTTGCAGAAGAGGATATCTTCCTTGATTGACCCCACATAAACTTAACGGACATATACCAGGAGCTATGCCAGGGGAACAAAGACAATTGGGTAAAACATGCCAATGGTTGTTTTGAAAGACTAACACAGTTGGAAAGCCTAAAACCAAGAGTAAAAGAATAATCAGAACATGTCCCATCATGCTTTACCCAATACTCACCATTGGGGAAGGCATTTATGGGCATTATCAGGAATCAGGAATCACTGGTACATTATTGATATTGACCCACAATGTGGGCCAATGTGCTCAATGCAGCTTGACATACAACTGATATACACACAGGACAAAGATTTAAGATCAAGGGCCTGATTACTTGCATGTCCACCAATGTCATTTACATGTTGAAATGTCCTTGTTGTCACGTTCTGACCTTAGTGCCTTTGTTTTGTCTTTGTTTTAGTACAGTCAGGGCGTGAGTTGGGTGGGCAGTCTATGTGTGTTTTTCTATGTTGGGGTTTTGAGTTCGGCCTAGTATGGTTCTCAATCAGAGGCAGCTGTCAATCGTTGTCCCTGATTGAGAATCATACTTAGGTAGCCTGGGTTTCACTTTTGAATTGTGGGTGTTTGTTTCCGTGTGAGTGTTTGGGCCAGACGGTACTGTTTCGGGTTTTGTAAATTCACGTCATCATTTATTGTTTTGAGTCAGTTTTCAGTGCTTTCTTTAATTAAAATCATCATGAACACTTACCATGCTGCGCTTTGGTCCGATCCTTACTTCTCCACAGACGAAGAGGAGGAAATCTGTTACAGAAACACCCACCACAAAAGGACCAAGCAGTGTGGTAATGGGCAGCAGCAGCGATCGCAGGACTCCTGGACATGGGAGCGAGATCTGGACTATGTCACTACTTGGTAGGAGATTGCCAGGTGGTCGGTCGACCCAGGCAGAGTGCCGGAGCCCGCCTGGGATTCTCTGGAGCAGTGTGGCTAAGTCATGTAGGAGACCTGGGTCAACTCCCTGTGCTTACCGGAGAGCGAGAGGGACCGGGCAGGCACTGTGTTATGCGGTGGAGCGCACGGTGTCCCCGGTGCGTGTGCATAGCCCGGTGCAGTACATTCCAACTCCTCGTATCGGCCGGGCTAGAGTGGGCATCGAGCCAGGTGCCATGAAGCCGGCTCTACGCATCTGATCTCCAGTGCATCTCCTCGGGCCGGCGTACATGGCACCAGCCTTACGCATGGTGTCCCCGGTTCGCCAGCACAGCCCAGGGCGGGCTATTCCACCTCACCGCACTGGCCTGGCTACGGGGAGCATTCAACCAGGTAAGGTTGGGCAGGCTCGGTGCTCATGAGCTCCAGTGCGCCTGCACGGTCCGGTCTATCCGGTGCCAACTCCTCGCACCAGCCCTCCGGTGGCAGCCCCCCACACCAGGCTGTCTCTCCGTCTTCTTCCTACAGGTGCTCCCGCCTGTCCAGTGCTGTCAGAGTCTCCCGTCTGTCCTGAGCCGCCAGAGTCTCACGTCTGTCCTGAGCCGCCAGAGTCTACCGTCTGTCCTGAGCCGCCAGAGTCTCCCGTCTGTCCTGAGCCGCCAGAGTCTCCCGTCCGTCCTGAGCCGCCAGAGCCGACAGTCTGTCCTGAGCCGCCAGTCTGTCCTGACCCGCCAGAGCCGCCAGTCTGTCCTGACCCGCCAGAGCCGCCAGTCTGTCCTGAGCCGCCAGAGCCGCCAGTTTGCCCTGAGCCGCCAGAGCCACCAGTCTGCCCTGAGCCGCCTGAGCCGCCAGCCAGCCAGGAGCCGCCAGAGCCGCCAGCCAGCCAGGGGTCGCCAGAGCCGCCTGTCCGGCACTGCCGGAGTCTCCCGCCTGTCCGGCGCTGCCGGAATCTCCCGTCCAGTCGGGACCTATTTCTAGGGTCCCCAGTCCGAGGTCGGTGGCGTGGGTCGCCGTGTTTAAAAGGCCACGGAGGCAGACAAGGAGGCAGAGAAAAACTGTGGTGAAGTGGGGTCCACGTCCCGCGCCAGAGCCGCCACCGCGGACAGACGCCCACCCAGACCCTCCCCTATAGGTTCAGGTTTTGCGGCCGGAGTCCGCACCTTTGGGGGTGGTACTGTCACGTTCTGACCTTAGTTCCTTTGTTTTGTCTTTGTTTTAGTATGGTCAGGGCATGAGTTGGGTGGGCAGTCTATGTGGGTTTTTCTATGTTGGGGTTTTGAGTTCGGCCTAGTATGGTTCTTAATCAGATGTAGCTGTCAATCGTTGTCCCTGATTGAGAATCATACCTGGGTTTCACATTTGAGTTGTGGGTGTTTGTTTCCGTGTGAGTGTTTGGGCCACACGGTACTGTTTCGGGTTTTGTAAATTCACGTCATCATTTATTGTTTTGAGTCAGTTTTCAGTGCTTTCTTTAATTAAAATCATCATGAACACCTACCACGCTGCGCTTTGGTCCGATCCTTACTCCTCCTCAGACGAAGAGGAGGAAATCTGTTACACTTGTGGACTGTCTTGCATAGGGAAAACCCGTAGAAGACTGAAAGACACTGATCAGTGAGCACCTCGGCAATGCACGGACAGGTGAGACAAAAAATCTGGTTGCTGCACATTTTGTACAAGCTGGACATCCTATTAGTTCTCTGAGATACATTGGAATAGAAATGGTCAAGATGTCATACAGGGGAGGGCACATTGAGAGGAAACCTCTTCAAAAGGAATCTTTCTGGATCCATAGGCTGAACATGTCCCCTCTTGGACTTAACGAGGAGTTTGACTTGAAACGATTCTTATGGTTTCAATAATTCAAAGTTGTGTTTGTTTTTATCCTAATTTAATATTGTATGTGTATTTCTATTTCTATGAATATTGATCACATTCTCTGTGTATGATCATATATTTTGATACATTGAATGTTAATATTGTGAAACTATGTTCTACATTTTTACCTCCTGTTTCAGGAAGTGATGTCACTGAGTACTGCCCCTATATATAGGACCTTCCACCCCACCTGGGATATGGATCAATGAGGAAGACCTAAGGGTCAAAATGTTGTAAATACATATCACCTGGGAGCATGAGCAGCAGTGTGCAGAGTTTTCCTATCTGTTTTCCATGAGTTTGCCAACAACTCCAACACCTGCGGAATAGGTTCAGATGGCTGTTATGTTCAGAATAGGTTCAGATGACTGTTAGGTTCAGAATAGGTTCAGATGGCTGTTAGGTTCAGAATAGGTTCAGTTGGATCCTATGAGGGAACGGGCTGGATCTACAAATGTTAACGGATATGATTCAGAATGACCTTTTAAAACTTGTTCACGCCACCACGTACCCCTAGGGGTACCAGACCCCCCTGCTCAACTGACACAGTGGCGCACAGAATGCAAAAATATTCTTAGAAATATTTAACCTCCACACATTAACAAGTCCAATAGCTCAAATGAAAGATAAACACCTTGTTCATCTAGCCAGCAAGTCAGATTTCTAAAATGTTTTACGGCGAAAACATAGCACATATTTATGTCAAACCACCACCAAAGATAGGCTAACTTACATAGCCATATTTGTAGAACAATAGATGCAATCACAAAAGCAGGATTAAAAGAAAAATAATTCACTAACCTTTTGAAAATCTTCATCAGATGACAGTAATAGAACATGTTATACAGTACATTTATGTTTTTTTCAATAATATGCAATTTATATCCATAAATCACTGTTTACATTGAACGTCATGTTCAAAAAATGCTACTAGAATGTCCGGAGAAATTATGATAACTCTGCCAGATAACAGAAATACACATCATAAACGTTGACTAAATATACATGTTCTACATATAGTTAGAAAGATACACTTCTTCTTAATACAACAGCTGTGTTACATTTATTTTTAACGTTACAGAATTCGTTCACTTGTCAATAATATGAGACGGCGCTCATAGATTAGCAATATGGCTCCGCTATTTCGGAGTCCACAGAAACACACAATAACCACATAAATATTCCCTTACCTTTGCTGTTGTTCGATCAGAAGTCGTGGAAGAAGTCATACTTACCAAAAACAGCGTTTGCCTTTCAAATGTGTGTCTTTGGGTTATCAAATGCGACTAATTTCGGCTGAAATGCACCCAAAATTCTATGGGTTGCGCATCAAAACTTCAAAATTACATATTATATGTCGACTAAACTGGTCAAACTAAGTTCAGAATCAAGCTAAAACATGTTATAAACACACATACAAATCCTTAGCCCGAACAGACAAACCTACATCGTTTGGTGGATCTTGGAACAAAGGGAGCGCAAGACCCGAGGCGCGCATGTATTATAGCGTGACCCGAAGGTTTCTTCCCGCCAAAGGGTGAGGGAGCCCGCGATTTTCACAATGAAGCGCCCCATTGAAAGAGGACATCGCGCTGAAGAGATAGGAACTGTTCCCAGATCTGTAGCTGGTTGGGAAGGGTGGGGGCGATGACGTCAAAGTTGGCCCAACTTTTCTGCTGACAGAAAGAGTTTGGAAGAATGGCTGCCCTGTGAGTTCTGCTTTACATAGAGACATAATTTGAACGGTTTTAGAAGCTTTAGAGTGTTTTCTATTCAATAATATTTATTATATGCATATATTAGCAATTTTGACAGATTTTTTGTCAGTTTACTATGGGCACGCATTCCTCCAAAGGGGGCAGTATTCTGCCCTAGCCTTAACAGGTTTTAAGGCGATATGTGAAATGGGCCTGATGGTGTTGATTGAAATATTTTTGTCATCATGAGTGAGTTGTATTTTTACAGTAGATTAGATTTTTGATATCAGTAGATATACACTACCGGTCAAAAGTTTAAGAACACCTACTCATTCAAGGGTTTTTCTTTACTTTTACTATTTTCTACATTGTAGAATAATAGTGAAGACATCAAACTATGAAATAACATAAGGAATCATGTAGTAAACCAAAAAGTGTAAAACAAATCAAAACATATTTTATATTTGAGATTCTTCAAATAGCCACCCTTTGCCTTGATGACAGCTTTGCACACTCTTGGCATTCTCTCAACCAGCTTCACCTGGAATGCTTTTCCAACCGTCTTGAAGGAGTTCCCACATATGCTGAGCACTTGTTGGCTGCTTTTCCTTCACTCTGCAGTCCGACTCATCCCAAACCATCTCAATTTGGTTGAGGTGGAGGCCAGGTCATCTGATGCAGCACTCCATCACTCTCCTTCTTGGTAAAATAGCCCTTGTTGGGTCATTGTCCTGTTGAAAAACAAATGATAGTCCCACTAAGCCCAAACCAGATGGGATGGCGTATAGCTGCAGAATGCTGTGGTAGCCATGCTGGTTAAGTGTGCCTTGAATTCTAAATAAATCACTGACAGTGTCACCAGAAAAGCACCCCCACACCAACACACCTCCCCCTCCATGCTTTACGGTGGGAAATACACATGTGGAGATCATCCGTTCACCCACATCACGTCTCACAAAGATATGGCGGTTGGATCCAAAAATCTCCAATTTGGACTCATCAGACCAAAGGACAGATTTCCACCGGTCTAATGTCCGTTGCTCATGTTTCTTGGCCCAAGAAAGTCTCTTCTTCTTATTGGTGTCCTTTAGTAGTGGTTTCTTTGCAGCAATTCGACCCTGAAGGCCTGATTCACACAGTCTCCTCTGAACAGTTTACAGTGGGGCAAAAAAAGTATTTAGTCAGCCACCAATTGTGCAAGTTCTCCCACTTAAAAAGATGAGAGAGGCCTGTAATTTTCATCATAGGTACACTTCAACTATGACAGACAAAATGAGAAGAAAGAAAATCCAGAAAATCACATTGTAGGATTTTAAATGTATTTATTTGCAAATTATGGTGGAAAATAAGTATTTGGTCAATAACAAAAGTTTATCTCAATACTTTGTTATATACCCTTTGTTGGCAATGACAGAGGTCAAATGTTTTCTGTAAGTCTTCACAAGGTTTTCACACACTGTTGCTGGTATTTTGGCCCATTCCTCCATGCAGATCTCCTCTAGAGCAGTGATGTTTTGGGGCTGTTGCTGGGCAACACAGACTTTCAACTCCCTCCAAAGATTTTCTATGGGGTTCAGATCTGGAGACTGGCTAGGCCACTCCAGGACCTTGAAATGCTTCTTACGAAGCCACTCCTTCGTTGCCCGGGCAGTGTGTTTGGGATCATTGTCATGCTGAAAGACCCAGCCACGTTTCATCTTCAATGCCCTTGCTGATGGAAGGAGGTTTTCACTCAAAATCTCACGATACATGGCCCCATTCATTCTTTCCTTTACACAGATCAGTTGTCCTGGTCCCTTTGTAGAAAAACAGCCCCAAAGCATGATGTTTCCACCCCAATGCTTCACAGTAGGTATGGTGTTCTTTGGATGCAACTCAGCATTCTTTGTCCTCCAAACACGACGAGTTGAGTTTTTACCAAAAAGTAATATTTTGGTTTCATCTGACCATATGACATTCTCCCAATATTCTTCTGGATAATCCAAATGCTCTCTAGCAAACTTCAGATGGGCCTGGATATGTACTGGCTTAAGCAGGGGGACACCCATGGCACTGCAGGATTTGAGTCCCTGGCGGCGTAGTGTGTTACTGATGGTAGGCTTTGTTACTTTGGTCCCAGCTCTCTGCAGGTCATCCACTAGGTCCCCCCGTGTGGTTCTGGGATTTTTGCTCACCGTTCCTGTGATCATTTTGAACCCACGGGGTGAGATCTTGCGTGGAGCCCCAGATCGAGGGAGATTATCAGTGGTCTTGTATGTCTTCCATTTCCTAATAATTGCTCCCACAGTTGATTTCTTCAAACCAAGCTGCTTACCTATTGCAGATTCAGTCTTCCCAGCCTGGTGCAGGTCTACAATTTTGTTTCTGGTGTCCTTTGACAGCTCTTTGGTATTGGCCATAGTGGAGTTTGGAGTGTGACTGTTTGAGGTTGTGGACAGGTGTCTTTAATACTGATAACAAGTTCAAACAGGTGCCATTAATACAGGTAACGAGTGGAGGACAGAGGAGCCTCTTAAAGAAGAAGTTACAGGTCTGTGAGAGCCAGAAATCTTGCTTGTTTGTAGGTGACCAAATGCTTATTTTCCACCATAATTTTCAAATAGATTCATTAAAAATCCTACAATGTGATTTTCTGGATTTTTTTTCTCATTTTGTCTGTCATAGTTGAATTGTACCTATGATGAAAATTACAGGCCTCTCTCATCTTTTTAAGTGGGAGAACTTGCACAGTTGGTGGCTGACTAAATACTTTTTTGTCCCACTGTATGTTGAGATGTGTCTGTTACTTAAACTATGTGAAGCATTTATTTGGGCTGCAATTTCTGAGGCTAGTAACTAATGAACTTATCCTCTGCGGCAAAGGTAACTCTATTCCTTTCCTGTGGCGGTCCTCATGAGAGCCATAGCACTTGATGGTTTTTGCAACTGCACTTGAAGAAACTTTGAAAGTTCTTGAAATGTTCCACATTGACTGACCTTCATGTCTTAAAGTAATGATGGACTGTCATTTCTCTTAGCTTATTTGAGCTGTTCTTGTCATAAAATGGACTTGGTCTTTTACCAAAATAGGGCTATCTTCTGTATACCATCCCTACCATGTCACAACACAACTAATTGACACTGTGAAGCATTTATTTGGGCTGAAGTCTGAGGTGCAGTTAACTCTAATGAACTTATCCTCTGCAGCAGAGGTAACTCTGGGTATTCCTTTCCTGTGGCGGTCCTCGTGAGAGCCATTTTCATCATAGCTCTTGGTAGTTTTTGCAACTGCACTTGAAGAAACTTTGAAAGTTCTTGAAATGTTCTGGATTGACTGACCTTCATGTCTTAAAGTAATGATGGACTGTTGTTTCTCTTTGCTAATTTGAGCTGTTCTTGCCATAATATAGACTTGGTCTTTTACCAAATAGGGCTATCTTCTGTATACCATCCCTACCATGTCACAACACAACTGATTGGCTCAAATGCATTAAGAAGGACAGAAATTCCACAAATTAACTTTTAACAAGGCACACCTGTTAATTGAAATGCATTCCAGGTGAATACCTCATGAAACTGGTTGAGAGAATGCCAAGAGTGTGCAAAGCTGTCATCAAGGCAAAGGGTGGCTACTTTGAAGAATCTCAAATATAAAATATGTTTTGATTTGTTTAACACTTTTTGGTTTACTACATGATTCCATATGTGTTATTTCATAGTTTGATGTCTTCACTATTATCCTATAATGTAGAAAAAAATTACAATAAAGAAAAAACCCTTGAATGAGTAGGTGTTCTAAAACTGTTGACCGGTAGTGCAGTTGCCTGTTGTAGTAGCACTTATCAATGTCAATTAACAGTGTGCGTGTTTACCAACCTTTGTGTCATCCCCTAAATGTCAGAGCAATCAGAAGTTCCAACATTCACTACGCTTTATAACTTACAAAACTCTTGCAAAGGCAAAGAAAACAAACAAACAGATTATAACAACTGCAACCAGGGGAGAACCAAATCTGTGGGAAAATTAGATTTTAAAGGGAGATAAATTGACTGATGACTGGATGTTTGGGAAAGTTCTGAGTGTGTAAGATGCTTTGGTAAGTCATGACAATAGAAACAGCAAAGCAGTTGCCCCCAGAGCATTGACAAAACCTCCTTTGAGCTTTGAACTCAGGTTAGCAGCTGGGGAGCATTTATGCTGTCTTCTGAAGGGCTGTACAACTCTGTCCAGATCTCTGTGACTGCTCTCTACACAGAACATGAATATGTTCTTCAATTTAAGGGGAATATATAAACAACCAGTTGCTGAAGACAGGAAGATTGAAGGTATGTAGAATCATAGAGAAAGGCTAGTAGCATTGTCTGGTGTTTTGCATGTAGCCTACATAAGTGTTTATTTATTGGGCTTCCATTTCTTTTCTTGTGTTTTAATTTCTAAATGTTTTACCAAAGGAAATAAATGATTGTGATTTATTGTTGAAATTCAAAGATGGTTGTACTATTTGTAAATAGGGTTTGATTATTGAGCTTTGAGACGCAGGCATACATTTACAGACATCAACATGTAGGCCAATACAACACAGTTATACAAACACAACAATTCTAGGTCAGTGTTATTCCAAAATTAGCTGCTGTGTAAACAAGACATCACTTAAATCTCAGCGAAGGTAGAGCTGCAATTCCATCAAACGCCACCAGAGGACTCTTGAGTGACAAAGTGCACTTCGCTACAATAACCCCCGAAAGCCAACTATATACAGAAGCCTACAACCTTCCCTTGCAAGTGAGTCATATAATTCCCTACAGGCAAGCTTTCTGTAGAAATTATGATGAGTTCAAATTAAAACCCACATCTACAGATATTGCCAATTAGGGAGTAAGGCACGTGCGTCTGCATCACTCGTAAACGCCGTATTCTTTTAAAAGCTTGTAATAATAGGGCGCGGAGTCTACTCATTGCTGTTTATTACACGCCTATTTAGAAGAAGATGCAAAAACATAATTGCAAGGTTGTCCAGTAGATGGCGAGGTGTGTATGGTTGGGTTGTATGGGTGGACAAGGAGATTTGATTGGATTCTGAGAACGTGTGTTATCCCATCCATTCCATCAACACAGCTCTTACACAGGGACGGAGGAGGAGGACAGTTGCTGTGTGACAGTAGAAAAAGCATGGATGATGCTATCCTGAAGGGATCACATAGATGCTGTCACTTGACTGGTTTGAAATGGGTTTGATCTTTTTACAAAGAAAACCGTATATTTTTTAACCAATCCATTCACGTAACTAGAGACTGTTGATGTTACTGTTTTGCAAAAACAAATATCAACTTCAAGTAGTCTTTCAAAAAGAACAGCAGTCTGGTAAAATCGAAATATAAAAGGAAAATAATTTCGGAGATCGCCTAGTGTAAACTAATCATAATGTATCCATGAGGACCAGAAGATGCTCGAATTTCTCTACCTCCCGGGTGCATTTTCCGTGGTCGTGGACCCTCTTCAAGTGCCATCCGCGGGGGTCGCTTCCCTTTCCGCCCCTCTTATGTAATCAATGAATAAGACGATTGTTTCAAGCCAGGGTTAATTTTTTTTATCGGAAGACATCCACCACCAGCGTGATACAGTCGGGGCTGCACGGACAATGTGCAGCAGATATTCTATCATAAACAAGACGTGTATTTACGATGATGGGACCGCGGACACCGACAGAGCCAGGTAAGGACTGAACTGAAAACAGTCTTGGCTGACGCCGAGTGCAGTGAAATTGACCGAGAGCCAAACATCTGTAGCCTATTTTGAGAAATTTGGACTCGAGTCACGTGACTTGGACTCGAGTACGAGTCACATTTTGCGACTTGAGAATTGACTTGGCAAAAAGAAAAAACACTTGTCACTCGACTTCGACCTGACCATCTATGACTCGTGACCTAACTTGGACATGAGCTGTACGACCCTAAAGACCCGATATGTCACCTCACGCACAATGTAAGCCTATCTGTCCTTTATATTGGAGTACTGGAGGTTCTGTGCGTTCTGTTTTGTGTCTCGACCAAACAGATTCACAGAAATCAGAGGTTGCGCAGGCCGGGCACAAAGCACGTCTTCTAGCAAAGCGCGCGCCGCTCCACTGTCCTCCAGTATTTATTTAGCAAACGTGATAACACATCGCTCCCGACATACTCAAGCAAGAACTCTTCACATAAATGTTGCAGCAGCCTACACCTAAACTGTATGAGAAGAAAACGAGATGAATTCTCAGTCTGATCAACTAGGCAACTGATAACAACTACAGCCAACGCGCCCTGTCCCCTCTTGCCCTCTGGTCAGGGTAAAGGAAGTGGTGATGTTATGCAGCCTATTTATAGCAAGGGATGGATAGGTTACATTCTAAATGTAATCCGTTAGAGTTACAAGTTACCTGTCCAAAATTGTAATAAGTAACGTAACTTTGGGATTACCCAAACTCGGTAAAGTAATCTGATTACATTCTGTTAGTGTTAGATTACTTTCCCTTTAAGAGACATTAGAAGAAGACAAAAAATGTATGTTACCAATTGAATGACATCTATTGCAGGATAAATCAATGTTAAAGTTTACATAGCTGGCCATATATGGATGTTACATTTTACTTTATTGGTTGGTTATGTAGACTTCTTTTTTTTCAATGTTTTATTTATTTAACCTTTATTTAGCTAGGCAAATCAGTTAAGAACAAATTGTTATGTACAACGACAGCCTAGGAACAGAGGGTTAATTGAACTGCCTTGTTCAGGGACAGAACAACAGATTTTTACCTTGTCAGCTCTGGGATTTGATATAGCAACCTTTTGGTTACTGTCCCAACGCTCTAACCAATAGGCTACTTGCCGCCCCAAACCCATCGCTTTCTATTACATCTAATAATATCATATTTTTTTCCCCAAACATCCTTTCTGAATTTTAAAGTTGTCCTCAAAATAATCATATCCTTTTTCAAAAGGATCTGTAATCTGATTACAATATTTTTTCTGAAAAACGTAACAAATTGTCCAATTGCAGTGGTTGTGTCTGTGTAAAGGTTTGGGCTCCTGAGTTTTTCCAGAGTTTCTTTAAAACCATGTGACCTGTTTAGAAAATATTTGTATATCTAGGTGGCAGGTAGGCTAGTGGTTAAGAGTGTTGGGCCATTAACTGAAAGGTCAATGTTTTGAATCCTGAGCCGGTCAGGTGAAAAATTGGTTGGTGTGCCCTTGAGGAAGGCACTTAACCCTAATTACTCCTTTAAATTGCTCTGGATAAGAGCCTCTGCTAAATTACTAAGATGTTAGTCTGGTCCCACTCCCATATAAATAAATTTTTACAACTAATAATTAATCACTGTCATACCCTATATGATCCTGATTTGCACCTGGTTAGGTTACCAGATTAGGGAAAGCTCCAGGCCTCCGGGAAAACAATTTGTCCCACCACTGTGGGACCTGTGGTGCATCAGGGCATCATCAGTCCCCAAAATGGTTGCATTTGTTTTCAAAGACTATGTGGTAGTGGAGGACATAAGAGGTGCAGTTTGTAAAACATGTGGGTCCAAAATCACTGATGCATTGCAACTGCAATGAAATTGGCATAAAACACTTAACCATTGACTTGAGGACTCGAACCCCAAAAGTAGGGAGGGACTTGACTCGGCCTGAGCTGTGGAACTTGGGACATTACTTGAGACTTGCTTAGGACTTACAAAATTGTGACTTGGTCCCATCTCTGCTAGTTGACAATGCACTGTTGCCGTCAGTCGTCCATTCAACTTTTTATTTATTTATTTATTTATTTTACCTTTATTTAACCAGGTAGGCAAGTTGAGAACAAGTTCTCATTTACAATTGCGACCTGGCCAAGATAAAGCAAAGCAGTTCGACAGATAAAACGACACAGAGTTACACATGGAGTAAAAACAAACATACAGTCAATAATGCAGTATAAACAAGTCTATATACAATGTGAGCAAATGAGGTGAGAAGGGAGGTAAAGGCAAAAAAGGCCATGATGGCAAAGTAAATACAATATAGCAAGTAAAATACTGGAATGGTAGTTTTGCAATGGAAGAATGTGCAAAGTAGAAATAAAAAAATAATGGGGTGCAAAGGAGCAAAATAAATAAATAAATAACATTTTAACATTGTAGGCTGCTGTGTATCTTTGCGATAATTCCAAACATGTTTATTGGGATGTCTAATCTGGAGAAAATAAATATTTAGAAAGGAGTATTAGTGAATGGCATTATTTTAATCTGATTTAGTGCATTTGAAATCCAATTGCATGACAGGCTAAGATGAACTATTGTGGTCCAACTTGTTTTAGGGTTTGTTACATTGTTTTTTAAATTTACTTTAATTTGTAAAGAACAGAACAGAATGAACATTGTGACTTCATTCAATGAATAAACTGTTAAACAAATCAAAATATATTTTATATTTGAGATTCTTCAAAGTAGCCACCCTTTGCCTTGATGACAGCTTTGCACACTCTTGGCATTCTCTCAACCAGCTTCATGAGGTAGTCACCTGGAATGCATTTTAATTAACAGGTGTGCCTTGTTAAAAGTTAATGGGAATTGTGGAATTTCTTTTCTTCTTAATGCATTTGTGTCAATTAGTTGTGTTGTGACATGGTAGGGATGGTATACAGAAGATAGCCCTATTTGGTAAAATACCAAGTCCATATTATGGCAAGAACAGCTCAAATTAGCAAAGAGAAACAACAGTCCATCATTACTTTAAGACATGAAGGTCAGTCAATCCAGAACATTTCAAGAACTTTCAAAGTTTCTTCAAGTGCAGTTGCAAAAACTACCAAGAGCTATGATGAAAATGGCTCTCACGAGGACCGCCACAGGAAAGGAATACCCAGAGTTACCTCTGCTGCAGAGGATAAGTTCATTAGAGTTAACTGCACCTCAGACTTCAGCCCAAATAAATGCTTCACAGAGTTCAAGTAACAGACACATCTCAACATCAACTGTTCAGAAGAGACTGTGTGAATCAGGCCTTCATGGTTGAATTGCTGCAAAGAAACCACTACTAAAGGACACCAGTAAGAAGAAGAGACTTGCTTGGGCCAAAAAACATGAGCAATGGACATTAGACCGGTGGAAATCTGTCAGATTTTTTCTGATTTTTGGTTCCAACCACTGTCTTTGTGAGACGCAGAGAAGTTGAATGGATGATCTCCGCATGTGTGCTTCCCATTGTGAAGCATGGAGAAGGAGGTGTTTTTTTGTTGTTGCTCGTGACACTGTCTGTGTATAGCAAGGTAGAACAAAAACACACAAGTTAAAAAATCTGAAATAAGAAGCACACGATAAAGTAAGGAAGCACACTATATACAGTGTCAGTTCCACTACCATTTTTACAATGTGCAGGGATACTGGATCGATAGAGGTAGATATACAGTGGGGCAAAAAAGTATTTAGTCAGCCACCCATTGTGCAAGTTCTTCCACTTAAAAAGATGAGAGAGGCCTGTAATTTCCATCATAGGTACACTTCAAATATGACATACAACATTAGAAAACAAATCCAGAAAATCACATTGTAGGATTTTTAATGAATTTATTTGCAAATTATGGTGGAAAATAAGCATTTGGTCACCAACAAACAAGCAAGATTTCTGGCTCTCACAGACCTGTAACTTCTTCTTTAAGAGGCTCCTCTGTCCTCCACTCGTTACCTGTATTAATGGCACCTGTTTGAACTTGTTATCAGTATTAAAGATTTTGAGTGAAAACCTCCTTCCATCAGCAAGGGCATTGGAGATGAAACTTGGCTGGGTCTTTCAGCATGACAATGATCCCAAACACACCACTCGGGCAACGAAGGAGTGGCTTCTCAAGAAGTATTTCAAGGTCCTGGAGTGGCCTAGCCAGTCTCCAGATCTCAACCCCATAGAAAATCTTTGGAGGGAGTTGAAAGTCCGTGTTGCCCAGCAACAGCCCCAAACCATCACTGCTCTAGAAGAGATCTGCATGGAGGAATAGGCCAAAATACCAGCAACAGTGTGTGAAAACCTTGTGAAGACTTACAGAAAATGTTTGACCTCTGTCATTGCCAACAAAGGGTATATAACAAAGTATTGAGATAAACTTTTGTTATTGACCAAATACTTATTTTCCACCATAATTTGCAAATAAATTCATTAAAAATCTTACAATGTGATTTTCTGGATTTTTTTTCTTCTCATTTTGTCTGTCATAGTTGAAGTGTACCTATGATGAAAATTACAGGCCTCTCTTATCTTTTTAAGTGGGAGAGCTTGCACAATTGGTGGCTGACTAAATACTTTTTTTGCCCCACTGTATATAGGGGTAAGGTGACTAGGCATCAGCATAAATGATAAACAGAGTAGCAGCAGTTTGTATGTGAGTCTATAAACAGAGTAGCAGCAGTTTGTATGTGAGAGTATAAACAGAGTAGCAACAGTTTGTATGTGAGTGTATAAACAGAGTAGCAACAGTTTGTATGTGAGAGTATAAACAGAGTAGCAGCAGTTTGTATGTGAGTTTATAAACAGAGTAGCAGCAGTTTGTATGTGAGAGTATAAACAGAGTAGCAGCAGTTTGTATGTGAGAGTATAAACAGAGTAGCAGCGATTATGATTTTTCAACGCCGATACCGATCCCGATTATTGGAGGACCAAAAAAAGCCGATGCCGATTAATCGGACGATTTTTATTTATTTCTTTGTAATAATGACAATTACAACAATACTGAATGAACACTTATTTTAACTTAATATAATACATCAATAAAAATCTATTTAGCCTCAAGTAAATAATGAGACATGTTCAATTTGGTTTAAATAATGCAAAAACAAAGTGTTGGAGAAGAAAGTGAGAGTAGTTTGCAAGTTCAAACCCCCGAGCTGACAAGGTACAAATCTGTCGTTCTGCCCCTGAACAGGCAGTTAACCCACTGTTCCTAGGCCATCATTGAAAATAAGAATTTGTTCTTAACTGACTTGCCTAGTTAAATAAAGGTAAAACTATTTTTTTAAGTAAAAGTACAATATGTGCCATGTAAAAAAGTTTGAGTTCCTTGCTCAGAACATGAGAACATATGAAAGCTGATAGTTCCTTTTAACATGAGACTTCAATATTCCAAGGTGAGAGGTTTTAGGTTGTAGTTAATATATTATTTATAGGACTATTTCTCTCTTTACCATTTGTATTTCATATACCTTTGACTATTGGATGTTCTTATAGGCACTTTAGTATTGCCAGTGTAACAGTATAACTTCCGTCCCTCTCCTTGCTCCTACCTGGGCTCGAACCAGGAACACATCGACAACAGCGACACTCGAAGCAGTGTTACCCATGCAGAGCAACAGGAACAACTACTCCAAGTCTCAGAGCGAGTGATGTTTTAAACGCTATTAGCGTGCACCCCGCTAACTAGCTAGCCATTTCACATCGGTTACACCAATCATTAGGCTGATAGGCTTGAAGTCATAAACAGCGCTGTGCTTGCAAAGAGCTGCTGGAAAAACGCACGAAAGTGCTGTTTGAATGAATGAATGCTCACAAGCCCGCTGCTGCCTACCACCACTCAGTCAGACTGCTCTATCAAATCATAGACTTAGTTATAACATAATAACACACAGAAATACAAGCCTTTGGTCATTAATATGGTCAAATCCGGAAACTATCATTTCGAAAACAAAACGTTTATTATTTCAGTGAAATACGGAACCGTTCGGTATTTTATCTAACGGGTGGCATCCCTAAGTCTAAATATTCCTGTTACATTGTACAACCTTCAATGTTATGTCATAATTACTTAAAATTCTGGCAAATTAATTCGCAATGAGCCAGGCAGCCCAAACTGTTGCATATACACTGACTCTGCGTGCAATGAACGCAAGAGAAGTGTCACAATTTCACCTGGTTAATATTGCCTGCTAACCTGGATTTCTTTTAGCTAAATATGCAGGTTTAAAAATATATACTTCTGTGTATTGATTTTAAGAAAGGCATTGGTATTTATGGTTAGGTACAGTCGTGCAACGATTGTGCTTTTTTCGCAAATGCGCTTTTGTTAAATCATCCCCCTGCGTTGCATCGATTATATGCAACGCAGGACACACTAGATAAACTAGTAATATCATCAACCATGTGTAGTTATAACTAGTGATTATGATTGATTGATTGTTTTTTCTAAGATAAATGTAATGCTAGCTAGCAACTTACCTTGGTTTCTACTGCATTCACGTAACAGGCAGGCTCCTCATGGAGTGCAATGAGAGGCAGGTGGTTAGAGCGTTGGACTAGTTAACTGTAAGGTTGCAAGATTGAATCCCCCGAGCTGACAAGGTAAAAATCTGTCGTTCTGCCCCTGAACAAGGCAGTTAAACCACCATTCCTAGGCCGTCATTGAAAGTAAGAATGTGTTCTTAACTGACGTGCCTAGTTAAATAAAGTTGTAAAACAAACAAATAGGCAAAATCGGTGTCCAAAAATACCGATTTCCGATTGTTATGAAAACTTGAAATCGGCCCTAATTAATCGGCCATTCCGATTAATCGGTCGACCTCTAGTTTGTATGTGAGCGTATAAACAGAGTAGCAGCAGTTTGTATGTAAGTGTATAAACAGAGTAGCAGCAGTTTGTATGTGAGTCTATAAACAGAGTAGCAGCAGTTTGTATGTGAGTCTATAAACAGAGTAGCAGCAGTTTGTATGTGAGTGTGTGTCAGTATAAATGTATGTGCATTTGTGTGATTGAGCAGATGATGCAGTGAGTGTCCGTGTGTGTTTTGGAGTATCAGTGTGTGTAGTGTGTAGGGCCCTGTGAGTGTGCATAGAGGCAGTGTAAAAATAACAATGAAATACAAAGGTCACTGGCCCTCTCACGTCATCTCCCCACACTCTCATCCCTCCTTACAGGAGGCTTCTCGGGGTTTGTCCTCTGGGCTGCTAATCAGTCTCTATCTCTCTCTCTCTTGCTCTCTCTCTTTCTCTCTCTCTGCTTCCCTATTCAATTTCAATTTAAGGGCTTTATTGGCATGGGAAAAATATGTTTACTTTGCCAAAGCAAGTGACATAGAAATAAACAATAAAAAAATAACAGTAAACATTACACTCACAAAAGTTCCAAAGGAATAGAGACATTTCAAATGTCATATAATGACTATATACTATATAGCACTAATGGGAAAATAAATAAACATAAATATTGGGTTTATTTACAATGGTGTTTGTTCTTCACTGGTTGCCTTTTTCTTGGGGCAACAAGTCACAAATCTTGCTGCTGTGATGGTGTGATCTGAGGGAAATATGTGTCTCTAATATGGTCATATATTTGGCAGGAGGTTAGGAAATGCAGCTCAGTTTCCACCTCATTTTGTGGGCAGTGAGCACATAGCCTGTCTTCTCTTGAGAGCCAGGTCTGCCTCTCTCAATAGCAAGGCTATGCTCACTGAGTCTGTACATAGTCAAAGCATTCCTTAAGTTTGGGTCAGTCACAGTGGTCAGGTATTCTGCCACTGTGTACTCTCTGTTTAGGGCCAAATAACATTCTAGTTTGCTCAGTTTTTTGTTGTTGTTAATTCAAGTAATTATCTTTTTGTTTTCTCATGATTTGGTTGGGTCTAATTGTGTTGCTGTCCTGGGGCTCTGTGGCATCTGTTTGTGTTTGTGAACAGAGCCCCAGGACCAGCTTGCTTAGGGGACTCTTCTCCAAGTTAATCTCTCTATAGGTGATGGCTTTGTTATGGAAGGTTTGGGAATCGGTTCCTTTTAGGTGGTTGTAGAATTTAATGTATCTTTTCTGCATTTTGACAATTAGTGAGTATCGGCCTAATTCGTCTCTCCATGCATTATTTGTTTTACATTGTACACAGGATATTTCGTGTTTTTTGGTTGGTGAGCAGTACCCAGATCTCACAACCATAAAGGGCAATGGGTTCTATAACTGATTAAAGTATTTTTAGCCAGATCCTATGTCGAATTGTATGTTTCTTTTGATGGCGTAGAAGGCCGTTCTTGCCTTGTCTCTCAGATCGTTCACAGCTTTGTGGAAGTTACCTGTGGCGTTGATGTTTAGGCCGAGGTATGTATAGTTTTGTGTGTGCTCTAGGACAACGGTGTGTAGATGGAATTTGTATTTGTGGTCCTGGCAACTGGACCTTTTTTGGAACACCATTATTTTTGTCTTACTGAGAATTACTGTGAGGGCCCAGGCAGGTCTGACAGAATCTGTGCAGAAGATCTAGGTGCTGCTGTAGGCCCTCCTTGGTTGGGGACAGAACCACCAGATCATCAGCAAACAGTCGACATTTGACTTCAGAGTCTAGTAGGGTGAAGCTGGGTGCTGCAGATTGTTCTAGTGCCCTCGCCAATACGTTGATATACAGTTTATTCGGAAAGTATTCGGACCCCTTGACTTTTTCCACATTTTGTTATGTTACAGCCTTATTCTGAAAAGGATTAAATAGTTTTTTCCCCTCATCAATCTACATACAATACTCCATAATGACAAAGCAAAAACAGGTTTTTAGAATTTTTTGCAAATGTATTAAAAATAAAAACTGAATTATGACATTAGCATAAGTATTCAGACCCTTTACTCAGTACTTTGTTGAAGCACCTTTGGCAGCGATTACATAATTGAGTCTTCTTTGTTATGATGCTACAAGCAAATCTATATTTGGGGAGTATCTCCATTATTTTTTGCTTATCCTCTCAAGCTCTGTCAGCTTGGATGGGGAGCGTCGGTGGACAGCTATTTTCAGGTCTATCCAGAGATGTTTGATCGGGTTCAAATCCGGACTTTGGCTGGGCCACTCAAGGAGATTCAGAGACTTGTCCCAAATCCACTCATGCATTATCTTGACTGTGTGCTTAGGGTCGATGTCCTGTTGGAAGGTGAACCTTCACCCCAGTCTGATGTCCCGAGCGCTCTGGAGCAGGATTTCATCAAGGATCTCTCTGTACTTTGCTCCGTTCATCGTTCCCTCGTTCCTGACGAGTCTCCCAGTCCAAGCCACTAAAAAACATCCAGACAGCATGACGCTGCCACCATCATGCTTCACCGTAGGAATGGTGCAAAGTTTCCTCCAGATGTGACACTTGGCATTCATGCGAAATAGTTCAATCTTGGTTTCATCAGACCAGAGAATCTTGTTTCTCATGGTCTGAGAGTCCTTTAGGAACCCTGAAGCTCTGTCAGAGTGATCATCTGGTTCTTGGTCACCTCCCTGACCAAGGCCCTTCTCAATTTGCTCAGTTTGGCCAGGCTAGGAAGAGTCTTGGTGGTTCCAAACTTCTTCCATTTAAGAATGATGGAGGCCACTGTGTTCTTGGGGACATTCAATGCTGCAAAAAAAATATTGGTACCGTTCCCCAGATCTGTGCCTCGACACAATCCTGTCTCGGAGCTCTACCGACAAATACTTTGACCACATGGCTTGATTTTTGATCTGACATGCACGGTCAACTGTGGGACCTTAAATAGACAGGTGTGTGCCTTTCCAAATCATGTCAAGTCAATTGAATTTACCACAGGTGGAAAAATCTCAAGGATGATCAATTGAAACAGGATGCACCTGAGCTCAATTTCGAGTCTCATAGCAAAGGGTCTGTATAGTTATGTAAATAATGTTTGAAAAAGACATGGGGACAACACAGGGACGAAGTCCAAAACAAACCCATCTATAAAATACACAGGGATGTAACCCAAACAAAAGAGAGAGGTTTAAACCTCTTAATATTACATGGGACGAGACCCGTCATAACACTACATGGGACGAGACCCGAAATAACAAGTGCACAATACACGTTGCACGAAAGCCTAAACAATAAAGCACAGGTACTCACAAGACCAACTGACATGGGAACAGTAACCGACAAGGACAATGGGGAACAGAGGGCACATATATAACATACTAATCAGGTGGAATGGGAACCAGGTGTGCGTAATGAGACACGACAGCCCGGGGTTGGTGGTAATGAATCCAGTTCAGTGACGCCTAGAAAGCTGGTGAAATAGACCTGGTGCATGGAATGAGCAGCAGTACTGGGGGACTCTGTGCCATTATAGGGTAGTGTGTGTAGATTGATGAGAAATATATATAATTTAATCCATTGTAGAATAAAGTCAAGGGGTCTGAATACTTTCCGAATGTACTGTATATGTTGAACGAGGGTGGGGCTTAAGCTGCATCCCTGTCTCAACCCACGGCCCTGTGAAAATAACACTTTTTTTTCTCCAATTTTAACCGCACACTTGTTGTTTGTGTTAATGGATTTTATAATGTCACTGCTGTCCTTGTCTGTTCATAAGGCTAGAACTGAGATGGGAAAAATTCCCATTCATCCTGGAACATGATTCAGAAGATTGTAAAGTTAGGGGAGTTAGTGTTTTTGCCTGTTTTTAAGACTCCGATCGACAACACTGTTTGTGATGACTGCAGTTGTTTATAATCTTCAATTGTATCTTTAACTTGTGACACTTGGTCTTTTGTGTGTATTCTGTATTTTTCTGTAATGTTTTGTGGACACACTGCTATTTCCTTGTTTTGCATTCTTGCCATGTCACCCTCGCAAAAGAGGTTTTTAACCTCAATGGGTTTTACCTGGTCATATAAAAACAATTTTAAAAGGTTGTATGTTTTCCCCCAACACCACTTTCCATCAATTTTTACAGCAGAGCTCCATGCCAAATTGAGTCCAAATATATCTATTTTTATCAACAAATCAACAAATCAGAGCCTCAGTACATTGTTTTCACTGAGGAAATGTAGATGTCTGCTGTTGATGATACTTCTCTCTCTCTCTCTCTCTTCTCTCTCTCTCTCTCTCTCTCTCTCTCTCTCTCTCTCTCTCACTCTCTCTCTCTTCTCTCTCTTCTCTCTCTCTCTCTCTCTCTCTCTCTCTCTCACTCTCTCTCTCTTCTCTCTCTTCTCTCTCTCTCTCTCTCTCTCTCTCTCTCTCTCACTCTCACTCTCTCTCTCTTCTCTCTCTTCTCTCTCTCTCTCTCTCTCACTCTCTCTCTCTTCTCTCTCTTCTCTCTCTCTCTCTCTCTCTGTTATGAGCCCACTCCAGCCTGTCCATTCTCTCATGATGACCGCCTACAGGGCTGACCCATATAGTCATTAGCCACTTGTGTGCATTGGAGAGCTCCCTATGTACTGTATGAGAGCTCCAGATAAGGAGTTGGGACGTTGAGCATGGTACAAAGATTGACCCTAAAAGCACCAACATATTTCGACCACTATATTTTCCTCCCCAAACTGGAAATGATGGCAAAAAGACACTTTCTGTCAAACAGTAACACTTTTTATTTTATTAACATTTTGCAACACAAGTAAATGATTTACATTTCCCAAAATAAGCATATTGTACACACATTAGAACATTTTCACACAATTAAAAATCTAATTCTATGTTTATGTTTTTCATGTTTTGAATGGTCATTTAATGTTTTTTTTCAGAGGTTGAATTTAATCGATTGAGCTAATCTGACATACCAGTATTAACAAAAATAGCCACTGCTATGCTATGGTGATATGTTATATAGGCTACAGTATATGGGCACCGGTACTTTAACTTTGGAATGCTATGGGCTATCAACTGAACTTGTTATAGAGACAATATGTAAATATATATTTTTATTTTTGAGTTATAGTGGCTGCCACGCGCCCCAGGGGCCAAATCTGCAGTGGCTCCATATATGTATATGTTCAGAGTACATACTGTACATCTATCTACCTCTGGGCCAACATTTATGATTTGAGCCCACTACTATTGAGTCCACATTTTCAGCACACCACTAGTATACAAAAGAGAGATTACTTTTCTTTCCTCCATATTAACACAGAAATCATTGTGTTTTTATGTCTGTAAGCTAATTAGTTGCTTGATAAAGTCTGTACATTTCTGAAGGACCAAACAAAGGGTTTAGAAATGATGTCCTTTTTTTGGAGTGAAGCATTCGTCACACACAAGATCAGCAAATAACCCATTTGAGTCCCATATTGTCCACCTAGTGTTTTTACAGCAAATCACAGCTCCACGTAGCACATTGCCTAAATTTATAACAGTAGTATTAACAATTTTTCAGCAGGGACCCCATTTTTTCCCCAAGAATTTCTTGCGATCCCACCCCAAATCTGATGACACAACCTTAAAATCGGTACATTTTGATTTGACATCATCAAATAACTTTCAGTTCATTGCATTTTCATCTCTTATCAAAATGAAAAGAAACCAATAAATACATTTACTCAATAAAATCTTTCTCAAAAAATGTATTCCATACTCTCAAATATATATATTTCTTTACTTTTTGGCAACCCTACTGCTGTTTCCATTGCGACCCTGACTTTGAATACCACTGATGTAAAACATTACTTTGACTTTTCATGAAACTGTGTTATGGTGAGACATAAGCCATCCAGAGGGTTTGTCCCAGCTCGTCTTAGCCATCAACCGCAGGTTGGAGTAATCCTTAAAGAAGGAAAGTAAAAGAAGAGGTAACTTCAGAGGGATTGGTTTGCCTCAGCAGTAGCACAGAGTTAAGCTGATATGTATGCTGTGTGTGTTATCGTGTTACACACTGTATACCCCCCACCTTGTAGATTTATTATCCATGTTGAACTCTGCTTTCCTCTCTCTTTTCCTCTCGTTTCCTCTCTCTCTCTCTCTCTCTCTCTCTCTCTCTCTCTCTCTCTCATTCCTAAATCCCTCACCAAGACGCGACCATGAGCCCGCTGCGTCGATCCTCGAGATCCCATGGTGACAGGTAATGTTTCTTGTCAACGTGACAAGGACTGACATGAAAATAGTGTGTGTGTGTGTTTGTATCGGCTGTAAGCCTATGTTTGTTTGATCTTCTACTTAAACACTCCACCAGTATCAATACAGCAGCCATGATGAAACGGTCCCAGAGTGATCCTGGATAATTGAAACCTGTTTATCTTCATTTGACTATGTTTAATGCTGTATTCAGTGGACTGCTCCGACCAATACTACCGTTCTGTACAGAACATTTATTAAACATTGCCTCCCAAATGACACCCTATTCTCTATTCTCGCGCACTACTCTTGACCAGAGGGCTGTGCTCAAAAGTCGTGCACTACTGTAGCTATATACACATGCTGTATCTTAATTTGATCATTCTGTTGTTGCAGGAATGTTCTTGCTCAGCAGGAAATGCCCACTTGTTTCGTACTCAAGGTTCAAAAAGGCTTCTAAAGTTAGTCATTTCCACGTTAAAATATTTACCCTAACGTAAAATGGATCAACCATACAAAAAATCCATTCATTATAATCCACATAACAATTCACATGACCTGTTGCTTGCAGGATTATTTTCGTGCTGTGTTTTCAAACTTTCTCAAATGAAGATACGGCATCTGTAGGAAATAGGGTGCCAATTTGGGATGCAGGCTATATGTTCAGCTAGGGAGATGGTCTGTGTTCTCTAGGGGGTTTAATGCATCATGAATACATCATGTATTGTCGCCGTGGAAATCGTCCTCAGACATCAAATTTCACATCATCAAAATGTGCCAACTATGTGGCGTAGTTATTTAATGCGGAGAGAAACCTTTCCATTTTAACTGGATGCAAATAGCTTAGGATAATCTTACCATTCAATTACTGCACAAGTTGATGGATTTAACATTTTCCCTCTCCAACAGGTCTGTTTCTAAAAATCCCATCTAATGCCAAAAATGGTTGGAATTCTATTCAGCATTTATTTATACATTTTTGCTCATGTGGTGAAAATGTGGATGGCCCAGACTCTGGGCAGTTGATCAGGCCATTGATTTAATCAGATTTTATATATTTGTGTTAGTGCTCATTGTGGATCTGTACAACTCTGTTTTGATCACTTTAAACACTCACTGCATGCACACACACAAACACACACATGCTCTTGCATCGACCCAGATATGAACAAATCCCTTGATAAAAATGTAATTTCCTTCTCTGCTTGCTTGTCATTCCTTTCCCTTTCATTGCAATGGAACGTTACAGAATAAGAGGAGATAAAGTACATGGATGTGCTTGTTAAACCTTGCTGTCAACCATTGAGACATATCATAGTTGTACCTCTGTGCTGTCAACAACTCAAAACGTATCATATCCCACTGTGAGACTATATTCTAACCTCAGTGCTCTGTCAAATCAAATCAAATCAAATCAAATCAAATTTTATTTGTCACATACACATGGTTAGCAGATGTTAATGCGAGTGTAGCGAAATGCTTGTGCTTCTAGTTCCGACAATGCAGTAATAACGAACAAGTAATCTAACTAACAATTCCAAAAAAACTACTGTCTTATACACAGTGTAAGGGGATAAGGAATATGTACATAAGGATATATGAATGAGTGATGGTACAGAGCAGCATAGGCAAGATACAGTAGATGAAATCGAGTACAGTATAACATATGAGATGAGTATGTAAACAAAGTGGCATAGTTAAAGTGGCTAGTGATACATGTATTACATAAGGATGCAGTCGATGATATAGAGTACAGTATATACGTATGCATATGAGATTAATAATGTAGGGTAAGTAACATTATATAAGGTAGCATTGTTTAAAGTGGCTAGTGATATATTTACATCATTTCCCATCAATTCCCATTATTAAAGTGGCTGGAGTTGAGTCAGTGTCATTGACAGTGTGTTGGCAGCAGCCACTCAATGTTAGTGGTGGCTGTTTAACAGTCTGATGGCCTTGAGATAGAAGCTGTTTTTCAGTCTCTCGGTCCCAGCTTTGATGCACCTGTACTGACCTCGCCTTCTGGATGACAGCGGGGTGAACAGGCAGTGGCTCGGGTGGTTGATGTCCTTGATGATCTTTATGGCCTTCCTGTAGCATCGGGTGGTGTAGGTGTCCTGGAGGGCAGGTAGTTTGCCCCCGGTGATGCGTTGTGCAGACCTCACTACCCGCGTTGTGCAGACCTCACTACCCTCTGGAGAGCCTTATGGTTGAGGGCGGTGCAGTTGCCATACCAGGCGGTGATACAGCCCGCCAGGATGCTCTCGATTGTGCATCTGTCAGCAACTTAGTATGTCAGTGTCAGAGATCATATCAAAAGCTGCTTGCCAGCAATCAGAGATCGTGTCTTAAGTCATCCAACCCTACATATTTTTTTATACAGTATGTCTTTCTTAGATTTCTCATACAGTATGTCTTTCTTAGATGTCTTATACAGTATGTCTTTCTTAGATGTCTTATACAGTATGTCTTTCTTAGATTTATTTATTATACAGTATGTCTTTCTTAGATGTCTTTGTATGTTGTCAGGTCTGACTCCACGGAGACCCTCCAGAAGAACAACAGCAGCAACAGTGGAGTTATTCTGGACATCTCAGCCCTCAAGTTGGAGGTGGACTCTGAGGTCCCTCCTCTACCGCCCCGCTACCGCTTCAGGGACCTGCTGCTGGGGGACCAGTCCTTTCAGAATGACGACAGGTAATGGTAATACACCTGTAAAGATGATATAATATACCTGTAAAAATTATATAATACACCTGTAAAGATAATATAATACACCTGTAATATAATACACCTGTAAAGATTATACAATACGCCTGTAATGATTATATAATGCAACTGTAAAGACTATATAATACACCTGTAAAGATTAACAATACACCTGTAAAGACTATATAATACACCTGTAAAGATTAACAATGCACCTGTAAAGATTAACAATACACCTGTAAAGATTATATAATGCAACTGTAAAGACTATATAATACACCTGTAAAGATTAACAATACACCTGTAAAGATTAACAATGCACCTGTAAAGATTAACAATACACCTGTAAAGATTATATAATGCAACTGTAAAGACTATATAATACACCTGTAAAGATTAACAATACACCTGTAAAGATTAACAATACACCTGTAAAGATTAACAATACACCTGTGAAGATGATATAAATCGGCTGTAAAGATTATACAATACACCTGTGAAGATGCTATAATACATCTGTAAAGATGATATAATATAATACTGCCCAGGGGCACTCATTTACACTGCTGTAAGGGCCCCTGTGTGTGTGTGTGTGTGTGTGTGTGTGTGTGCGTGCGTGCGTGCGTGCGTGCGCGGTAGTTTTTCTTCTTTGCAATTAATTGATCATAATTAGGGATGTGGCGGTCATTAAATTTTGTCAGCCGGTGATTGTCATGCAAACAGCCAGTCTCACGGTAATTTACTGTTAATTAACATAAACATGTTTCGCATCTCCTGGCTTCCACGCATAGCATACAAGCCACTGGTGCAGACCTTTGGAAACATCTACATTTAAAAAAGTATAATTAATGCCAGCCAGGTAGGCTATACTCCTGTTGTTAAGAGGAGCAATGTGCTCAATATTAGGAAGACTGAGAAATAACTATAGTAAGTCTAGCCAATAGAAAGCTGATATAGAGGGCATCACTCTGTTTTCTCACGCAATTGCATAGCCTATAGAAATGTTGCTCAACATGAGCTCATGGGCTCTCATAAAGTGTTTGATTAGATTTTCGATTACATTTGCAATGATGTCAGAGTGATTAGAGGGACAATAGAGTTCTGAGTACCAGGCAGTTAGCAAGTTTGGTAGACTACTAATGAACATCAGCAGCATCAGAGCTGGGAGAAGCCTAGTTACTGTGACTAAACAGTCACATGGAATTTGACTGCCATCATGACTCAAGAGAACTGGAACTGAATTCCCTCAGTCATTGTATAAATGCATTCTGCTTCACTGCTGATATGTGGAGATGTCCTTCAAGGTGGTGCTGAAATGAATGAAACTCAGTGTGGGAAGAACAGAATGGAGTTTTATGTTTATTTGCAACAGGCAGATGTAGCCTAGTGGTTGGTGTAAAATTCTGCATAGTTTATTAATGTGGTTACTAAGTCATTATAACACACTTTAGTCCAGCTGGGATTCTACCGTTTAAAAGTAATTTGAAGGGTTTTGGGTTTTCTATTAGGTGATTGTGGAGCGTTCTTCTGAGAGTACAGATGCTTTATCTTAATTTCAGACGCTGAAAATAATCCTGCATCAACAGGAAATGTGAATTTTTATGTGGATTATAATTAATTGACTTTTTTTTGTAGGGGTAAATACATTTTTCCTTAGGGCAAATCAAATCTGTAATGTTAAATTGGATACAACAACCTTAGAAGCCTTTTTAAACCGTGGATACACTACAAGTTTGCATTTCCTGCTGTGCAAGAAAAATCCTGCAACAACAGGATGATCAAATTAAATTACAGCATCTGTAGCTAGCTTGTTTTCTGAGAATTTGAAAGCACTAGTGGTCTATCAACATCAGCAGCTGCCTGTCACCGTGGGAGTGCTACCTGACTGTATCGTGGGTCAGGCTCTGATTGGCTGACAGGCTGGCAGATTTGATATAGTGTTGCAGTAAAGACTGAGCTTCGAGCCATATAAATACTTTTTACAGTGTGAGCTACGTGATTAATGACAAATGAGTTGGAATTTGGTAAGAAAAACAACTTAACCCAACAAAATCAAAAGTAACCAAAGGTATTGGCATGATGTGTTGTGGATTGAAGCTCATTCGTTTGTTGACAGATATCGCCATTGGGAGAATTTAGTCTGCCAGTAGCAATTGGTTATATAAATTCTTCTTAAAAAATCAGAGCAAGAGTACATCGTTATTTCTCTATTTCTACGGTCAACATGTCCATTCCAGTAGCACACGTCTCACCCAGGAGTCCATTACCGTCTGTAGATTGTATTTCTTCTGAACATGTCCAATATCGCTGTGGCCTGATTAGCTAGTACATCAACTGTATGTATTTTTATTGCTGGAAAGAGTGAAATCCCTTTCTGCTGCTGCCTGACATTTCAAGGTAAAGCGGCTTTTGTGAGAGTCAATGTGACGTCTCACATCGCTCTCTGTCACTTTGTCTTTATCCTTCCCACTTGCTCACTCCCTCTCTCTGACTCTTTTCTCTCTGTCCTTCTCTCTCAATTCAATTCAATTTAAGGGGCCTTATTGACATGGGAAACATATGTTAACATTGCCAAAGCAAGTGAAGTAGATAATAAACAAGAGTGAAATAAACAATAAAAAGTAACAGTAAACATTACACTCACAGAAGTTCCAAAACAATAAAGACATTTCAAATGTCATGTTATGTCTATATACAGTGATGTAACGATATGCAAATAGTTAAAGTACGAAAGGGAAAATAAATAAACATAAATATGGGTATGTATTTATTATTTAGTGTTATTATTTATTTATTGTTATTATGTATTGTTATTATTTACATAGGAGTTTGTTCTTCACTGGTTGCCTTTTTCTTGTGGCAACAGGTCACAAATATTGCTGCTGTGATGACACTGTGATGTTTCACCCAGTAGATATAGGAATTTATCAAAATTGGGTTTGTTTTCGAATTCTTTATGGATCTGTGTAATCTGTGGGAAATATGTCTCTCTAATATGGTCATACATTTGGCAGGAGGTTAGGAAGTGCAGCTCAGTTTCCACCTCATTTTGTGGGCAGTGTGCACACAGCCTATCTTCTCTTGAGAGCCAGGTCTGCCTACGGCGGCCTTTCTCAATAGCAAGGCTATGCTCACTGAGTCTGTACATAGTCAGAGCTTTCCTTAAAATGTGGGTCAGTCACAGTGGTCAGGTATTCTGCCACTGTGTACTCTCTGTTTAGGGCCAAATAGCTTTCTAGTTTGCTCAGTTTTTTTGTTAATTCTTTCCAATGTGTCAAGTAATAATCTTTTTGCTTTCTCATGATTTGGTTGGGTCTAATTGTGTTGCTGTCCTGGGGCTCTGTTGGGTCTGTTTGTGTTTGTGAACAGAGCCCGAGGACCTTCTCGCTCTGTCTCTCCCTCTTTCTCTCCCCCTGTATCACTCTCACCCCCCCTCTCAATATCTCCCTTCTCTCCTTATCTCTCTCAGCAGGAAATTGCTTTCAGTATGTTTTATATCAGCGCCGTAAAGCTGAACTCTATTCTCACCATGCCTAGAACTGACGTTTCTAAATTAGTGCTGTCAAACGAGTAAAATAATGAATCGAGTTAATTGCATTAGTTAATTGCATTTAAATTACATTTTTGAATTTGATTAAAAATATATATTTAACAAGAAGTACATTGAGTTACAGGCATACTTTGATTGTAATGGATGGAAACACAAACTTATGTACATTGGAATATTTTAATAGCATGTTCACCATAAACAACACAAAATGATCTACATTAGAATATTTTAATTGCATGTTCACCATAAACAACACAAAATGATCTACATCAGAATATGTTAATAGCATGTTCACCATAAACAACACAAAATGAGCTACATTAGAATATTTTAATAGCATGTTCACCATAAACAACACAAAAGTCACTAACATAGAAGTATTAATGCTTCCAATGGTTAAGTAGGCCTACTCCCTCTTATCACTGTTATTGCACAGCACAGCACAACACACACACACACACACACACACACACACACACACACACACACACACACACACACACACACACACACACACACACACACACACACACACACACACACACACACACAGTACTGTTAATCTTCAGGCATTCTAAATAAGTGTAACTATCTCTATGGATACAAAGAACAAAGAGCTTTTAAACTTGTCCAACAATGTTCTGAAAACACTGTAACCATCTGTACTGTTCAGATAACTTTACACACATAGGCCTTCACACCTTCCCACATCATCTCTCTCACTTACTCCCGCTCTCCCACATCCTCTCTCTTATACTTACTCCCACTCTCACACATCCTTTCTCTCTCACTTACTCCCGCTCTCCCACATCCTTTCTCTCCCACATTCTCTCTATCTCACTTACTCCTGCTCTCATGCATCCTCTCTCTCTCACTTACTCCCGCTCTCCCACATCCTCTCTCTCTCTCACTTACTTCCGCTCTCCCACATCCTCTCCCTCCCACATCCTCTCTCTCTCACTTACTTCCGCTCTCCCACATCCTCTCTCTCTCACTTACTCCCGCTCTCCCACATCCTCTCTCTCTCTCACTTACTTCCGCTCTCCCACATCCTCTCTCTCACTTACTTCCGCTCTCCCACATACTTTCTCTCCCACATCTTCTCTCTCTCACTTACTCCTGCTCTCTCACTTACTCCTGCTCTCACGCATCCTCTCTCTCTCACTTACTCCTGCTCTCATGCATCCTCTCTCACACAGTCATACACACCCCACTTTTACATATGCAGCCTACCTTTTGGAGCAACCTTATTTGAGTAGCCTATTCCTGTTCAGTTCTTCCTGTGTCATTCAAATTTGTGCATAGCCTAGTCAGTTATCAGGTAGGTAACATGATTAGCTAGCTAAACAATGTTTTTTATATCAAACCCCAAAAATGTGTCTCGCGAGTAGTTTAAAATGGCCTGTGACATGCACACGAATCCGCGGCAGAAAGATAAATCATAGCTCCAGTAATATTGGGCATAACTTTGACAAGATTTTGGCTAGAGGAATACAGTCTTCAGCTATGTAAAGGCACAATCATTGACTGTAGCTGTGTTCCGTGTTGTGTTCTGCACTGAAAAGGATTGATGCGGAAACAGGCGGGCATAAATGGTCTCGTGCTGTGAAGAAATGGCGATTAACGTTGTCAAAACTATTTACAGCGCTAAACATGTCGCTAAGTTTGACAGTCCTATTCAAAATATTGTAGTATTTTTCCTGCTCAAATTGGAGTATTTTTTGTTGTTGTGGGATACTGATTTCTCAGTATTTTCCTTACTGAGAGAAGATGTACATTACATATTTTCTCTTTGCCAGAGCAGTGGTCCATTTTATGTGCAGTTTTTTAAAGATTTATCAAGGTCGGATGAAAGAATGTTGATCCGAAGTTCATAGAGATTGCTTTAGAGTAATATTGTATGCATCAGCAGATTTGTTGATATGGTGTTTCATTTTACTGCACTGAGTATATCACATAACATATTTGACTATTAATATGTACAGTATATTTCTCCATTAAAGCCAGAATAACTTAATGAATAAAGAATAAACACAATGCCTCCCAATGCATACTCCTTCACGTATATTTTCCCTTGGGTGTCTCAGAAGTCACATTGTTGAAGATAATTGTAGCTGGTTGCTGGGCTACCACAGTGTTTTCTATCCATTTAGACACTATAATTTATGGAGATCTCCATGGCAGAGTCTGTCTTCCCTAATCGCAGTCTGTGGGTTTTATGTGAGAAGCATCTTCACGCACTTACAGTTTTTATCAGCTTGTCTCGAAGAACATTATCCAAAATGGAAGCACATGTAATTAGTTCCTCATCAGTGCTGCTTGGTTATTTCCAAACTCCAGAGCTTACAGTAAGCAGAAAATATTTTGGTTTTGGTAAATTTGTTTTGCTATGCTCTGTGCTGATATATAGGATGTTCTGCATCCTTCACCCTCCTCCCTCTTTCTTGGTCTCTCTCTCCCTCTATCCTAACCCAAGCAATATTTACTGTCTTTGGTTTTTAGAAAATAGCTATTTTAACATGCCGTTTGGCATGCTTACTCAATTATCTGGCATGACATAGACCAATTGATAGGGACTCGTCAGGCATTACTAATCAATCACTAACATCCAATTCTCATCCTTACATTATGAAATATAATAATTAATATTAGCGGCCGAGGCTAGTGGGTGGGAGGGGAGGGGTAGTTGTGAGGCCCATCAGGCTCTGCCAGTGCTGTCTTTCTCCCTGCCTGTCTGTCTGTCTCCCCGTTTGTCTCCCTCCCTGTCTCCTTGTCTGTCTGTCTCTCTGTCTCCCTATCCGTCTCAGTAGTAGGCTATGCTAGGCTAGGTGGGGTCTGTCAGTGCTGTCTGTCTCCCTGATTGACTGATGCTCCCTGGTTGGCTGGTGTTGCAGGCTAGCATGGGCTTCCTCAGAAGGGATCCCCTCCCTGGCTGTCATTATCTTCAGGGCTGGAAGCTAGAGATTAACAGGCACAATGGGAGCACGCATATGACAGGAGGATGGGAGGAAGGAGGGCTGACGGAAGAGAGGAAGAGAGGAGGAAGAGTGGTTGGTAGATACGACCCAAATCAGAAACGCCACTTGATTGAAACCTGAACGAGTAGCAGGGTGACGTTTGTGATAATTGGTTCCACCTACCTTTCTTTCCGATGAATCACTTTGTTTCCCGACCCCCTCCCTCTTTTCATGACGCTTATGGAAGCTATATGGAATGAGTGGTGGTAATTACATGCTAAATCAACAATAACTGCTCCTTTGAGGGGGAATTACATAGTTTGACAACAGACCCTGCTTTCTATAGCATGTTTACTAGAGAAATAAGCATGAAGTACTTTGAAAACGCATCACACACCATGGCAACAACAACGCAGCCAAGGACAAGAGCCTAACTGGTTTTCTATCATTGTGTTTATGGCAGGGTGTAGCAGTGATGATGATGATGGTGATGGTGTCCTCTGAATGCTTCAAGGGGTGTATGTGCCTCAGGGAGGGTCAGTTAGAAGGGTCAACTGTTTCCTGCTTGTTTGTATCCAATGGTCTGTGTTCTGAGGATATGTGATGTGCCTGGAGTGTTGGGCTATGTTGCTGCCAAAACAAGGCGCCTCTAAGCTCAGACACACACACGCTGTCAGATTCAGAGCCTGGAGTCTAGACCATAGGTAGGCTTAGTCATCATGTAAGTGTGTGGGTGGGCCACAGTTACAGCTCTCACCTATCACCCTCATCAGCACTAGAAATTGTTTTAGTTTCATTTTAAAATGACTGCACTGTACTTTACATCTGCATTGTGGAATATACTGTAGCTCAATCAGTATGAGAATTGCGTTGTGTTTCTGAGATTATATTTCTACATTTTGATATAACGTTTTGAACACTTTCAGAATTTCTCTATATTTAGAAATAGATTGAATTTCTCTAGTTCACACATAGAAATAGATTGAAGTAGACATTGCTTTGCCTCAGCTCTAGAGTGTCTACCGTATGAATGGTTACTGTTTTATAGCCACGTCTCAGATGATACTAATTGTCGTGGTTATCAAGCAGCACGGTCTCACGAGGCCCGTCCTAGTGGGATCTGCAGTTGAAGGTAGACTTCTGGGATGAGATAAAAGAGAATCATCAGCGGAGAGCTCTCTGTTATAACATATTTCTCTCATTTCGTTGTATTAGGTCATTATTGGAGCAGCAATTTAACCCTCAGACGTTTGTTTGTCTGGCCAAATTAATTAGCTGCCATTGGTGTAGGCTGGAGCCCTCTGGTTGTCAGGCTGCATCAGCTGCTGTAATGACTGGGACATAAGGAGCTCATCAGAGGAAAGACTAAGGAGGACAAGAAAACACAGCTATGTAACCAGAGCTGGGTTCAAGTACTATTCAAAATCATTTTAAAATAGTTTAGCTGTGCTTGATTGAGTTTTCCTGGTATTATATCTTATGGAAGCAGTAGAGTAGATGGAAAACAGTGAACCCAGTCTATCTGCAGGCTAAAACAAACACCCAGAGTATAATATTTAAAATAGTATGAACCTGTCTGGTCATCACCTTGAAGGTTGCTGTGGAGACGGTAAATGGTTAGGGGAAATGGTTAAATGGTTTCTGTGAGAGATGGCAGCAGGATCATTCTGCTCTCTCTCCTCTCTGTGCAGGCAGGTGGAATGGATTGAAAAGGACCTCATGGCTAGTGTTTCGATTTGTCTGAAAATAAATATGTTTTTGTATATGTGTTCATCCCACTGGGCACAGACGTCAATTCAACATCTTTTCCATGTTGGTTCAAACAGTGTGTGCCCAGTGGCATGTCTCTGCTATCTGTTATCACTTTTGTCTTAGGCTTCATATCCCCCAATAGTATAATCATTGTAGCATATTACAACCATCTTTCATTTGCCTGTGAATAAAGCTGGCAGGTGAAATAATAAGCTGAAATGTCTTTGCACTGTCTAAATCACTGCCATGTTATTTTGCTTGTTTGATTTCCCTCATTAAGGCAATTATGTGAATTTAATACTTGAACTTTAATAATGACATAACAAAAACAGGTTTTGTAAAAAAAGAAAGAAAGAAAATGAAAAATCACAGTTACATAAGCATTCTGACCCTTTACTCAGTCCGGGCTCTGGCTCAAAGGACATTCAGAGACTCATCCCGAGCTATTCCTGTGTTGTCTTGGTTGTGTGCTTAGGGTCGTTGTCCTGTTGGAAGATTAACCTTCGCCCCAGTCTTAGGTCCTGAGTGCTATGGAGCAGGTTTTCATCAAATATCTCTCTGTACTTTGCTTTGTTCATCTTTCCTTCGATCCTGACTAGTCTCCCAGTCCATGCCGCTGAAGAAAACCCACACAGCATGATGTTGCCACCACCATGCTTCACCGTAGGGATGGTGACAAGTTTCCTCAAAATGTGGCATTCAGTGTAAAGAGTTCAATCTTGGTTTCATCAGCCCAGAGAATCTTGTTTAGGTGGCTTTTGGCCATCTCCAAGCGGACTGTTATGTGCCTTTACTGAGGAGTGGCTTCTGTCTGGTCACTTTACCATATAGGCCTGTGGTGGAGGGCTGCAGAGATGGTTGTTTTTCTACCTCCACAGAGAAACTCTAGAGCACCTACAGAGATGATGCCAACGGAGATGGCAGCATCGCGACTAGCTCTTAGGAAACTATGTACTATTATTTTAGCTCAGGAAATGTTTTGTGTCGTTACATACAGCGCGGAAGAACTATTGGATATTAGAGCGGCGATAACTCACCAGAAGTCCTAGCATTACAACCAGGAATACGACTTCCATGGAGCAGATCCTTTGTTCACTCTCCCCAGAGAAATTTAACTTATTTCAGAGGCCGACCCAAAACATCGCCGGCAGAGGAGAGGCACTCGAGGTGGCCTGCTGGTTCGACTTAGGAGGCGCACACCCCCCCACCGCTTCCGAGTATATTACTCTCTAATGTTCAGTCTTTGGATAAGAAAGTTGATGATTCTTACAGCAAGGATTTCTTTCCAGAGAGACATCGGGTCTGTAACATACTTTGTCTCACGGAAACATGGCTCTCTCGGGATACTCTGTCAGAGTCAGTAAAGCCAGCACGGTTCTCAGTACATCACGCAGACAGGAATAAATATCTCTCGGGAAGAAGAAGGGCGGACCGGTGTGTTTCATGATGAATTCCTCATGTCCTTTCGGGCACACGACCTAGAATACCTCACAATCAAATGCCGGCCATATTATCTCCCAAAAGAATTCTCCTCCGTCATTGCCACGGCCGTTTACATCCCTCCTCAAGCCGATACCACAACGGCCCTCAAAGAACTTCACTGGACTTTTTGCAAACTGGAAACTGCATTTATTGTAGCTGGAGACTTTAACAAAGAAAATTTGAGGACTAGGCTGCCACAGTTCTATCAACATATTGACTGTACTGCTCGTGCTGCTAAGGCTATCGACCATTGCTATTCAAACTTCCGGAATGCTTCCCCCTCCCTCATTTTGGCAAATCTGACCACGACTCCATCTTGCACCTCCCTTCCTATAAAGCAGAAACTCAAACAGGAAGTACCCCGTGCTAAGAACTATTCAACACTGATCTGACCAATCAGAACCTATGCTTCAGGATTGTTTTGATCATGTGGACTGGGATATGTTCCGGGTAGCTTGCGAAAAAATTATCTAGACGCATACACAGATATGGTGACTGAGTTTATAAGGAAGTGTATAGGAGATGTAGTACACACTGTGACTATTAAAACCTACCGTAACCAGAAACAGTGAATAGATGGTAGCATTCGTGCAAAACTGAAAGCACAAACCACCGCATTTAACCATGGCAAGCTGACTGAGAATATGGCAGAATATAAACAGTGTAGTTATTCACTCCAAGGCAATCAAACAAGCTAAATGTCAGAATAGAGATAAAGTGGAGTCGCAATTCAATGGCTCAGACATGAGACGTATGTGGAAGGGACTACAGACAATCACGGACTACAAAAGGAAAACCATCCATGTCTCCGTGACCGACATCTTGCTTCCGGATAGGCTAAAAACATTCTTCGCACACTTTGAGGATAACACAGTGCCACCGATGCGGCCCGCTACCAAAGACTGTGGGCTCTCCTTCTCCGTGGCCGATGTGAGTAAAACATTTAAACGTGTTAACCCTCGCAAGGCTGCCGGCCCAGACGGCATCCCTAGCCACGTCCTCAGAGCATGCGCAGACCAGCTGGCTGGTGTGTTTACGGGCATATTCAATCTCTCCCTATCACAGTCTGCTGTCCCCACATGCTTCAAGATGGCCACCATTGTTCCTGTACCCAAGAAGGCAAAGGTAACTGAACTTAATGACTATCGCCCCATAGCACTCACCTCTGTCATTATGAAATGCTTTGAGAGACTAGTCAAGGATAATTTCACCACTACCTTACCTGCCAACCTAGACCCACTTCAATTTTCCTACCGCCCCAATAGATCCACAGACGATGCAATCGCCATCACTCTTCACACTACCCTATCTCATCCAGACAAGAGGAATAGCTATGTAAGAAGGCTGTTTATTGACTATAGCTCAGGATTCAACACCACAGTACCCTCCAAGCACCTCATTAAGCTCGGGGCCCTGGGTCTGCACCCCGCCTTGTGCAATTGGGGCCAGAACTTCCTGACGGGCCGCCTCCAGGTGAGGAAGGTAGGAAACATCACCTCCACTCCGCTGATCGTCAACACTGGGGCCCCACAAGGGTGCGTGCTCAGACCCCTCCTGTACTCCCTGTTCACCCATGACTGTGTGGCCAAGCACGCCTCCAACTCAATCATCAAGTTTGTAGACGACACAGCAGTAGTAGTGTTGATTACCAACGATGACGAGACAGGGAGGAGGGTGAGGGCTCTGGGAGTGTGGTGCCTGGAAAACAACCTCTCACTCAATGGCAACAAAACAAAGGAGATGATCCTGGACTTCAGGAAACAGTAGAGGGTGCATCCCCCTATCTACATTGATGGGAACGCAGTAGAGAAGGTGGAAAGCTTCAAGTTCCTTGGTGTACACATCACTGACAAACTGAAATGGACCACCCACACAGACAGTGTGGTTAAGAAGCCACAACAGAGTCTCTTCAACCTCAGGAGGCTAAAGAAATTTGTCTTGTCACCTAAAACCCTCACAAACTTTTACAGATGCACAATTGAAAGCATCCTGTCGGGCTACATCTCATGTTGGTACTGCAACTGCACCGCCTGCAACCGCATGGCTCTCCAGAGGGTGGTGTGGTCTGCCCAATGCATTACCGAGGGCAAAGTACCTGCCCCCCAGGATACCTACAGCACCCGATGTCACAGGAAGGCCAACAAGATGATCAAGGACATCAACCACCCGAGCCATTGCCTGTTCACCCCGTTATCATCCAGAAGACGAGGTCAGTACAGGTGCATCAAAGCTGGGACCGAGAGGCTGTTTTTCAGTCTCTTGGTCCCAGCTTTGATGCACCTGTACTGACCTAAGGAATGGAACACTAGTCACTATAATAATGTTTACATATCTGGCATTACTCATCGCATATGTATATGCTGTATTCTATACTATTCTACCATATCTTAGTCACTTAATAATGTTTACATATCTTGCATTACTCATCTCATATGTATATACTGTATTCTATACTATTCTACTGTATCTTAGTCTATGCCGCTCTGATATCGCTCATCCATATATGTATATAGTCTTAATTCATTCCTACTTAGATTTGTGTGTATTGGGTATATGTTGTGTAATTTGTTAGATATTACTTGTTAGATATTTGTAACGTGTGCGCTGGGAGTCGGAAGCAAGTTCAGTGAGTGAATCAATTAAGAAATAAATGAAAACATAATACAAAAAACATGAACAACGCACAGACATGAAACAGAAACAGACTCAGAGCCAATAACACCTGAGGAAAGATCCAAGGGGAGGGACATATATAGGGAAGATAATCAAGGAGGTGATGGAGTCCAGGTGAGTGTCATGGCGCAGGTGCACGAGACGATGGTGACAGGATAATCAGCAGCCTGATGACCTAGAGGCCGAAGAGGGAGTATACGTGACAATATTACTGCACTGTCGGAGCTAGAAGCACAAGCATTTTGCTACACCCGCAATAACATCTACTAATCACATGTATGTGACCGATACAATTTGAATTGATTTTGAGCTCTGTCAGAGTGACCATTGGGTTCTTGGTCACCTCCCTGACCAAGGCCCTTCTCCCCCAATTGCTCAGTATGGCCAGGCTGACAGCTCTAGGAAGAGTCTTGGTGATTCCAAACTTCTTCTATTTAAAAATGATGGAGGCCACTGTGTTCTTGGGGACCTTCAATGCTGCAGACATGTTTTGGTACCCTTCCCCAGATCTGTGTCTCGACACAATCCTCTCTTGGAACTCTACGGACAATTCCTTCGACCTCATGGCTTGGTTTTTGCTCTGACATGCACTCAACTGTGGGACCTTATATAGACAAGTGTGTGCCTTTCCAAATCATGTCCAATCAATTGAATTTACCACATGTGTACTCCAATCAAGTTGTTAAAACATCTATACAACATTCTATGACTTTAATGTCGGTTGTAAAGTTTCTCTCTCGTGCACTACAGTATAGAGAAATCAAAAATCCTTTGTGTGTAAAGGGAGAATCTTGCCAAACCTTCAAACATCTAAAGATTGGGCATTGGAAGATTAGTTCTCAAATCCACAAGCCTGGAATGGTTGGTGGGGATCCAAATGATGCAGCCTGTCAAAAGTGTATTGTTTTGTGATATCATTAAGGACGGTGTAACTTAATAACTGTACCTCTACAAATTAGTTATCTGGTTTACATGTCACGCTCTGATCTGTTTCACCCGTTCTTGTGCTTGATTCCAACCCCCCTCCAGCTGTCGCCCATCTTCCCCATTATCCCCTGGGTACTTATACCTGTGTTTTCTGTTTGTCAGTTGCCAGTTCGTCTTGTTTGTCAAGTCAACCAGCGTTTTTCATCTCAGCTCCTGCTTCTACCCATTCTCTTTTTTTCTCACCCTCCTGGTTTTGACCCTTGCCTCTCCCATCTCTGAGCTCGCCTGCCTGTCCACTCTGCCTGCCCCTGAGCCTGACTGCCATCCTGTACCTTTGCCCCACCTCTGGATTACCAACCTCTGCCTGACCCGACCCTAAGCCTGTCAGCACCTTTCCCTCACTACTCTGGTTATCGACCCCTGCTTGCCTTGACCTGTCATTTGCCTGACCTGTTGCCATAATAAACATTGCTACTCCGACACAGTCTGCATCAGGGTCTTACCTTAAAACCTGATAGTACATCTAAATGTTGTAAAACTTATATGATTAAATATTAAACTATTTTTATGAGAAGTTGAAATGTGATTTTAGCCTTCTAAATGAGAATTGTTTTTATATAAACTTTGGCAAAGTCAGTAACCACGCCCACGTGAGCACAGACATTGTGGCAACATGATGGAACCACCTTTCAAGGCGAGTACATAAAAGGACTGCTAACAACATTTACATTAGACCAGTACATTGCCGGGTTGCTACTGGCGTGTAAAATGGTTGGGAGCTGAACCCTGAATAATCAACCATTGAGACCAAGCAGGCGGATGGTGTTGAGCCTTATGTCACGAATGGTTAGACTTTATCAGACCAACATGTAGAGGTAGCTACGCGTGGCTACATGTTGAAATGATTGCAATTTTAATACAGACCAGCGTGAGCTGAATGTTGCGAAATGGTAAGACCCTCTGAAACTCGACGACTGCAGAAGGCGAAGACTATACCAGACATTCTCCGTCTGCAGCTGGGTAATGTAAAGTAGTCTAGAACTTTGACCAAAGACACAAGAAAGATATTATCAATGGAATGAACAGTAAGAGACAAAGAGGCCTACAACTGAGGACATTGTGACCTCTGGTAGACAACGAGAGACTTACACAACCAGAGACTTTCTGTCTAACTATTTGTCACAGACGGATCGAGTGGTTTCAACAGAGAGAAGCTAAGCTAAATATATGTTGCATTTCTAAATCCGGATGACTGGTATGATAACATTATATTCTGATATATTCTTGAGTTAATTCAGGAAACAGTAACTCATTAAAACTTTTCCCGTGGTACCCCAAGTTACTAATGAATGAATTGTTACATGATTAATTTAATCACGTAATAATTAAACATAGTTAATTTATTTGATAAAATAGCTGTCATCACATTAATGATAGTCACGTCACGACACTGGTCTGATGAAACCAAGATGTGGAAAAAGTCAAGGGGTCTAAATACTTTCCAAATGCACTGTATGTGTGTCACGTTCTGACCTTAGTTCCTTTGTTATGTCTTTGTGTTAGTTTGGTCAGGGCGTGAGTTGGGGTGGGTAGTCTATGTTCTTTTTTCTATGTTGTGTTTATGTGTTTGGCCTGGTATGGTTCTCAATCAGAGGCAGGTGTCGTTCGTTGTCTCTGATTGAGAATCATACTTAGGTAGCCTGTTCCCACCCGTGTTTTGTGGGTGATTATTTTCTGTTTTAGTGTTTTACGCATCTTACAGGACTGTTTCGGTTTTCATTTATTTTCACGTTGTTATTTTGTATTTTCAGTGTTCGGTATAATAAATCATCATGAACACATACCACGCTGCGCATTGGTCCGACATTTCATACTCCTCGTCAGAGGAGGACAAAGAATACCGTTACAATGTGTGTGGATATGTGTTTTTGTCCATAGTGGCAGTGGTGTTGACTAGGTAGCCTGTCTCCCACTCTGGCCATGTTATGTTGAAGCAGACAGTTGTGGTGTCATGGACCCTGGGGAGCTTGAAGCTGTTTGGTTCTAATTTGATTTGACAGACCAGTGGTGCTGTGGCTCTCTGCTCCCATCTGCAGCCTAGAATGAGGTAGGGAGGCAGACTGCTAGTCTGGCTGAAAATAAGCCTTTTTTTCAGTGTCTGAATGTGGTCGTTTTAAGGGGACCTTTCTGACCCAATCACAAACGGCCCATTATCAATTATCTGACTGTTCAATCTGCTGACTGTTCAATCTGATGACTGTTCAATCTGCTGACTGTTCAATCTGCTGACTTCAATCTGCTGACTGTTCAATCTGCTGACTGGTCAATCTGCTGACTGGTCAATCTGCTGACTGTTCAATCTGCTGACTGGTCAATCTGCTGACTGTTCAATCTGCTGACTGTTCAATCTGCTGACTGGTCAATCTGCTGACTGTTCAATCTGCTGACTGGTGAATCAAATCAAGTCACATGCGCCGGAAACAACAGGTGTAGACCTTACAGTGAAATACTGTACTTACTTTCAGGCTCTAACCAATAGTGCAAAAAAAGGTATTAGGTGAACAATAGGTAGATAAAAAAACAAAACAACAGTAAAAAGACAGGCTACATACAGTAGCGAGGCTATAAAAGTAGCGAGGCTTCATACAGACACCGGTTAGTCAGGCTGATTGAGGAGGTATGCACATGTAGATATGGTTAAAGTGACAATGCATATATGATGAACAGAGAGGAGCAGTAGTGTAAAAGAGGGGTTGGTGGGTGGCGGGACACAATGCAGATAGCCCGGTTAGCCAATGTGCCGGAGCACTGGTTGGTCGGCCCAATTGAGGTAGTATGTACATGAATGTATAGTTAAAGTGACTATGCATATATGATAAACAGAGAGTAAAAGCAGTGTAAAAGAGAGGTTGGGGGGACACACAATGCAAGTAGTCCGGGTAGCCATTTGATTACCTGTTCAGGAGTCTTATGGCTTGGGGGTAAAAACAGTTAAGAAGCCTTTTTGACCTAGACTTGGCACTCCGGTACCGCTTGCCATGCGGTAGTAGAGAGAACAGTCTATGACTGGGGTGGCTGGGGTCTTTGACAATTTGTAGGGCCTTCCTCTGACACCGCCTGGTGTAGAGGTCATGGATGGCAGGTAGCTTAGCCCCAGTGATGTACTGGGCCGTACACACTACCCTCTGTAGTGCCTTGCGGTCAGAGGCCGAGCAGTTGCCGTACCAGGCAGTGATGCAACCAGATGCTCTCGATGTTGCAGCTGTAGAACCTTTTGAGGATCACAGAACCCATGCCAAATCTTTTTAGTTTCCTGAGGGGGAATAGGCTTTGTCGTGCCCTCTTCACGACTGTCTTGCTGTGTTTGGACCATTCTAGTTTGAGGTTGATGTGGACACCAAGGAACTTGACTGTTCAATCAGCTGACTGTTGAATCTGCTGACTATTGACATTTCTGATGGTTGAATCTGCTGACTGTTCAACTTGCTGACTATTCAATCAGCTGACTGTTCAGTCTGCTAACAACACTACAGTATGTTGTATGTTGTTATTGTATGTTGTTGTAGCAGAGGTGATTTGAAATCACACCATCATGACCTAGCCCTGCCTGAGCCTCAACAGTAAAGCCCAATAGTTGGGCTATTGGTTGAGATGTTGGGTTCCCAAGCGAGAGTGAATCCCAACTGTTGCATACATATCCACTGATTCAATGAAGCAACTTGTCCTATGAGCTATTGGCCATATTTGCCCATCAAATACTGATTCAAATACAATTCAGTTGTGTCTGTCTGCTCCTGTTGCAGTTATATTTGTATTCTACGCTGAGTGGACAAAATATTAAGGACACCTTCTTAATATTGAGTTGCACCCCACCTTTTGCCCCTAGAACAGCCTAAATTCATCAGTGCATGGACTCTACAAGGTGTCTAAAGTGTTCCATATGTTGACCCCAATGCTTCTCACAGTTGTGTCATGTTGTCTCGATGTCCTTTGGGTGGTGGACCATTCTTGATACACACAGGAAACTGTTGAGCGTGAAAAACCCAGCAGCGTTGCAGTTCTTGACACAAACAGGTGTACCTGGCACCTACTACAATGCCTCGTTCAAAGGCACTTACATTTTTTGTCTTGCCCATTCACCCTCTGAATGGCAGACATATACAATCCACGTCTCAATTGTCTCAAAATGTAAGAATCCTAATTTAAACTGTCTCCTCCCCTTCATCTACACGGATTGAAGTTGATTTAAAAAGTGACATCAATAACGGATCATAGCTTTCATCTGGATTTACCTGGTAAATCTATGTCATGGAAAGAGCAGGTGTTCATAATGTTGTTTACACTAAGTGTATATCGGCAGTTGTTCCAGTATACATATTTACAGCTACATTATATTTGCCCATCATTCAGTTGTCCCCTTCTGGTAGCTTGCTGCTGCTAGCTTGCTGCTACTGCTCAGTGTCTGTAAGGCTGGAGTTAGGCCTGCAGTTCTCTCCATCACCAACAGGTGTCTCTGTGCAGTCTGTGTACTCTACTCAGCACATATTTTTCTCCTCATCCCTTTCACAGCCTTCATTCTAAATGACTTTTTTCTTGCACTACCTTCCATCTCTATCACATTTATATCACACGTCCCTTTGTCACTATTCCATTTATATCACACTTCCCTTCATCTCTATCACATTTATATCACACTTCTCTTCCATCTCCATCTTATTTATATCACACTTCCCTTTGTCTCTATTCCATTTATATCACATTTCCCTTAGTCTCCATCACATTTATATCACACTTCCCTTCATCTCCATCACATTTATATCACACTTCTCTTCATCTTTATTCCATTTATATCACACTTCCCTTCCATCTCCATCACATCTATATCACACTTCCCTTCCATCTCCATCACATTTATATCACACTTCCCTTCCATCTCCATCACATTTATATCACACTTCTCTTCATCTTTATTCCATTTATATCACACTTCCCTTCCATCTCCATCACATTTATATCACACTTCCCTTCCATCTCCATCACATTTATATCACACTTCTCTTCATCTTTATTCCATTTATATCACACTTCCCTTCCATCTCCATCACATTTATATCACACTTCCCTTCCATCTCCATCACATTTATATCACATTTCTCTTCCATCTCCATCTTATTTATATCACACTTCCCTTTGTTTCTATTCCATTTATATCACACTTCCCTTAGTCTCCATCACATTTATATCACACTTCTCTTCCATCTCCATCTTATTTATATCACACTTCCCTTCGTCTCCATCATATTTATATCACACTTCCCTTCGTCTCTATTCCATTTACAGTGGGGCAAAAAAGTATTTAGTCAGCCACCAATTGTGCAAGTTCTCCCACTTAAAAAGAGGAGAGAGGCCTGTAATTTTCATCATAGGTACACTTCAACTATGACAGACAAAATGAGGAGAAAAAAACAGAAAATCACATTGTAGGATTTTTAATGAATTTATTTGAAAATTATGGTGGAAAATAAGTATTTGGTCAATAACAAAAGTTTATCTCAATACTTTGTTATATATCCTTTGTTGGCTATGACAGAGGTCAAACGTTTTCTGTAAGTCTTCACAAGGTTTTCACAAACTGTTGCTGGTATTTTGGCCCATTCCTCCATGCAGATCTCCTCTAGAGCAGTGATGTTTTGGGGCTGTTGCTGGGCAACACGGACTTTCAACTCCCTCCAAAGATGTTCTATGGGGTTGAGATCTGGAGACTGGCTAGGCCACTCCAGGACCTTGAAATGCTTCTTACGAAGCCACTCCTTCGTTGCCCGGGCGGTGTGTTTGGGATCATTGTCATGCTGAAAGACCCAGCCACGTTTCATCTTCAATGCCCTTGCTGATGGAAGGAGGTTTTCACTCAAGATCTCACAATACATGGCCCCATTCATTCTTTCCTTTACACGGATCAGTCGTCCTGGTCCCCTTGCAGAAAAACAGCCCCAAAGCATGATGTTTCCACCCCCATGCTTCACAGTAGGTATGGTGTTCTTTGGATGCAACTCAGCATTCTTTGTCCTCCAAACACAACGAGTTGAGTTTTTACCAAAAAGTTATATTTTGGTTTCATCTGACCATATGACATTCTCCCAATCTTCTTCTGGATCATCCAAATGCTCTCTAGCAAACTTCAGACGGGCCTGGACATGTACTGGCTTACGCAGGGGGACACGTCTGGCACTGCAGGATTTGAGTCCCTGGTGGCGTAGTGTGTTACTGATGGTAGGCTTTGTTACTTTGGTCCCAGTTCTCTGCAGGTCATTCATTAGGTCCCCCGTGTGGTTCTGGGATTTTTGCTCACCGTTCTTGTGATCATTTTGACCCCACGGGGTGAGATCTTGCGTGGAGCCCCAGATCGAGGGAGATTATCAGTGGTCTTGTATGTCTTCCATTTCCTAATAATTGCTCCCACAGTTGCTTTCTTCAAACCAAGCTGCTTACCTATTGCAGATTCAGTCTTCCCAGCCTGGTGCAGATCTACAATTTTGTTTCTGGTGTCCTTTGACAGCTCTTTGGTCTTGGCCATAGTGGAGTTTGGAGTGTGACTGTTTGAGGTTGTGGACAGGTGTCTTTTATACTGATAACACGTTCAAACAGGTGCCATTAATACAGGTAACGAGTGGAGGACAGATGATCCTTTTAAAGAAGTTACAGGTCTGTGAGAGCCAGAAATCTTGCTTGTTTGTAGGTGATCAAATACTTATTTTCCACCATAATTTGCAAATAAATTCATAAAAAATCCTACAATGTGATTTTCTGGATTTTTTTTCTTCTCATTTTGTCTGTCATAGTTGAAGTGTACCTATGATGAAAATTACAGGCCTCTCTCATCTTTTTAAGTGGGAGAACTTGCACAATTGGTGGCTGACTAAATACTGTTTTGCCCCACTGTATATCACACTTCCCTTCGTCTCTATTCCATTAATATCACACTTCCCTTCGTCTCTATTCCATTAATATCACACTTCCCTTCGTCTCTATCACAGTTATATCACACTTCCCTTAGTCTCCATCACAGTTATATCACACTTCCCTTAGTCTCCATCACAGTTATATCACACTTCCCTTAGTCTCCATCACAGTTATATCACACTTCCCTTAGTCTCCATCACAGTTATATCACACTTCCCTTCGTCTCTATCACATTTTATTCATACTAGACCTAATCTCCTTCACTTGTCTTATTCCACTTCAGTTTTCAATAAAAATCCAAACCAAACACAAAGATGATGGGTGATATCTTTAATCTGAGTTTAAATAACACATCTACTCATCAGTCTACAATGTGTTTGTGATATCATCAATCTGAGTTTAAATAACACATCTACTCATCAGTCTACAATGTGTTTGTGATATCATCAATCTGAGTTTAAATAACACATCTACTCATCAATCTACAATGTGTTTGTGATATCATCAATCTGAGTTTAAATAACACATCTACTCATCAATCTACAATGTGTTTGTGATATCATCAATCTGAGTTTAAATAACACATCTACTCATCAATCTACAATGTGTTTGTGATATCATCAATCTGAGTTTAAATAACACATCTACTCATCAGTCTACAATGTGTTTGTGATATCATCAATCTGAGTTTAAATAACACATCTACTCATCAATCTACAATGTGTTTGTGATATCATCAATCTGAGTTTAAATAACACATCTACTCATCAATCTACAATGTGTTTGTGATATCATCAATCTGAGTTTAAATAACACATCTACTCATCAATCTACAATGTGTTTGTGATATCATCAATCTGAGTTTAAATAACACATCTACTCATCAATCTACAATGTGTTTGTGATATCATCAATCTGAGTTTAAATAACACATCTACTCATCAGTCTACAATGTGTTTGTGATATCATCAATCTGAGTTTAAATAACACATCTACTCATCAGTCTACAATGTGTTTGTGATATCATCAATCTGAGTTTAAATAACACATCTACTCATCAGTCTACAATGTGTTTGTGATATCATCAATCTGAGTTTAAATAACACATCTACTCATCAATCTACAATGTGTTTGTGATATCATCAATCTGAGTTTAAATAACACATCTACTCATCAATCTATAATGTGTTTGTGATATCATCAATCTGAGTTTAAATAACACATCTACTCATCAATCTACAATGTGTTTGTGACATCATCAATCTGAGTTTAAATAACACATCTACTCATCAGTCTACAATGTGTTTGTGATATCATCAATCTGAGTTTAAATAACACATCTACTCATCAGTCTACAATGTGTTTGTGATATCATCAATCTGAGTTTAAATAACACATCTACTCATCAATCTACAATGTGTTTGTGATATCATCAATCTGAGTTTAAATAACACATCTACTCATCAATCTACAATGTGTTTGTGATATCATCAATCTGAGTTTAAATAACACATCTACTCATCAGTCTACAATGTGTTTGTGATATCATCAATCTGAGTTTAAATAACACATCTACTCATCAGTCTACAATGTGTTTGTGATATCATCAATCTGAGTTTAAATAACACATCTACTCATCAATCTACAATGTGTTTGTGATATCATCAATCTGAGTTTAAATAACACATCTACTCATCAGTCTACAATGTGTTTGTGATATCATCAATCTGAGTTTAAATAACACATCTACTCATCAATCTACAATGTGTTTGTGATATCATCAATCTGAGTTTAAATAACACATCTACTCATCAGTCTACAATGTGTTTGTGATATCATCAATCTGAGTTTAAATAACACATCTACTCATCAATCTACAATGTGTTTGTGATATCATCAATCTGAGTTTAAATAACACATCTACTCATCAGTCTACAATGTGTTTGTGATATCATCAATCTGAGTTTAAATAACACATCTACTCATCAGTCTACAATGTGTTTGTGATATCATCAATCTGAGTTTAAATAACACATCTACTCATCAGTCTACAATGTGTTTGTGATATCATCAATCTGAGTTTAAATAACACATCTACTCATCAGTCTACAATGTGTTTGTGATATCATCAATCTGAGTTTAAATAACACATCTACTCATCAGTCTACAATGTGTTTGTGATATCATCAATCTGAGTTTAAATAACACATCTACTCATCAGTCTACAATGTGTTTGTGATATCATCAATCTGAGTTTAAATAACACATCTACTCATCAATCTACAATGTGTTTGTGATATCATCAATCTGAGTTTAAATAACACATCTACTCATCAGTCTACAATGTGTTTGTGATATCATCAATCTGAGTTTAAATAACACATCTACTCATCAGTCTACAATGTGTTTGTGATATCATCAATCTGAGTTTAAATAACACATCTACTCATCAATCTACAATGTGTTTGTGATATCATCAATCTGAGTTTAAATAACACATCTACTCATCAGTCTACAATGTGTTTGTGATATCATCAATCTGAGTTTAAATAACACATCTACTCATCAATCTACAATGTGTTTGTGACATCATCAATCTGAGTTTAAATAACACATCTACTCATCAGTCTACAATGTGTTTGTGATATCATCAATCTGAGTTTAAATAACACATCTACTCATCAGTCTACAATGTGTTTGTGATATCATCAATCTGAGTTTAAATAACACATCTACTCATCAATCTACAATGTGTTTGTGATATCATCAATCTGAGTTTAAATAACACATCTACTCATCAATCTACAATGTGTTTGTGATATCATCAATCTGAGTTTAAATAACACATCTACTCATCAATCTACAATGTGTTTGTGATATCATCAATCTGAGTTTAAATAACACATCTACTCATCAATCTACAATGTGTTTGTGATATCATCAATCTGAGTTTAAATAACACATCTACTCATCAATCTACAATGTGTTTGTGATATCATCAATCTGAGTTTAAATAACACATCTACTCATCAATCTACAATGTGTTTGTGATATCATCAATCTGAGTTTAAATAACACATCTACTCATCAATCTACAATGTGTTTGTGATATCATCAATCTGAGTTTAAATAACACATCTACTCATCAGTCTACAATGTGTTTGTGATATCATCAATCTGAGTTTAAATAACACATCTACTCATCAGTCTACAATGTGTTTGTGATATCATCAATCTGAGTTTAAATAACACATCTACTCATCAGTCTACAATGTGTTTGTGATATCATCAATCTGAGTTTAAATAACACATCTACTCATCAGTCTACAATGTGTTTGTGATATCATCAATCTGAGTTTAAATAACACATCTACTCATCAGTCTACAATGTGTTTGTGATATCATCAATCTGAGTTTAAATAACACATCTACTCATCAGTCTACAATGTGTTTGTGATATCATCAATCTGAGTTTAAATAACACATCTACTCATCAGTCTACAATGTGTTTGTGATATCATCAATCTGAGTTTAAATAACACATCTACTCATCAGTCTACAATGTGTTTGTGATATCATCAATCTGAGTTTAAATAACACATCTACTCATCAGTCTACAATGTGTTTGTGATATCATCAATCTGAGTTTAAATAACACATCTACTCATCAGTCTACAATGTGTTTGTGATATCATCAATCTGAGTTTAAATAACACATCTACTCATCAGTCTACAATGTGTTTGTGATATCATCAATCTGAGTTTAAATAACACATCTACTCATCAGTCTACAATGTGTTTGTGATATCATCAATCTGAGTTTAAATAACACATCTACTCATCAATCTACAATGTGTTTGTGATATCGTCAATCTGAGTTTAAATAACACATCTACTCATCAGTCTACAATGTGTTTGTGATATCATCAATCTGAGTTTAAATAACACATCTACTCATCAGTCTACAATGTGTTTGTGATATCATCAATCTGAGTTTAAATAACACATCTACTCATCAGTCTACAATGTGTTTGTGATATCATCAATCTGAGTTTAAATAACACATCTACTCATCAGTCTACAATGTGTTTGTGATATCATCAATCTGAGTTTAAATAACACATCTACTCATCAGTCTACAATGTGTTTGTGATATCATCAATCTGAGTTTAAATAACACATCTACTCATCAGTCTACAATGTGTTTGTGATATCATCAATCTGAGTTTAAATAACACATCTACTCATCAGTCTACAATGTGTTTGTGATATCATCAATCTGAGTTTAAATAACACATCTACTCATCAATCTACAATGTGTTTGTGATATCATCAATCTGAGTTTAAATAACACATCTACTCATCAGTCTACAATGTGTTTGTGACATCATCAATCTGAGTTTAAATAACACATATACTCATCAGTCTACAATGTGTTTGTGATATCATCAATCTGAGTTTAAATAACACATCTACTCATCAGTCTACAATGTGTTTGTGATATCATCAATCTGAGTTTAAATAACACATCTACTCATCAGTCTACAATGTGTTTGTGATATCATCAATCTGAGTTTAAATAACACATCTACTCATCAGTCTACAATGTGTTTGTGATATCATCAATCTGAGTTTAAATAACACATCTACTCATCAATCTACAATGTGTTTGTGATATCATCAATCTGAGTTTAAATAACACATCTACTCATCAATCTACAATGTGTTTGTGATATCATCAATCTGAGTTTAAATAACACATCTACTCATCAGTCTACAATGTGTTTGTGATATCATCAATCTGAGTTTAAATAACACATCTACTCATCAATCTACAATGTGTTTGTGATATCATCAATCTGAGTTTAAATAACACATCTACTCATCAATCTACAATGTGTTTGTGATATCATCAATCTGAGTTTAAATAACACATCTACTCATCAATCTACAATGTGTTTGTGATATCATCAATCTGAGTTTAAATAACACATCTACTCATCAGTCTACAATGTGTTTGTGACAAGCTGTCATAGTATTTCCTTTTATTGACCTCCTCCCTACAGAACAAAAGGTTTTAGGGATCAGTAAAGTTTTTGTACAATATATTGTGAGGGGGTGAATGTTGAATTTTGGTTTTGGTAGCCTATCCTTATGTATTGTATTAAGTGCATACAAGCATTATATGCAGTGCAGTGCTCCTGAACATTTGTGGTGAGCAATGGATTTTTTTCATTTCTGTTTCAGAGTTATAAATCATGTCCTGTATTAAGTGCATACAAGCCTGCTGGTGTGCAGCTGTTCATCAACAGCCTGTGGGTCTGGACTGCTGCATCTGCTGTGTCTGCAATGTAACTGACTACTCAATTTAGATGATACTGTTAGCCTTCTGCAGATTTGTCACTGACTGATGTTGATGATTGATTATAGAAGTGTCATATCTGGTGACGATTGCTGATGCATTACTGAGATGTCACAGTATGAATGAGTCATCCATCACTTTTGCTTTGTAAACAAATAAGTCACAGTGATTCCATGCATTATGTAAAAGTGTTCACAATGCAGTAATGGCACTTTACACTGTACAAATGTAACTGTTAGTACACATCATATTTAGGTGCATCGAATGACAGCTGATACCATTTTAAATGATTAGAAAACACATTTGAACACATCCCCCTTTCAAAATCAATGAATAATGTTGCAGCTTCAGTTGCAACAAGAGGCACCAGTCTACTGGGTCGAACGGTTTGACGTTGCGATGACGACTTGAGCAGGCTAAGACGCAACGGAGCACACTTCTCTAAAGGATGGAGTGCTGCTGAATCACAAGAAGCACACAGCACTTTCTCAGAGGATTTAGTAGACTATTGCAGAAAGGAAGGGGAAGTCTACCTTGGTCTTACTTGCAGCGGTAGTGCATTCAGGGTGCGGGTTTCACTTTTAGTCGCTGCTGATTCCATGATCTGGTATTGACAAGAGAGAGGTAACATATTGGAAATTCTCCGCTGGAGTTAACTTAGGAGCGGGAGATGTAAAGATGGCAGGCGCTAAACTCACACCGTCTCCCTCGGAGATAGACCCAGACGTCAAGACCGAGGCCACGAAATCCTCAGAGGAGCCGACTTGGGTCAACCCGTCGATGCCGATACGGACGATGGGTTCTTTTGGGAGTGATGCTGGGCAAAGGTACCCCAGATAGACCCGCATGAAGCCGCTGCATGTCTCAGACTCAGAGTACCAGTTCGATATCAAACCCGCAGCATCTTCACAAACCGATGTGGTGTCGCGAGCGGTAAAGCGCAGTTTAATGATCCCATATGACGTTATAGATCATTATCTTTAGGCAAAGAATGTGCATTTATCATTAGGCTAAATTTATATCGTATATATAGATTCAATAATCGACTATAAGGAAAATATTTGAATGACATAACCGTTGCGCGCCGGGAGGTAGCTGTCTCTGTTCTCATGCTGGTAATTTTGACACAGGATATGCTCGGTTCATGAAGCTGATTTGTGACAGATTGTCAACACCGACAGCACACAATGGCACTGTTATAGTAGCTCAAATTGGCTCAGTGTTTGACTGAACCATCCTCTTCCTGTCAGTCATATTTTTCTCAGCATCCTATTTAGGTTTTTCTGAGGTTTTCTTTATGTCTGCAGTACATTCTGTGCAAAGCTTATGTAATTCTGAAGATGCTGCAACTCTAACAATGAAATTATACATGTCAGAAGCAATATCATATATCATGGTAAATGGAGATGTATCGAAGATACAATCGCTGTGTTGGTTGCCACAGGTTGACACTTTGTTTGAATATTTTGTTCCAGTGAGTTAATATATTGTTATCAACATTATAGACTAGCTGCTTTGCAATGCAAACCTCAGGTGGTCGTGTATGCATGTGAGTGTGTGTGCAGCCTACATGTCTGTCAGAGCAAATCAGAAATGGCACTGGAGTAGTTTACCTGGGTGCTGAACTTCCCAGCGTATTTGTTAGTCAAATGAGATGCTGCTCTCTGTGAATGGGGCTACATGGTTTCATTAAGGGGGAGATGCAGCTCTCTGTGAATGGGACTACATGGTTTCATTAAGGGGGAGATGCAGCTCTCTGTGAATGGGACTACATGGTTTCATTAAGGGAGAGATGCTGCTCTCTGTGAATAGGACTACATGGTTTCATTAAGGGGGAGATGCAGCTCTCTGTGAATGGGACTACATGGTTTCATTAAGGGGGAGATGCAGCTCTCTGTGAATGGGACTACATGGTTTCATTAAGGGGGTGATGCAGCTCTCTGTGAATGGGACTACATGGTTACATTAAGGGAGAGATGCTGCTCTCTGTGAATGGGACTACATGGTTTCATTAAGGGGGAGATGCAGGTCTCTGTGAATGGGACTACATGGTTTCATTAAGGGGGTGATGCAGCTCTCTGTGAATGGGACTACATGGTTTCATTAAGGGGGAGATGCTGCTCTCTGTGAATGGGACTACATGGTTTCATTAAGGTAGAGATGCAGCTCTCTGTGAATGGGACTACATGGTTTCATTAAGTTGGAGATGCAGCTCTCTGTGAATGGGACTACATGGTTTCATTAAGGGAGAGATGCTGCTCTCTGTGAATGGGACTACATGGTTTCATTAAGGGAGAGATGCTGCTCTCTGTGAATGGGACTACATGGTTTCATTAAGGGAGAGATGCTGCTCTCTGTGAATGGGACTACATGGTTTCATTAAGGGAGAGATGCTGCTCTCTGTGAATGGGACTACATGGTTTCATTAAGGGAGAGATGCTGCTCTCTGTGAATGGGACTACATGGTTTCATTAAGGGAGAGATGCTGCTCTCTGTGAATTGGACTACATGGTTTCATTAAGGGAGAGATGCTGCTCTCTGTGAATGGGACTACATGGTTTCATTAAGGGAGAGATGCTGCTCTCTGTGAATGGGACTACATGGTTTCATTAAGGGAGAGATGCTGCTCTCTGTGAATTGGACTACATGGTTTCATTAAGGGAGAGATGCTGCTCTCTGTGAATGGGACTACATGGTTTCATTAAGGGGGAGGAGATACATATACTCTACATGTGCCTGCCTGAATAAAAGTTGGTCTGTGTGTTAAAATCCCCATCTTTATCCCAGAATGGTATGCATTTCCACACACTCACCATTCTCATTTAATTTCTCTTAGCGCTCAACTGCAAAACTGAGTTGGTTGGTCAGAAACCTGCAATAATGTTTAGAGTCTGCTACAGTATTTCTGCTGTTTAGCAAAAGCCGGAGGGGCAAAGCCAGGTTGAGGTTGGTGCAGGGTCAATTTTGTTCATTAGAGCAGTTTGCCACAGTTCTATAATGCCTGTGATGTTTAGTTTGATATTGCATCCACATACTGTACATGTACCCAGGTAGGCCTACTATAAAGACCCATGTCCTAAAGACCAGTGCCATCATGAACTATTCACTAATTGTCATGCCTGTTAATCATTATCTCTTACCACAAGACTTCCGTGAAAGCTAATTAAATAAGAATGAGGCTATAGTATACTGCCATGTATTGTGAGATTTTGAGTGAAAACCTTCCATCAGCAAGGGCATTGAAGATGAAACGTGGCTGGATCTTTCAGCATGACAATGATCCCAAACACACCGCCCGGGCAACGAAGGAGTGGCTTCGTAAGAAGCATTTCAAGGTCCTGGAGTGGCCTATCCACAATGTGATGTTCTGGATTTTCTTTCCTCATTTTGTCAGGCCCCTCTCATCTTTTTAAGTGGGAGAACTTGCACAATTGGTGGCTGACTAAATATTTTTTTGCCCCACTGTATATACTGCCTTTGAATGATAGACAGTGTCCACTCCACATACGGTCCTTCTTATGTTAATTTTTCAAAGACAGGATCTCACATCAATAATACAGGTAGAACTCAAAAGACACCATGCTGCACCATCACCATCTAAAAATGCAGCAGTGGCTTTTTGGGGTCTGAGTGAAGTAGCTTGTATCCCGTAGAACAACTGTAGCAGTTCACAATGCCTCTGGAGTACCTCCTCTACTCTCCTCAACCCTCACCTCTCCTCACCCCTCTCCTTTCATCCCCTCTCCTCCCTTCCACTCTCCCCTCCTCTCCTCTCTTCACCCCTCTACTGCCTTCCCCTCCCCTCCTCTCTCCTCTCCTTGCCTCCCCTCAACCCTCTCCTCCCCTCCCCACTCCTTTCCTCACCCCTCACCTCTCCTCCCCTGTCCTGTCCTCTCCAGTCCACCCTGCCTACTTAGTTTGTAACCCCTGTTGTTGTTTATCCACCTGACAGACTCACAGAGATGCAGAGAGATGTCATGGTGTGTTAGAGATCCAGGGATGTCACTCTAAACAGAGATGCAAGAGGCAGAGAGAGAGAGAGAGAGAGAGAAAGAGAGAGAGAGAGAGAGAGAGAGAGAGAGAGAGAGAGAGAGAGAGAGAGAAAAAAAAAACGTTGTCAGCCCTAGGATCTGAGACAAGATAACATTTGGGAAGCTTATAGAGAAGCCCGGTTTGTCTGTGCGTGCATGTTTCACACATAGTCCCCATCACAGCTAGCAGGAACAAGATGGTTGTTTTTAGATGATGATGATATTGATGGTGTTTATGACTGGGAGCCCATGCAGCTTTACATACTCAGTCACCAAAGCCTCTTGAGTGAGTTTGATGAAACAAAAAAGACAGAGAAAGTTGGTGTATCTGTATCCCTACAGAACCAATTGAGATGTTACTCAAGTTTGATACATTAGGGATACATTATATAATGATTGTGGGAATATGCTATGTGTTATGCTTCCAGAACGTGTGCCCCATGCCTGGTAACTTAAAATACAGATTAAGTTACTCATGTTTCATATGCACCAGGGGAAAATAATGTTCCTAATCATGAAAAAATATATGAAGTGCGTGGACATCTACAAGCTCTGTTGAGATGTTACTTACTCATATTTGTTACGCTATAGGGAGGGATAGAAAAATGTATACTGTAGCTAACTACCTCCTCCAGATTCCTCCTCCAGATTCTAGAGCACCAAGCAACTGGGCTTTTATCTCATTATGATCCTCATCATTAGATCTTCTTTACTACCACTCACCCACTCACCCATTCCCCCTTTTCCCCACTCACCCATTCCCCCTTTCCCCCACTCACATATTCACCCACTCACCCATTCCCCCTTTCCCCCACTCACCCATTCACCCATTCCCCCACTCACCCACTCACCCATTCCCCCTTTCCCCCACTCACACATTCACCCACTCACCCATTCCCCCTTTCCCCCACTCACCCATTCCCCCTTTCCCCCACTCACCCATGTACCCTTTCACCCACTCACACCCATTCCCCCACTCACCCATTTACCCATTCCCTCACTCGCCCATTCACCCATTCACCCTTTCACCCATTCCCCCACTCACCCTTTCACCCATTCCCTCACTCCCCCATTCCCCCATTCCCCCTTTCACCCATTCCCCCATTCACCCGTTCCCCCATTCACCCTTTCACCCACTCACCCATTTACCCATTCCTTCACTCACCGATTCCCCCATTCACCCATTCCCCCACTCACCCATTTACCCATTCCCTCACTCACCCATTCCCCCATTTACCCATTCACCCTTTCACCCACTCACCCATTTACCCATTCCTTCACTCACCGATTCCCCCATTCACCCTTTCACCCATTCCCCCACTCACCCATTTACCCATTCCCTCACTCACCCATTCCCCCACTTACCCATTCACCCATTCCCCCACTCACCCATTCAGCCATTCCCCCACTCACCCATTCCCCCACTTACCCATTCACCCACTCACCCAGTTCTACAACTGAACATCAAGAACCAACAAAATGCCTATCCTGCCACAAAATGCTAAGTAGCACAGGTTTTTATATTATTAGAGTTCAGGGCTCTACGCTGACATTTTTGACAAGGAGTACTAAGTACAAGGAGTACTAAATAAATCTAGGAGAACAATTAAAATATTTGAGTGTTTTAATGAATTACCAAACATTCATGAATAAAAGTTTTTGGGAGTAATCCATGCTCAATCAAGCGCAATCATTAGGTGAGACAATCATTTTCAGTTGCCCATTTAAGGGATGGGTTGTTACCATGGTAACCTGGGGACCAGCTTGTCTGTGATTTAAAAAAAAATCTGCCTAGCAGCAGACCGTTGCAGCAAACTCAAACTAACATTGAAAAACTACCTAGCGAGTGAACAAAACGATGTAATGCAGTCAATCTTTCCTCTACTTTGAGCTAGCAGAGATTGACATGCATGTTATTGATGTTAACTCTCTGTGTACATTTAAAGGCCAGCCGTGCTGCTCTGTTCTGGGCCAACTATAATTTGGCACTTGTATCAAGTTTCAGTACTGGTGTCACAGATCCCTCTGGAACTTTCATTATGCACACCTGGCCCCTATTCCCACTGATTGTATTTGTATATATGTGCCCTTTGTTTTCCATTGGGCGGTCGATTATTGTTACAATGTCCGTTTGTGCGTGTGAGTACCTGTGCTGTGCGTTTTGGGCTTTCGCACCCTTATGGATTGCGCAGATGATTACGTGTCTCGTCCGGTGTGGTATCGTTGTGCGCGTGTGTTATTTATTCGAGGTGCTCCTCACTCTTTTGTTTTGGGGTTTCTACCCTGTGTTTTGTTACGTGTTTTCATACCAACATGACAAGTTTCAGTATCCAGAGTCCCGGGAAATACCAAAAATATCGGAAGTTCCCATTAAAGCGTTTAAAACCAAAATGTGCACACTAATTCAAATGACTAAAGTTGCTAAACCTGTTAGATAACCTCCTTCAAAATATGATAGAATATCTCTTATTTTTGGCAAAATCAAGTTGATGATTATACGGATAGCAGATCAGCTCATGAATAACAGAGAGAGGACATGTTTTAAATGTCAACGTATCTTAACAGGGACCAACTGTTTACCATATGGAGAGGGGAGGGGTGAAGAGGAGGAGAGGGGAGGAGAGAAGAGGGGAGGGAGGACAGGGGAGGGAGGGGTGGAGTGGGGGGGAGAGGGGAGGAGAGAAGAGGGGTGGAGTGGGGGGGAGGGGAGGAGAGAAGAGGGGTGGAGTGGGGGGGGAGAGGAGAGGGGAGGGAGGACAGGGGAGGGAGGAGAGGAGAAGAGGAGAGGGGATGAGTGAGGAGGAGAGAAGAGAGGGGAGGAGAGGGGAGGAGAGAAGAGGGGTGGAGTGGGGGGGAGAGGAGAGGGGAGGGAGGACAGGGGAGGGAGGAGAGGAGAAGAGGAGAGGGGATGAGTGAGGAGGAGAGAAGAGAGGGGAGGAGAGAAGAGGGGTGGAGTGGGGGGGAGGAGAGGGGAGGAGAGAAGAGGGGTGGAGTGGGGGGGAGAGGAGAGGGGAGGGAGGACAGGGGAGGGGAGGGAGGAGAGGAGAAGAGGAGAGGGGATGAGTGAGGAGGAGAGAAGAGAGGGGAGGAGAAGCGAGGGAAGGAAAGGAGAGGTGAGGAGAGGTGGGGGTTGAGGAGATGGGAGGGGAAGGGAAGGGAGGGGGTAATATCCATATCTACTCTCATACCGTTTGTTGATTAGAATTTTTATACCAAAGCTCCTCTTATGGGCAGCAAGTATGAGACAGCGCAGAGAAGCGGAGGAAAAGATATTGCGCTATTTTGACATGCATAGTAGGCCAGAGACATGCTTTTATAATGCAACCTATGGATTACAGAAAACAGGAGTCAGGGATTTGTGTATCAGTAGGATTGGGACTGGAAAGGAAACTAGCCTAGACCTCATGCCTCTGAATTGTTATCAGACTTCATGTCGGTGACAGAGATGCCTGTAGTGAATTGTGCATAGGCCTGTCACATTTGTGACTGTGAAGAGTCACAATGGCAGCTCAAAGAGGCACATGTTGTTTAATAGACTGTATTGTAGGGGTTTGCATTTGTGTCGCGTGTGCAGTCTACTTGGGTCAATTATACATGTGGCAACTTTGTGTGAAGACTTCTATTAAAGAACACCCACTCACCCATTCCCTCACTCACCCATTCACCAACTCCCCCATTCCCACACTCCCCCATTCCCCCACTCACCCATTCACCTATTCCCCATGGGTGAGTGCACCCATTCCTTCATTCACCCATTCACCCACTCCCCCATTCCCTGTTTTATAGCACAGCCTCAGATATAATAGCCATCTCCTTCACATGGCTTGACAGTTGGCACTGCCTCTCCAACTACAGCCGGACATTGTAATGATAATGATGGTAATGATGATATATTTCATTTTAAGTGTAGAGCTTTTTCGGATCCCAAGGACACTGTGCCCATACATGTCATGACAGTGAAGACTGGCTGGATCACACTGCTCTGGTCTCAGTAGTACAAAAGCTTCTGTCTAGGAAAGTCTGCAGGGATAGGAAGGGCAGGATGGAGGGCTGAGGGATTGCAGAGGGATTTTTGTTTGTTGCTCTGCTGGCTGTGGCTGCTGCCTAAGTGAGGAGAGGGCTATGACTGAAACACAATGTCCTTTCTGTTTGTTAATTCTCTGCCCTCCTTTAATATCTTACAACATCACACATCCTTTCTAAGGCCCCTGCACCACAATAAATGATTGCATATTGGCCTATTCTATTCCGACATTGTTCAATATATGGCCACTATCATAATTTACGTACCGTGTGTTATACATTACGGCTCATTGCCTGTACAGTTGGCAGTATGTTTTTTATTTTGCAGATACAAATGATATCCCCACACCTCCAGAGCACCTTGTTAAGGGGTTACCTTGTTAAACACAAGAGCTTCTTAGTCGATTGAACTCAATGCTGTATTTTTTTCCTTTGGAGGGAAGAGAGCGCGTGACCCCAAGTTATTATATATGATCTCTTCTTTGATCAAGGATCTATTATCTATGAACTCTTCTATGATCTATTATCTAGGATCTCTTCTATGATCTATTATTTATGATCTCTTCTAGGGTCTCTTCTAGGATCTATTACCTATGATCTCTTCTAGGATCTATTATATATGATCTCTTCTATTATCTCTTCTATGATCTAGGATCTCTTCTAGGATCTCTTCTAGGATCTATTATCTATGATCTCTTCTATGATACCTTCTAGGATCTCTTCTATGATCTATTATCTATGATCTCTTCTAGGATATATTATCTATGATCTCTTCTAGGATCTATTATCTATGATCTCTTATCTATGATCTCTTCTATGATCTCTTCTAGGATCTATTATCTATGAACTCTTCTATGATCTATTATCTAGGATCTCTTCTATGATCTATTATTTATGATCTCTTCTAGGGTCTCTTCTAGGATCTATTACCTATGATCTCTTCTAGGATCTATTATATATGATCTCTTCTATTATCTCTTCTATGATCTAGGATCTCTTCTAGGATCTCTTCTAGGATCTATTATCTATGATCTCTTCTATGATACCTTCTAGGATCTCTTCTATGATCTATTATCTATGATCTCTTCTAGGATATATTATCTATGATCTCTTCTAGGATCTATTATCTATGATCTCTTATCTATGATCTCTTCTATGATCTCTTCTAGGATCTATTATCTATGAACTCTTCTATGATCTATTATCTAGGATCTCTTCTAGGATCTATTATCTATGATCTCTCCTAGGATCTATGTTATATGATCTATTTTATGATCTATTATCTATGATCTCTTCTATGATCTATTATCTATGATCTCTTCTAGGATCTATTATCTATGATCTATTATATATGATCTCTCCTAGGATCTATTATCTATGATCTCTTTTATTATCTAGTATCTATGATCTCTTCTAGGATCTATTATCTATGATCTCTTCTATGATCTATTATCTATGATATCTTCTAGGATCTCTTCTAGGATCTATTATCTAGGATCTCTTCTAGGATCTATTATCTATGATCTATTATATATGATCTCTCCTAGGATCTATTATCTATGATCTCTTTTATTATCTAGTGTCTATGATCTCTTCTAGGATCTATTATCTATGATCTCTTCTATGATCTATTATCTATGATATCTTCTATGATCTCTTCTAGGATCTCTTATCTATGATCTCTTCTAGGATCTCTTCTAGGATCTATTATCTATGATCTCTTCTCTATGATCTCTTCTATGATCTCTTCTAGGATCTATTATCTATGATCTCTTCTATGATCTATTATCTATGATCTCTCCTAGGATCTATTATCTATGATCTCTCCTAGGATCTATGTTATATGATCTCTTTTATGATCTAGTATCTATGATCTCTTCTAGGATCTATTATCTACGATCTCTTCTAGGATCTATTATCTATTCTATGATCTCTTCTATAATCTATTATCTATGATCTCTTCTATGATCTATTATCTATGATCTCTTTTAGGATCTATTATCTATGATCTCTTCTATGATCTATTATCTATGATCTCTTATAGGATCTGTTATCTATGATCTCTTATAGGATCTCTTCAAGGATAGCATGTCTTCTTATCATTTAATCTGTAATCATGTATATGCCTATTAAACTGGCCATTTACTCAATTTAATTGCGATTTTGGTTGCATTTTTAACTGCCTTAATTAGCCTACAACTTATTTGATATTCAACAAGATCTAGAACTCTTCAACTCAATTACCTGCTGCCTCTTTCCCTCAGTGTTACTGAAGCTACAGCCTAGAAGGACTTGCAACTGAAATGTCCATCTATGTTGCTGTGCTGGTGCATATGTAAAGCGGCTCTTTCTTAATATAACTGTACAGTTATGATGTCCTTGCTTTTGAGCAACTCCATCTTAATGAGCTGTTTTAATGTGGTCCGCTGGGTAAATTATGTAACATTTGTTATCATTAAGGCGATGTTGAACTGGGACGGAAGCACTTTCTCATCAATTGACTTGAAAGGCGAAGTAGCCCCCATGGAAACATAGTCGTGATTGGTGCGTTGCGACTTCCTACCCACAATCCCACATTCCTAGACGAAAATGTGCTTTTTAAAAAAGGCTTAAATGGTCAAGTGGAGCTAAAAGCTGCCACAAATACTCACTCAGTATAGAAGTGTGTGTCTGTGTGCCATGTGTGTGCGTGTGTGTGAGCGTGCGTGCGTGCGTGTAACCCACGTGCGTCTCGGGTGTTTATGTGTGTCCACACAAACTACTGTCTATATTACACCCATCCCTGTGCCTGAAAGCATCAGTCAGAGGAGAATCAATAGAGAGAGAGGGCATGGCGTTGTCTAACTCAGTCAGACACCACAGTGAGGGAGTTTTATTCCCAGCACAGCCAGTTGCAATGTGAGCTGGATACCAATGCTAACAGGGAGAGCTGAAAATCATGGGAAATCATAGGTAGGTAGAACTACATACAGGACATTCTAGGATCTCGAAAGAGCATGGTTATAGACATTGATGTTAAGGAGAGGTCAGAAACACAACATAGAGGGAGGGTACTGTGCATAGCGTTCTGAATTAACGGGACAGCCTACTTATACGAGGGCTATTATGGATTAAGATGGTCTATTTAATGTGTTCTGACAGAGACAAGGAGCTACCGACACGTTTCAGAAAAGAAAATGCTCTCTTTCTCTCTCTCTCTTTCTTATGTCTCCGTTCTCTCTCTGTTATCTCTCCCTCTCAGGGACACACACACATGCTCAGACAGAACACATGCATGTACACACTTTATGCATATGCATTTCATTGCATATTTAGGTCACTGTACTGTGGATGTTTTGTCCCTTTGGACTATAAGAACAGAGAGTCATTCTTCAGAGATGTTGCCAGAGGTAGGTGTGACTTCAGGAAGCCTTGTTCCAGTGGGCATGATGAGCTGTGTCTTTCCCTTAGCTTGTACACCTCTGGAGCACTCAATGCCAAATGCTACTCAGGCTTAGGAAGTGTAGTTTTGGGAAACAGATAGAAAACTACAAGTCCCAGCAGCCCTCTAAATGACTGCAGAGACTCATGTGGTCGGATAACATTTCAATAGGTCCTTGAGAGGACAGGTGACAGAGGACTCAGACAGGTTCAGCAGCATGGATCTATGTTATTTCTCCAATACTTGCAGTGTTTAGCACCAGTTTAGCACTAGCAGTTGTTTTTGTATCAATTAATTTGCCAGATCTACTGTCAAGGTGAGGTGAAAATCAATTTGTCCCTGCGTTGCATGCCTTGGGGGCTAAAGAGTGTGGCAGTGTTTATGATAGGTTACCTGCATGATTACCAAGACAACAGAAACATTCAGGCTCTTCTATCGCTCTGTGATGCCTCTGATAGCAGAGGCAGAGATAGAGACGGTGTTTGATGTGGTAGCAGCAGATATGGAATCGACAGCGCTAATTACAGTAAGAACATCTCAGGTATTATGTTTATGTTCATTTCAGAGCCCTGCACTACTGTCATCAAACAGACTGACACTCAAAAAGAGTTGGTGACAGCAACACCCTGTTACCATGGTGACATTGGTCTCACTTCATTTAGATAGTTTCGACCTCGATACAGTAGATGGTCTGTACCTTGCTCAGACTATCAACAGACTATCAGTTTCAGTTTCAACCAATTTAATAAATCAAACTGACTGTTTTGATTGATTGGGTAAACATCTTCGTTCTATTCCTGGACAAGAACACCTGACTCAATCACTCAGCTGGGTCATTCCACGAATAGAGTGCCTTTTGGGTAGTGTAATTTAGTCGAAAATTACTATTTCACCTCATTTAAAAATTCTGTCACAAAGAGTAATGTTCAACTAAACATGTATTCCCATCTCAATTAAGAAAAATTGCTATAAAAGGCCAATGAAAGTAACAGTTAAGCGTAACAGGGTTGACGATTTCACTAAATTAGCCATAACAGGTGCGGTGCCTAGTTGGAACAAGATCCTGCAGTACCTGCAGGACTCCAGAGCAGACGGTGAAAAATCAGTTAATGTTCACGTGAGCGAGGCAATTAACCCTAATTGCTCCTGTAAGTCGCTCTGAATAATACTAAAATGTTAAATGTACTGGACCTCTCTTGGGTCCTGAGTACTTCCTGATTGTGAAGTGCAGCACATCATCCTTATCCCGGCTGAATAGAGTGTAGCTCAGGCATTTAGGTTCAGCTCTAAAGAGTTTGGCCTGAGAAATGCTTCGATCAGGAATGGGTTCCAAAAATAGATTTAAATGGTCAATTAACAGTTGAAACAATAACAAAGCGGACACCCCCCAATGTTCCCTCAAATTATTTTGGGGCACTGAGCAAATGTCACGTCTTCTGACTTCTGGCTTACTTTTACTGTGAACACTGATGCTCTACCCGCTTTAAGTTACAGTTATAACAGCCTACCAGAGTGGCCTACCATCAAAAACAATGGAGAAAATGCATCCCATAACATTTTAATATGGAAATAGCTGTTCTATCATTCAGCCTGTAGTAGCAGCCAATGTGTGGTGTTCAATGTAGGTTCTACATTCTGTGAGACTATAAGAAGTGACAAATCCAAAAAGGGTTTTATCTCTTTGGATTTGAAGAAGATCATATTTAGTGATGTCACGCTCGTCATCGTAAGGAAGAGGGGACCAAAGCGCAGTGTGGAAAGTGTTCATGATCTTTATTGTCAAGAATCACTCAAACAAAAATAACAAATACGAACGCTAACAGTTCCGTCAGGCACAGATACTAAATGGAAAACGACACCCCACAAAACCCAAACGGAAAATGACAACTTATATATGATCCCCAATCAGAGACAACGATAGACAGCTGCCTCTGATTGGGAACCACACTGGGCAAAAACAACAAAGAAATAGAAAACATAGATTCTCCCACCCGAGTCACACCCTGACCTAACCAAACATAGAGAATAAATAAGGGTCTCTAAGGTCAAGGCGTGACAAGTGAGCTGGTCATACAGAGCACTCTTCATAATAATTCAATTGGTCCATATTAATTTATTCTTATGACTGTTTGATCAAAAGTATATTGTAAATATAGGAATGGTGTGGTTGATTCTCATGATTCATATTAGCAAACCCCTAGAGGTTTATAACTTTAACTACCATCTACCTGAGTATGAAGTGTGATACAGATCTAGAAGAATCTGACGTTTTCACGTTTGATAGTGTCTCTGTTTCTCAACATGTTCTTAACATGTTCATTCTCTGTTTGTTGAATGATTTCAATGTCCCCCCGATACATCCATTCAAGCTGCTACAGTACGGAATCTGTCCGATTTGTCGTCATTTGAACGTGGAAGCCATTGAGACCGACCCAGTAGGTTTTGCTTCCTGCTGCTGTCCTCTGGTCTCCTGTGGTTTGCATTCAGAGTCTCCCGTCTGTTCCCAAACTAATCAAATAATTTTATCCGAGAATCCCTGTCAATCCTAATGTGTGATCCTAATCTAGGGTTGAGTTCTTCCGGTTCGTTATCCTAGATCGACACTCCTACTCTGAGACGCTTCTGTTTTTCTGTTTTTGCATGTCCTCTGTGAAAGCATGCCGCCTTCCCTCCCTTCCTGCCTCCTAATGACCTAACCTGTCCCCTATCTGTCTACTGTGCCTATAGGTATCAGGAAGAGTACAGTATGGACTCTACCAACGCCCAGTAAGTCCCAGGATGCATCCCAAATGGCACCCTATTCCCTATATAGTGCACTACTTTTGACCAGGGCCCAGGTCAAAAGTAGTGCGCTATGTGACGAATAGGGTGCCATTCGGGACACAGTTCCAGCATCATGCTAGCATGGCATGGCATGTGTCCTGTGACTCCGGCCTCTTACGGGAGGTTGATTAACACACACAGCTTGTTGTTCTTCTATCCCTGGGGTGGCAGGTAGACTAGTGGTTAGAGTGTTGGGCCAGTAACCGAAAGGTAAAAATCTGTCATCCTTCCCCTGAACAAGGCAGTTAAGTCGCTGATAGTAGACTATCATTGTAAATAAGAATTTGTCCTTAACTGACTTGCCTAGTTAAATAAAAGTTACAAAAAAATAATCCCTGGCCTACACTATGGGCCCTGGTCAAAAGCAACTGTAAAGGGAACACACACTGCTTGAATCAATGTTGTTTCCATGTCATTTTCAATGAATTTACATCTGTGGGTAGTGTGTCATTTGTAATGCATCTATAGTCTCAGCACCATATTAAACTACAGCCTTACTCTCAGCACCAGATTAAACTACAGTATTAGTCTCAGCACCAGATTAAACTACAGCCTTACTCTCAGCACCTGATTAAACTACAGCCTTACTCTCAGCACCTGATTAAACTACAGCCTTACTCTCAGTACCCGATTAAACTACATCATCAGTCTCAGCACCAGATTAAACTACAGCTTTAGTGTCAGCACCAGATTAAACTACAGCCTTAGTCTCCGCACCTGATTAAACTATAGCATTAGTCTCAGCACCATATTAATCTGTTGAGCCTCTGTGATTGATTCATTTATAGAAGTACACTATATGACCCAAAGTATGTGGAAACCTGCTCGTCAAACATCTCACTCCAAAATCATGGGCATTAATATGGAGTTGGTCTCCCTCTTTGCTGCTATAACAGCCTGCACTTTTCTGGGAAGGCTTTCCACTAGATGTTGGAACATTGCTTCCATTCAGCCACATTAGTGAGGCCGGGTACTGATTTGGGCGATTAGGCCTGTCTTGCAGTCGGCGTTCCAATTCATCCCAAAGGTGTTTGATTGGGTTCAGGTCAGGGCACTGTGCAGGCCAGTCAAGTTCTTCCACACTGATCTCGAGAAACCATTTCTGTATGGACCTGTCTTTGTGCACGGGGGCATTGTCATGCTGAAACAGGAAAGGGCCTTTCCCAAACTGTTGCCATAAATTTGGAAGCACAGAATCATCTAGAATGTCATGGATATGATGTAGCTTTAAAATTTCCCTTCACTGGAACTAAGGGGACATGAAAAACAGCCCCAGACCATTATTCCTGCTCCACCAAACTTTACAGTTGGCACTATGCATTGGGGCAGGTAGTGTTATCCTGGCATTCAGCATTCGGCGGTCCCGTTCTGTGAGCTTGGCCATTCTACTGTCAATGTTTGCATGTGTGTGTGCTTGATTTTATACACCTGTCAGCAACGTCTGTTTCTGAAATAGCCGAATCCACTAATTTGAAGGGGTGTCCACATACTTTTGGGCAACACCAACGCCTCCAGATTATTGGATTTAGTTCAATGGTGCATTCAGTGGATATGGTTTCAAGTTTTAATGTCACAAGTACAGAAATGTCTTTCTTGCAAGCTCTAACCCCAGAAATGCAGTAATCAATAACAATGTAATGCTAAAAATAGCAAGGTAGAACAAAAACACACAAGAGTTAAAAATCTGAAATAAGAAGAATACGATAAAGTAAAGAAGCACACTATATACAGTGTCAGTTCCACTACCATATTTACAATGTGCAGGGATACTGGATCGATAGAGGTAGATATATATAGGGGTAAGGTGACTATGTGAGAGTATAAACGGAGTAGCAGCAGTTTGTATGTGAGAGTATAAACAGAGTAGCAGAAGTTTGTATGTGAGAGTATAAACAGAGTAGCAGCAGTTTGTATGTGAGAGTATAAACAGAGTAGCAGCAGTTTGTATGTGAGAGTATAAACAGAGTAGCAGCAGTTTGTATGTGAGTGTGTGTAGAGTGTCAGTATAAATGTATGTGCATTTGTGTGATTGAGCAGAGGATGCAGTGAGTGTCCGTGTGTGTTTTGGAGTATCAGTGTGTGTAGTGTGTAGCCCTGTGAGTGTGCATAGAGGCAGTGTAAAAATAACAATGAAATAAACAGGTCAACTCAGTCCTTGTAGCCATATTGTTAGCTCTTTAGTTAGTTATTTAGGAGTCTTATGGCATGGGGATAGAAGCTGTTCAGGAGCCTGTTGGTGTCAGACTTAATTCACCGGCACCGCCTGCTGTGCGGGTGCAGAGAGAATAGTCTATGGCTTGGGTGGATTTTCCAGGTCATGCTGATATAGAGCTTGGCCCCAGTTATATACAGGGATGTCCGCACAACCCTCTGTAGCGCCGTGCGCTCGAGGGCAGCAGTGATGCAGCCAGTCAAGATGCTCTCAATGGTTAAACTGCAGACCTTTTTGAGGATTTGAGGTCCGATGCCAAACTGTTTCAACCTCCTGAGGAGGAAGAAGTGCTGTTGCGCCTCTTCTTCACAACTGTGTGCATGTGTGTTTACGTTCTTAGTGATTTGGAGACTTGATTGGAGTACTTCGACTGCCTGCCTGTTTGCTGTCTGCCTGTTTGGCTGTCTGTCTGCTGTTTGTTTGCCTGCCTATTTGCTGTCTGCTGTCTACCTGCCTGCCTGTCTGCTCTCTTTTTGCCTGCCTGTTTGCTGTCTGCCTGCCTGTCTGCCTGTCTGCCTGTCTGATGTCTGCCTGTCTGCCTGTCTGCTTGCCTGTCTGTTTGTTTGATTGCCTGTCTACTGTCTGTCTGTCTGCCTGTCTGCCGCCTGTCTGCTGCCTGCCAGTCTGCCTGTCTGCTTCCTGTCTGCTTTTTGCCTGTCTGCTGCCTGTCTGTCTGTCTGCTATCTGCCTGTCTCCCGCCTGTCTGCTGCCTGCCAGTCTGTCTGTCTGCTACCTCCCTGTCTGCCTGTCTGCTGCCTGTCTGTCTGTCTGCTATCTGCCTGTCTGCTTCCTGTCTGTTTTTTGCCTGTCTGCTGCCTGTCTGCTGCCTGTCTGCTGCCTGTCTGATGACTGTTTTAGGGATTTGGACACAGAGTACTTGGTTGGAGTACTTCGTCTGCCTGCCTGTTTGCTGTCTGTTTGCCTGTCTGCCAGTCTACTTGCCTGTCTGTCTCCTGTCTGTTTGACTACCTGTCTGCCAGTCTACTTTCTGCCCGCCTGTCTGCCTGCCTGTTTGCCTGTCTGTCTGTTGTCTGCATGTCTGTTGTCTGCCTGTCTGCTACCTGTCTGCTGTCTGCCTGTCTGTTGTCTGCATGTCTGCTGCCTCCCTGTCTGTCTGCTGTCTGCCTGTCTGCTGCCTCCCTGTCTGTCTGCTATCTGTCTGTCTGCTACATGTCAGCTGTCTGTCTGTCTGTCTGCTACCTGTCTGTCTGCTCTCCGCCTGTCTGCTGCCTCCCTGTCTGTCTGCTATCTGTCTGTCTGCTACCTGTCTGCTGTCTATCTGTCTGCTACCTGTCTGCTGCCTCCCTTCCTGTCTGCTTTCTGCCTGTCAGCCTGTCTGCTTTCTGCCTGTCTGCTTTCTGCCTGTCTGCTGCTTGTCTGCTGCTTGTCTGCTGACTGTCTGTCTCTCTGTCTGTCTGCCTGTCTGTCTCTTTATTATGTTGTCACCCCAGGCATTGTAATGGTACTTGGTACATACTGTACTATCTGGAAGTGCAAATGATTGATTGTCTTCATTGTGGAATGCCTATTAACCAATGACAGCCGGTTTGATAGGCGCTTCCTCAGCATTTTATTAAATTATCAAGGTGGCCTAAAGGGTCTATGGACGATGACTACATCTAAAATCAGATCAACACAGTGCCGGTCCGCTCAACAATTGCCAACTCTAAGTCAAAAAGCTATTAGTCTTTAATGTGTGTGTGGTACATTTTTGGGGGGTTACTATGCCTGGTGGGCTGGAAGTGATAACATGCTCTCTATTCTCTGTGGTTTCTGTACTATCTCTGTCGGGGAAATGGATGGTGCATGGGGTTCCTTAGGGATGCTGTAAGTGCTGGTGGTTCAGATTCAGAAGCATACAGCTTGGCATACTGTAAGTGTTGGCACGAGTGTTGTCTCATATGTTCTTTCCCCTATGGAGGTGTGGCTGGAAGAGGGAGGGAGGGGAGAGATGGGAGAGGGAGGGGAGAAATGGGAGAGGTAGGGAGGGTGGGATGTAAGGAGGGAGGGAGGGAGGGAGGGAGGGAGGGAGGGAGGGAGGGAGGGAGGGAGGGAGGGAGGGAGGGAGGGAGGGAGGGAGGGAGGGAGGGAGGGAGGGAAGAAATGGGAGAGGGAGGGAGGGAAGAAATGGGAGAGGGGAGGGAGGGAGGGAGGGAGGGAGGGAGGGAGGGAGGGAGGGAGGGAGGGAGGGAGGGAGGGAGGGAGGGAGGGAGGGAGGGAGGGAGGGAGGGAGGGAGGGAGGGAGAGAGAGAGAGAGATCTGTTCATAATGGTTGTCATCCTGCTGGATTTGTTTTGAGTGCAGTGTGATCCCTGTCCTGACTTCCTCACCCGAGGCCATAGAGGTCCCTGAAGTGTGTGTGTGCCAAGTGCAAACCTACTGCTGTGGGTAGAAGTTGCCCTTAGGCACTGATTAACTTAGAGCTTGCCCTCTATCTTGCCCTCTATCATGACCTTTAGGGTGAACCCGCAAAACTGACGGTATATCAGTGTCTGTGGGAAACTTCTTCCATACTCCACAGTATGGATTTTTTTTTGTTGTCTTAGAAAATACTTTGTTGCCACAGCTCAACTTCAGAGTACAGTCAGTCTGCACAAACACTAGTCACGCTCTTCTAATCGGAATGTATATGTCTTCATCATATGTCTTCATCATTATGTCTTCATCATGTCTTCATTATATGTCTTCATCATGTCTTCATTATGTCTTCATCATATGTCTTCATCATATGTCTTCATCATGTCTTCATCACATGTCTTCATCATTATGTCTTCATCATGTCTTCATCATATGTCTTCATCATTATGTCTTCATCATGTCTTCATTATGTCTTCATCATGTCTTCATTATATGTCTTCATTATATGTCTTCATTATATGTCTTCATCATGTCTTCATTATGTCTTCATCATAGTCTTCATCATGTCTTCATTATGTCTTCACTATATGTCTTCATCATATGTCTTCATCATGTCTTCATTATATGTCTTCATTATATGTCTTCATCGTATGTCTTCACTATATGTCTTCATCACGTCTTCATCATGTCTTCATTATATGTCTTCATCATGTCTTCATTATGTCTTCATCATATGTCTTCACTATATGTCTTCATCACGTCTTTATTGTGTCTTCATCACATCCTCATCATATGTCTTCATCTTATGTCTTCATCTTATGTCTTCATCTTATGTCTTCATCACATGTCTTCATCACTATGTCTTCATCACTATGTCTTCATCACATGTCTTCATCACTATGTGTTCATCATATGTCTTCATCGTATGTCTTCATCATCTTTTCATTCTCAGGTGTCGGCTAGTCCAGCCACAGATTTTATCAGCTTAAATGATCTTTCTTTTATTAAACATGTCAAGTATTTTAGAGTGCTTGCTGTCTTTCTGCAATTTGATCAAACAGAATCTGATGCTTCCTAGACAGACATAGCTTTTCTGTTAGAGAAAAAATGTTTGTTTGCCATTTATAGAGAGAGAATCAATTAAGCAGTGTGTGGAAATTCTTTGGAAATAGAGTTTTCCTCAAAGTATTTCCATATTATGCTTTTGAGATTTTGAGTAAAACGGTTTCGCTCTGTAGAAGATGCTATTAAATCTGTTCATTGGATGTACGACTAGTTCAAATCCAAATTACTTTTGGAATGGTAGCTTATGTCATAACAAAAATGTGGTTTAAACTAACAACAGCTGTAGTTCACTGATATAGTAATAAAATTGTGTTTTGTTCTTGTGGTCAAAGTGGATATCTGAGATCCCACAGGATGTGATATGTGACCAGGCTTTGGAATTGACTCAGAAACACCACTCTAGAATGGAAAAACATGATTCTAATCGATCTTGATCGTGTTACCAAAGAGGTGGTAAAACCAGCTAACCGCTAAACGCAGTAGTGTTTCTTGAGGATGTGTCATCACAGTCTACTGCAGGAGTCTGAACAAGGGAAGATAGATTATGTCATGTATACTGTACATTCCTATTGACTGAATGTGGAGCATGTGGAGGAGTCGTTAATTAGAAGGCAATTCTAATTACAGTACAAGTAGAAGGTGTCAGACATACAGGGGGCGGCTGGCTTGTTCTTCCTCAGAGCTGGTGTCTCTGTGTCGTGATACACCTCCAGTTTGGTGAGCTGAAGGATCCACACCATCACGCCCTGCTTTCATCTACTTTCAGTGTCTCTTAACAGACTTCGTGTTTCGAGGACGCACCACTATTTTAAGTAGGTTGACTGGAGTGCAGTGGAGCTAGTTGGCTGGTCAGGGAGGGAGGGGGAGGGAGGGGGGGGATAAAGAGAACGTGAGAGATGGAGAGATGAGGAGAGATATGTAGAGGGGGATGGAGGGGAGGGAGGGAGGGGGGGAGAGGGATAAAGAGAGCGAGAGAGATGGAGAGATGAAGAGAGATATGTAGAGGGGGATGGAGGGGAGGGGGGGAGAGGGATAAAGAGAGCGAGAGAGATGGAGAGATGAAGAGAGATATGTAGAGGGGGATGGAGGGGGGGGGGGGAGAGAGAGAGTTCCTGTTTTAATATTCATGTCTGTTCTTGATATTTATAGAAGTCCCTGCTGCCCTTACACAGTATCTGAAGTTCAGCAGGAGAAAATGATTAGTGCTGCTTGTTACTGGACTGTTTGTGTGTCAAAAGGATAAAAGAGAGCAAGTTTAAAATCTCACATATTGCCTGGACTAATATAGACAATTCATGTAAATAGATTCATAGAATAGTAAGAACGCAAGAACTGAAAAGGAAACTATATTTCTGTAATGATCTGAGAATTGAGATGAAATTGAGTTTAAATAGTATGAGATGTAAGACATAGAAATTGAAATAGTTTCACAGGGAAGAATATGAACGTGAGAGGTCAGATGTTACTGTATGATGAGGAGTGCTGAGAGGACAAATGGTATTGCTGTAATGGTCTGAGAATTGAAATGAAATTATGGACAAGTGACTACATTTTGGGTCTCAAATGGTTTGAAAATAGAGCAAGATATAAGACATAGAAGAAATGCAAATAAATCGCAGAGGAAGATGGCAGGTCAATGCATTTATGTAATGGTCAGAGAATTGAAATGGAATAGGTGGCCAAATGACAGTGTAAGTCTCAAGTCCAGACGGGCTAAGTGCTGTCGTGCCCTAAGCAAGACAACACAGGGAAGTCAACACAGCTGTGTGTCTCATATCAAACCATCTTCAGCCAATGGGATAACTGATCTGATTGGGATTTGAGTAATTATCCAAGTGTGCTACAACTGTTTGGATGTGTTTCAGTCATTCCCCCATGATTACAATCACTGACCTGTGCATCTTATGCTACTGATATGTCTTTTATTAAAACAAGACAGATTGTATGGTATGAAGCATCTCTTCTATTTATCACGGTTTCATTGACTTCTCCCATCAGATAACAGTGAGTCAGATAACAGTGAGTCAGACAACAGTGAGTCAGACAACAGTGAGTCAGATAACAGTGAGTCAGATAACAGTGAGTCAGATAACAGTGAGTCAGATAACAGTGAGTCAGATAACAGTGAGTCAGATAACAGTGAGTCAGACAACAGTGAGTCAGATAACAGTGAGTCAGACAACAGTGAGTCAGATAACAGTGAGTCAGATAACAGTGAGTCAGATAACAGTGAGTCAGATAACAGTGAGTCAGATAACAGTGAGTCAGACAACAGTGAGTCAGATAACAGTGAGTCAGATAACAGTGAGTCAGATAACAGTGAGTCAGACAACAGTGAGTCAGACAACAGTGAGTCAGATAACAGTGAGTCAGATAACAGTGAGTCAGACAACAGTGAATCAGATAACAGTGAGTCAGATAACAGTGAGTCAGATAACAGTGAGTCAGACAACAGTGAGTCAGACAACAGTGAATCAGATAACAGTGAGTCAGATAACAGTGAGTCAGATAACAGTGAGTCAGATAACAGTGAGTCAGACAACAGTGAGTCAGATAACAGTGAGTCAGACAACAGTGAGTCAGATAACAGTGAGTCAGATAACAGTGAGTCAGATAACAGTGAGTCTGATAACAGTGAGTCAGACAACAGTGAGTCAGATAACAGTGAGTCAGATAACAGTGAGTCAGATAACAGTGAGTCAGACAACAGTGAGTCAGATAACAGTGAGTCAGATAACAGTGAGTCAGATAACAGTGAGTCAGACAACAGTGAATCAGATAACAGTGAGTCAGATAACAGTGAGTCAGATAACAGTGAGTCAGATAACAGTGAGTCAGATAACAGTGAATCAGACAACAGTGAGTCAGATAACAGTGAGTCAGATAACAGTGAGTCAGATAACAGTGAATCAGATAACAAAAGAGTCAGATAACAGTGAATCAGATAACAGTGAGTCAGATAACAGTGAGTCAGACAACAGTGAATCAGATAACATTGAATCAGATAACATTGAATCAGATAATCATGGTTTCATTGACTTCTCCCATCAGATAACAGTGAGTCAGATAACAGTGAGTCAGATAACAGTGAGTGAGATAATCATGGTTTCATTGACTTCTCCCATCAGATAACAGTGAGTCAGATAACAGTGAGTCAGATAACAGTGAATCAGATAATCATGGTTTCATTGACTTCTTCCATCAGATAACAGTGAAGCAGATAACAGATGTTAATTTACCGTGCACAGTGCATATATACAGTATGTCTTCCCTATCTTCTCGTAGGCAATGGTGTGTGCATGTATGTTGCATCTTGATAACTTTTAGCATGTGTGTTAATGTAGACACTAAAAGTGCACCTCTACAGTATCAATCCATATGTTCATTTGATAAAAGACAATCAAACTGAACTGCAGGTGGAAGGAAAGAGAGGTGTCTGTGTCTATGGTTACACGGCCCATTCTAATGAGTACTTTCTTCTGAAGGGGTGTGTCTGCTGCCTCACTATTCCTTTACATGTAGATCATGTTTTCCTGCCATAGTTTATTACTATGGATTGCTTTTGAACCAGGTCTTTTCATGTTTTATAATGTGTGTTGCCACCATATAAACGTGTAATTAGGTCTGTGACGAAGGTGACTAGCTCATAAAGCTGGTTGAGAGAATGCCAAGAGTTTACAAAGCTATCATCAAGATAAAGGGTGACTACTTTGAAGAATATAAAATATGAAATATATTTTGATTTGTTTAACACTATTTTGGTTACTACATGATTCCATAGGTGTTAGTTCATAGTTTTGATGTCTTCACTACTACTAGAAGTACAAAAAATAAGTAGTTGTGTCCAAACTTTTGACTGGTACTCTAACAACAGGGACGTATGGTAACAACAGGGACGTATGGTAACAACAGGGACGTATGGTAACAACAGGGATGTATGGTAACAACAGGGATGTATGGTAACAACAGGGTTGTATGGTAACAACAGGGACGTATGGTAACAACAGGGATGTATGGTAACAACAGGGACGTATGGTAACAACAGGGTTGTATGGTAACAACAGGGTTGTATGGTAACAACAGGGATGTATGGTAACAACAGGGTTGTATGGTAACAACAGGGACGTATGGTAACAACAGGAACGTATGGTAACAACAGGGACGTATGGTAACAACAGGGATGTATGGTAATAACAGGGACGTATGGTAACAACAGGGACGTATGGTAACAACAGGGACGTATGGTAACAACAGGGATGTATGGTAACAACAGGGTTGTATGGTAACAACAGGGTTGTATGGTAACAACAGGGACGTATGGTAACAACAGGGTTGTATGGTAACAACAGGGACGTATGGTAACAACAGGGTTGTATGGTAACAACAGGGTTGTATGGTAACAACAGGGATGTATGGTAACAACAGGGTTGTATGGTAACAACAGGGACGTATGGTAACAACAGGAACGTATGGTAACAACAGGGACGTATGGTAACAACAGGGATGTATGGTAATAACAGGGACGTATGGTAACAACAGGGACGTATGGTAACAACAGGGACGTATGGTAACAACAGGGATGTATGGTAACAACAGGGTTGTATGGTAACAACAGGGTTGTATGGTAACAACAGGGACGTATGGTAACAACAGGGTTGTATGGTAACAACAGGGACGTATGGTAACAACAGGAACGTATGGTAACAACAGTGACGTATGGTAACAACAGGGATGTATGGTAATAACAGGGACGTATGGTAACAACAGGGACGTATGGTAACAACAGGGATGTATGGTAACAACAGGGATGTATGGTAACAACAGGGACGTATGGTAACAACAGGGACGTATGGTAATGCAGAGCAAGGGGAACAACTACTCCAAGTCTCAGACCGAGTGATGTCACCGATTTGAAACGCTATTAGCGCGTACCCCGCTAACTAGCTTGCCATTTCACATCGGTTACACCAGCCTAATCTCGGGAGTTGATAGGCTTGAAGTCATAAACGGCTCAATGCTCGAAGCACAGCGAGGAGCTGCTGGCAAACGCACGAAAGTAATGTTTGAATGAATGCTTATGAGCCTGCTGCTGCCTACCACCGCTCAGTCAGACTGCTCTATCAAATATCAAATCATATACCTAATTATAACATAATAACACACAGAAGTACGAGCCTTTGATCATTGATATGGTTGAATCCGGAAACGATCTTTTAGAAAACAAAACGTTTTTTCTTTCAGTGAAATACGGAACTGTTCCGTATTTTATCTAACGGGTGGCATCCATAAGACTAAATATTCCTGTTACATTGTACAACCTTCAATGTTATGTCATAATTATGTACAATTCTGGCATATTATTTACGGTTTTTGTAAGGAATAAATGGACTTCACCCAGTTCGCAATGAGCCAGGCGGCCCAAACTGCTGCATATACCCTGACTGCTTGCATGGAACGCAAGAGAAGTGACACAATTTCCCTAATTATAAGAAATTCATGTTAGCAGGCAATATTAACTAAATATGCAGGTTTAAAAAGATATACTTGTTTAGTGATTTTAAAGAAAGGCATTGATGTTTATGGTTAGGTTTGGTGCAACGACAGTGCTAAATCATCACCCGTTTGGCTAAGTATTCTGTGAATCGAAGAGAAATTAACAGGAACCGCATCGATTATATGCAGCGCGGGACACGCTAGATAAACTAATAATATCAACCATGTGTGTCGTGGAAATTTCCTGTATTTACCAAATCATGAGAGCAAACCACACACAAGTCAGAGTTATCATAAAGTCCATCTTTAATTATATGAGCTCCATCACAACCCTGTGACTCTCAGATCAATTCAGTGTCTATAAATGAATTCTCTGAGAGTCCGTTACACATTGCAACTGAGATCCTTTATAGCAAAGACAGACATAGCCAGACAGCATTGGCCATACTTTATCGTTCAGCTTTGTCTCCTAAACGATGTAATTTTCTCAAACTCAGAACCCTAAACAAATCCTCACATCAACAGGCATATATCAAATTCACCCCTCCTTGACAAGATCACAGAGACACATTGACTGGCACACAGACATTGTGGAGCCAAGAGATACACGCTTGACCTCTCCCCTCTCTCTGGCCCAAGTAACTTAGTCCTGACAGAGAACAGGTACTGCAAACCCGCCACAGTATTATACAAACACATTCTGATGAGAAGTAACTTACAAACATATGATGAATATAAAACATCTTACCTATGTTACCAACTAATTCTGATTATTCCCCAACATGTGTAGTTAACTGGTGATTATGTTAAGATTGATTGTTTTTTATAAGATAAGTTTAATGCTAGCTAGCAACTTACCTTGGCTTCTTGCTGCCCTCGTGTAACAGGTAGTCAGCCTGCCATGCAGGCTCCTCGTGGAGTGCAATGTAAGGCAGGTGGTTAGAGCGTTGGACTAGTAAACGGAAGGTTGCAAAAACGAATCCCCAAGCTGACAAGGTAAAAATCTGTTGTTCTGCCCCTGAACAAGGCAGTTAACCCACCGTTCCTTGGCCTTCATTGAAAACAAGAATGTGTTCTTAACTGACTTGCCTAGTTAAATAAAGGTGTACAAAAAAAACTGCCAAATCGGTGTCCAAAAATACAGATTTCCGATTGTTATGAAAACTTGAAATCGTCCCTAATTAATCGGCCATTAATCGACTTATCCTCTATATACCTGTGTCTTAGTGCCTCTGTGTCTCTATGTACCTGTGTCTGTGTCTCTATGTACCTGTGTCTGTGTCTCTATGTACCTGTGTCTCAGTGTCTCTATGTACCTGTGTATCAGTGTCTCTATGTACCTCTGTCTTAGTGTCTCTGTGTCTCTATGTACCTGTGTCTCTATGTACCTGTGTCTCTGTGTCTCTATGTACCTGTGTCTCAGTGTCTCTGTATCTCTATGTACCTGTGTCTTAGTGTCTCTGTGTCTCTATGTACCTGTGTCTCAGTGTCTCTATGTACCTGTGCCTTGGTGTCTCTGTGTCTCTATGTACCTGTGTCTGTGTCTCTATGTATCTGTGTCTCAGTGTCTCTATGTACCTGTGTCTTAGTGTCTCTGTGTACCTGTGTCTGTGTCTCTATGTACCTGTGTCTCAGTGTATCTATGTACATCTGTCTTAGTGTCTCTGTGTCTCTAAGTACCTGTGTCTCAGTGTCTCTGTATCTCTATATACCTGTGTCTCAGTGTATCTGTGTCTATATGTACCTGCTTCTCTGTGTCTCGATGTACCTGCTTCTCTGTGTCTCTATGTACCTGTGTCTTAGTGTGTATCTCTATGTACCTGTGTCTCTATGTACCTGTGCCTATATGTACCTGTGTCTCAGGGTCTCTGTGTCTATATGTACCTGCTTCTCTGTGTCTCTATGTACCTGCTTCTCTGTGTCTCTATGTACCTGTGTCTCCGTGTCTCTGTGTCTCTATGTACCTGTGTCCCAGTGTCTCTGTGTCTCTATGTACCTGTGTCTCAGTGTCTCTGTATCTCTATGTACATGTGTCTGTGTCTCTATGTACCCGTGCCTCTATGTACCTGTGTCTCTATGTACCTGTGTCTCTGTGTCTCTATGTACCTGTGTATCTGTGTCTCTGTGTCTCTATGTACCTGCATCTCTGTGTCTCTGTATCTCTATTTACCTGTGTCTTAGTGTCTCTGTATCTCTATGTACCTGTGTCTCAGTGTCTCTGTGTCTCTATGTACCTGTGTCTCAGTGTCTTTATGTACCTGTGTCTCAGTGTATATATGTACCTGTGTCTCTGTATCTCTATGTACCTGTGTATATGTGTCTCTATGTACATGTGCCTCAGTGTCTCTGTGTCTCTATGTACCTGTGTCTCTATGTACCTGTGTCTCAATGTCCCTGTGCCTCTATGTACCTGTGTCTCTGTGTCTCTATGTACCTGTGTCTTAGTGTCTCTATGTCTCTATGTACCTGTGCCTCTGTGTCTCTATGTAGATGTGTCCTAGTGTCTCTATGTCTCTATGTACCTGTGTCTTAGTGTCTCTGTGTCTATATGTACCTGTGTCTCAGTGTCTTTATGTACCCGTGTCTCAGTGTCTCTATGTACCTGTGTCTCTGTATCTCTATGTAACTGTGTCTCTGTGTACCTGTGTCCCAGTGTCTCTGTGTCTCTATGTACCTGTGTATCAGTGTCTCTGTGTCTCTATGTACCTGCGTCTCTGTGTCTCTGTGTCTCTGTGTCTCTATGTACCTGTGTCTTAGTGTCTCTATGTCTCTATGTACCTGTGCCTCTGTGTCTCTATGTACATGTGTATCCATGCTGTGATATTGATTATGTCAACATGCATATCAAGTCAAATCAAATTGTATTAGTCACTTGCGCTGAATACAACAGGTGTAGACCTTACAGTGAAATGCTGAATACAACAGGTGTAGACCTTACAGTGAAATGCTGAATACAACAGGTGTAGACCTTACAGTGAAATGCTTAATACAACAGGTGTAGACCTTACAGTGAAATGCTGAATACAACAGGTGTAGACCTTACAGTGAAATGCTGAATACAACAGGTGTAGACCTTACAGTGAAATGCTGAATACAACAGGTGTAGACCTTACAGTGAAATGCTGAATACAACAGGTGTAGACCTTACAGTGAAATGCTTAATACAACAGGTGTAGACCTTACAGTGAAATGCTGAATACAACAGGTGTAGACCTTACAGTGAAATGCTGAATACAACAGGTGTAGACCTTACAGTGAAATGCTTAATACAACAGGTGTAGACCTTACAGTGAAATGCTGAATACAACAGGTGTAGACCTTACAGTGAAATGCTGAATACAACAGGTGTAGACCTTACAGTGAAATGCTGAATACAACAGGTGTAGACCTTACAGTGAAATGCTGAATACAACAGGTGTAGACCTTACAGTGAAATGCTTAATACAACAGGTGTAGACCTTACAGTGAAATGCTGAATACAACAGGTGTAGACCTTACAGTGAAATGCTGAATACAACAGGTGTAGACCTTACAGTGAAATGCTGAATACAACAGGTGTAGACCTTACAGTGAAATGCTGAATACAACAGGTGTAGACCTTACAGTGAAATGCTGAATACAACAGGTGTAGACCTTACAGTGAAATGCTGAATACAACAGCTGTAGACCTTACAGTGAAATGCTGAATACAACAGGTGTAGACCTTACAGTGAAATGCTGAATACAACAGCTGTAGACCTTACAGTGAAATGCTGAATACAACAGGTGTAGACCTTACAGTGAAATGCTGAATACAACAGGTGTAGACCTTACAGTGAAATGCTGAATACAACAGGTGTAGACCTTACAGTGAAATGCTGAATACAACAGGTGTAGACCTTACAGTGAAATGCTGAATACAACAGCTGTAGACCTTACAGTGAAATGCTGAATACAACAGGTGTAGACCTTACAGTGAAATGCTGAATACAACAGGTGTAGACCTTACAGTGAAATGCTGAATACAACAGGTGTAGACCTTACAGTGAAATGCTGAATACAACAGGTGTAGACCTTACAGTGAAATGCTGAATACAACAGGTGTAGACCTTACAGTGAAATGCTGAATACAACAGGTGTAGACCTTACAGTGAAATGCTGAATACAACAGGTGTAGACCTTACAGTGAAATGCTGAATACAACAGGTGTAGACCTTACAGTGAAATGCTGAATACAACAGGTGTAGTAGACCTTACTGTGAAATGCTGAATACAACAGGTGTAGACCTTACAGTGAAATGCTGAATACAACAGGTGTAGACCTTACAGTGAAATGCTGAATACAACAGGTGTAGACCTTACAGTGAAATGCTGAATACAACAGGTGTAGACCTTACAGTGAAATGCTGAATACAACAGGTGTAGACCTTACAGTGAAATGCTGAATACAACAGGTGTAGACCTTACAGTGAAATGCTGAATACAACAGGTGTAGACCTTACAGTGAAATGCTGAATACAACAGGTGTAGACCTTACAGTGAAATGCTGAATACAACAGGTGTAGACCTTACAGTGAAATGCTGAATACAACAGGTGTAGTCCTTACAGTGAAATGCTGAATACAACAGGTGTAGACCTTACAGTGAAATGCTGAATACAACAGGTGTAGACCTTACAGTGAAATGCTGAATACAACAGGTGTAGACCTTACAGTGAAATGCTGAATACAACAGGTGTAGACCTTACAGTGAAATGCTGAATACAACAGGTGTAGTAGACCTTACAGTGAAATGCTGAATACAACAGGTGTAGTAGACCTTACAGTGAAATGCTGAATACAACAGGTGTAGACCTTACAGTGAAATGCTGAATACAACAGGTGTAGACCTTACAGTGAAATGCTGAATACAACAGGTGTAGACCTTACAGTGAAATGCTGAATACAACAGGTGTAGACCTTACAGTGAAATGCTGAATACAACAGGTGTAGACCTTACAGTGAAATGCTGAATACAACAGGTGTAGTAGACCTTACAGTGAAATGCTGAATACAACAGGTGTAGACCTTACAGTGAAATGCTGAATACAACAGGTGTAGACCTTACAGTGAAATGCTGAATACAACAGGTGTAGACCTTACAGTGAAATGCTGAATACAACAGGTGTAGACCTTACAGTGAAATGCTGAATACAACAGGTGTAGACCTTACAGTGAAATGCTGAATACAACAGGTGTAGACCTTACAGTGAAATGCTGAATACAACAGGTGTAGACCTTACAGTGAAATGCTGAATACAACAGGTGTAGACCTTACAGTGAAATGCTGAATACAACAGGTGTAGACCTTACAGTGAAATGCTGAATACAACAGGTGTAGACCTTACAGTGAAATGCTGAATACAACAGGTGTAGACCTTACAGTGAAATGCTGAATACAACAGGTGTAGACCTTACAGTGAAATGCTGAATACAACAGGTGTAGACCTTACAGTGAAATGCTGAATACAACAGGTGTAGACCTTACAGTGAAATGCTGAATACAACAGGTGTAGACCTTACAGTGAAATGCTGAATACAACAGGTGTAGACCTTACAGTGAAATGCTTACTGACGAGCCCCTAAACAACAATGCAGTTAAAAAAATACAGATAACAATAAGAAATAAAAGTAACAAGTAATTAAAGAGCAGCAGTGAAATAACTGGTAGTAGTGAGACTATATACAGGGGGGTACCAGTACAGAGTCAATGTGCGGGGGCACCGGTTAGTTGAGGTAATATGTACATGTAGGTAGAGTTATTAAAGTGAATATGCATAGATGATAACAGCAGCGGTGTAAAAGAGGGGAAGGGGGCAATACAAATAGTCTGGGTAGCCATGTGTAACCTTTATTTAACCAGGCAAGGTAGTTAAGAACTAATTCTTATTTACAATGACGGCCTACCAGGGACAGTGGGTTAACTGAACGATAGATAGATTCATAGCTTGTCAGCTCAGGGATTTGATCCAGCAACCTTTCGGTTACTGGCCCAACTCTCTAACCACTAGGCTACCTGCCACCCCAGCTACCAGCCATTTGATTAGGTGTTTAGGAGTCTTATTGCTTAGAATCTGTTTAGAAGCCTCTTGGACCTAGACTTGGCGCTCCGGCACCAGAGGAAGCAGTCTATGACTAGGGTGGCTGGAGTCTTTGACAATTTTTAGGGCCTTCCTCTGACACCGCCTGGCATAGAGGTCCTGGATAGCAGGAAGCTTGGCCCCGGTCCCTCTTTCTTTGCTGGGTGTTTCTATTGTGAGCATGTGTGTGTAATGTGTACGAGTGGTTCCTGGCCTTTACAGCACCTATACAGTTATTGGTTCACCACATGAGAGTGGAGTGTACGTTTCCTGCCTGGAGGCAGTCTCCATGTGGTAAAGAAATAGAGGGAGAGAGGGAGGGAGGCCAAAAGGAGAGGAGGATTGGACAGCAGGTTAAGCTACACATCTCTTAGTATGCAGACCCTCCCTCTCTCTCTCTCTCTGCTTCCCTCAGGATAAGGCTCCAGTAATTGCTCTCCTCCTTTTCTCTCCTCTTCATACCTTCCTCTCCTCCCTATTAATCTTGTCAGAAGGCTCCAAGGGCCCTGCAGGAGTTTACAGCCCTTTATCGCTGTCATTAGGGGAGGCAACCACACATCAAATCGATCTCTTTCACCCTCACTTTAGATTAATCTACATCTATTCATGATGGAGAAGTCAAAGTTAGCTCTCCCTTCATTTATAACCTCCCAGACACACCCCAATATTCAGTTTATGGGCCTTTATTAATGTACTTGCTTTACATTAACATCAAAGTGTTTCATTAGATTGCGTAGACCAGTGTTTCCCAACTCCAGCCCTTGTCTACCCCCAACAGAACACATTTTTGTTGTAGCCCGGACAAAAAAACTTGATTCAACCTGTCAAGGGCTTGATAATTAGTAGACAAGTAGAATCAGGTGTGCTTGTCAGGGGCCACAACAAAAATATGTCATGTTGGGGGTACAGGAGGACCGTATAAAATGAAATATATATTTTAAAGTGACAAGCTTGTCAAGTATGAATGAATTGCACCACAGAGGTGATCCATAAGTCACAGTCACTACACTGTTCCTTTTTACTTATTCATGAAATGATTGAATAGGAGAGTCCAATCAAGAATATATGGAATAGCTGAGGGACCAATGAGAGTGCAGGATATAAATATTTAGAACCTCTGGTCTGTGGTGATGTCACACACAGGAAGTGGTGGGTAGGTAGGGAGGGGCTTTCTACAGCTAGAATCTACAGTCTATGTGATGTGTTTATAAATAGCATTATGAGGAGAATATGTTGACTCAAATGATTAATGAGCATTCCTACTTCCTACATGATTAAAGCTACACTGCTATGTACAGTATCTAAGTTGCTGGGGGATATTGTACTGTAGGCCTACTAAGGGGTTGGATGGGTGCTTAGTGAATTGCATCATGGGAGAAGAAGTAAACTATAATTATGCATGAAGCAGCAATGTAAAATAACTAATTTGATTGGGAGGAGCCTTCGCAGTTTAGAGGCATACATAATTTAAGGGTCTTTTAAAATACTCCATGATAATATCACCATAGCTACGTAGCTATCAGAGCTTCAAATGGAAGTTGGTGTGGCTTTAACCTCAGCTGCACATCACACATTTCAACAGTCAGGCAGCAGTCTTCTCCAGCCAGACAGACAGTGGTGTTGAAACAGATAGCGTGCCTCGTGTCACATCAGAATTTCTGCTTGGTTATCTTCAGAGTCATATCAACACAATATTCACTCTCTAATAGATAGTTCCAAATTACCATGGTTACTCTACATCTCCTTGTTGTCATGACAGTAATTGGCCACTGTGGGTAATATAGGAGACTATAAAGGGGTCAATTATGATTGATGTTTTTTACACTAAACCCAATCCAGGAAAGGGGTCATTATGATAGTTTTTCGTTTTTTTACACTAAACCCATTCCAGGAAAGGGGTCATTATGATTGTTTAGAGTTTTTTACACTAAACCCAATCCAGGAAAGGGGTCATTACGATTGTTTTTTGTTTTTTTACACTAAACCCATTTTACACTAAACCCATTTTACACTAAACCCATTTTACACTAAACCCATTTTTTCATGTTACATGTGATGAAGTATCCTGTTTTACCTGTTTGCCTTCACTCTGCTGCTGTTCTTCATTTTGGCTGTTGGAGCATTTTGAAAAGCACCTTGTATGCTGTGTTCAGTGTCTCACACTGCTGAAGGCCTTCGAGGTAACAGATAAACAAAGAGACCCGAGCCTTCCAGCATTCAACAACACAATGCATCATGGTTAAGCTTGTCTACTTACTGATATCTCAAAACAGTTCAATCAAATAACCATGGTCCTTATATATGGATGCATGAGTACTTCTATGGTAGATGTACTGACTGTCTCTGTCTCTCTCTCCAGGGTTCAGGTGGAGTTCTATGGTAGATGTACTGACTGTCTCTGTCTCTCTCTCCAGGGTTCAGGTGGAATTCTATGGTAGATGTTCTGACTGTCTCATTTTCTCTCCAGGGTTCATGAGTTCTATGGTAGATGAACTGACTGTCTCTGTTTCTCTCCAGGGTTCATGAGTTCTATGGTAGATGCATACTGTCTCTGTTTCTCTCTCCAGGGTTCAGGTGGAGTTCTATGGTAGATGTACTGACTGTCTCTGTCTCTCTCCAGGGTTCATGTGTTCTATGGTAGATGTACTGACTGTCTCTGTCTCTCTCCAGGGTTCATGGGTTCTATGGTTGATGTACTGACTGTCTCTCTCTCCAGGGTTCAGGTGGAGTTCTATGGTAGATGTACTGACTGTCTCTGTCTCTCTCCAGGGTTCATGTGTTCTATGGTAGATGTACTGACTGTCTCTGTCTCTCTCCAGGGTTCATGGGTTCTATGGTTGATGTACTGACTGTCTCTCTCTCCAGGGTTCAGGTGGAGTTCTATGGTAGATGTACTGACTGTCTCTGTCTCTCTCTCCAGGGTTCAGGTGGAGTTCTATGGTAGATGTACTGACTGTCTCTGTCTCTCTCCAGGGTTCAGGTGGAGTTCTATGGTAGATGTACTGACTGTCTCTGTCTCTCTCTCCAGGGTTCAGGTGGAGTTCTATGGTAGATGTACTGAATGTCTCTGTCTCTCTCTCCAGGGTTCAGGTGGAGTTCTATGGTAGATGTACTGACTGTCTCTGTCTCTCTCCAGGGTTCAGGTGGAGTTCTATGGTAGATGTACTGACTGTCTCTGTCTCTCTCTCCAGGGTTCAGGTGGAGTTCTATGGTAGATGTACTGACTGTCTCTGTCTCTCTCTCCAGGGTTCAGGTGGAGTTCTATGGTAGATGTACTGAATGTCTCTGTCTCTCTCTCCAGGGTTCAGGTGGAGTTCTATGGTAGATGTACTGACTGTCTCTGTCTCTCTCCAGGGTTCAGGTGGAGTTCTATGGTAGATGTACTGACTGTCTCTGTCTCTCTCTCCAGGGTTCAGGTGGAGTTCTATGGTAGATGTACTGACTGTCTCTGTCTCTCTCTCCAGGGTTCAGGTGGAGTTCTATGGTAGATGTACTGACTGTCTCTGTTTCTCTCTCCAGGGTTCAGGTGGAGTTCTATGGTAGATGTACTGACTGTCTCTGTCTCTCTCTCCAGGGTTCAGGTGGAGTTCTATGGTAGATGTACTGACTGTCTCTGTCTCTCTCTCCAGGGTTCAGGTGGAGTTCTATGGTAGATGTACTGACTGTCTCTGTCTCTCTCTCCAGGGTTCAGGTGGAGTTCTATGGTAGATGTACTGACTGTCTCTGTTTCTCTCTCCAGGGTTCAGGTGGAGTTCTATGGTAGATGTACTGACTGTCTCTGTCTCTCTCTCCAGAGTTCAGGTGGAGTTCTATGGTAGATGTACTGACTGTCTCTGTTTCTCTCTCCAGGGTTCAGGTGGAGTTCTATGGTAGATGTACTGACTGTCTCTGTCTCTCTCTCCAGGGTTCAGGTGGAGTTCTATGGTAGATGTACTGACTGTCTCTGTCTCTCTCTCCAGGGTTCAGGTGGAGTTCTATGGTAGATGTACTGACTGTCTCTGTCTCTCTCTCCAGGGTTCAGGTGGAGTTCTATGGTAGATGTACTGACTGTCTCTGTTTCTCTCTCCAGGGTTCAGGTGGAGTTCTATGGTAGATGTACTGACTGTCTCTGTCTCTCTCTCCAGGGTTCAGGTGGAGTTCTATGGTAGATGTACTCACTGTCTCTGTTTCTCTCTCCAGGGTTCAGGTGGAGTTCTATGGTAGATGTACTGACTGTCTCTCTCTCTCCAGGGTTCAAGTGGAGTTCTATGGTAGATGTACTGACTGTCTCTGTTTCTCTCTCCAGGGTTCAGGTGGAGTTCTATGGTAGATGTACTGACTGTCTCTGTTTCTCTCTCCAGGGTTCAGGTGGAGTTCTATGGTAGATGTACTGACTGTCTCTGTTTCTCTCTCCAGGGTTCAGGTGGAGTTCTATGGTAGATGTACTGACTGTCTCTGTTTCTCTCTCCAGGGTTCAGGTGGAGTTCTATGTGAATGAAAACACCTTCAAGGAGAGGCTCAAGCTGTTCTTCATCAAAAACCAAAGGTCAAGTAAGTAGAGCACAGAGAAGTTTGGACTTTATTACTGTCACAACAGACCTAGGAAGTCATAAAGGTCCTCCTAATGCAGGGTAATACTGTAACGTAAGTCATTAAGGTCTATTGCAGATCCAATTTCAGCTCCAGTCTGGGTCTTTAATTAGTTGTCTTGACGCATGGTGCTGTGTCTCAGGTCTGCACACCATGTTGCTGTGAAGAGGACAATGCTTTAGGTATTTTGTTAACTGATATGGTATTATAATTTCTTATTAGGACTTAAGGCATGGATACAGCCAGGGTGGGATTTCTCCTGCATTCTGAAAAAGACATTGGAACTGTCCAACTTGCCACCCACAATGCATCATGTCTACAGTCTCTCTGTGTGTTTGTAAATACGTGTGTGTGCCTGTGTGTGTTTTCGTGTGCTGTGTGTGTTTTTACATGTGTGTATTTGTGTGTGTACGTGGGTGTTTTTGTGTTTTTACATGCATGTGTGTGTGTGGGGGTGCGTGTTTTTGTGTTTTTACATGTGTGTGTGTGTGCGTGCGTGCATGTGTAATGGCTGCAGTATGTTGTTAGTGCTTCCTATGTGCTTGTCAATATCTCTGAACAACTTCCCATCAGTTACAGAGAAAACATTAGGGCCAAATAGAAAGGCCAACCCAACTCTATAGAGCTTCCTGCTGAGTCAGATTGTTTTGGCCCCTGTACAATACAAACTCATTGTGAAGCATTTGATGTGGGTGTTTTTCTTGCAACTGTGTCACTGCTGTGTTAATACTGCAAAGAGATGAAATGGGAGGCTTGGTTGATTGAAATGTGAACAGTGTTTAAGGCAGCTGGCGCCACCCTCTGACTGACATGTGTATCTGCAGCCAGGTAAGTTGTGTGGGTGATGATTTGCCTGTGTGTGTGTGTGTGTGTGTGTGTGTGTGTGTGTGTGTGTGTGTGTGTGTGTGTGTGTGTGTGTGTGTGTGTGTGTGTGTGTGTGTGTGTGTGTGTGTGTGTGTGTGTGTTGAGGCTTGTGCGCAGGGCTGTGTTGTTGTAATGGCTTTACTGACAGCATGTCGTGTTATTGGGTCTTAATCCTTATATATCACAATAAGCCATCCTCTACTCCACTGCTTTATATACCTGCCACAGCATCCAGCATCTCCCCCCACAGGGTGTCATATCGTTGTGGATCTGACACATAGCTGTTCACTGCACAACTGAATGCATTCAACCAAAATAGGTCTTCCGTATTTAACCCAGCCCCTCTGTATCAGAGACATCAGTTGTGATGGTCTGCCAGACCAGCATGAAGCCTGATAGTCACGGCTCTGTGCATCGCCAGATATAGTCACTTTAGACCTGACAGCAACACAGCCTGGACAACACCATTACACTTAAACAGGTAGGGTTGTGGTATAGAGAGATGTCCAGTAGGGTAGAGACACCAGTTCTGAGGAGAGATGTCCAGTAGGGTGGAGACACCAGTTCTGAGGAGAGATGTCCAGTAGGGTGGAGACACCAGTTCTGAGGAGAGATGTCCAGTAGGGTAGAGACACCAGTTCTGAGGAGAGATGTCCAGTAGGGTGGAGACACCAGTTCTGAGGAGAGATGTCCAGTAGGGTAGAGACACCAGTTCTGAGGAGAGATTTCCAGTAGGGTAGAGACACCAGTTCTGAGGAGAGATATCCAGTAGGGTAGAGACACCAGTTCTGAGGAGAGATGTCTGGTGTAGGGTAGAGACACCAGTTCTGAGGAGAGATGTCCAGTAGGGTAGAGACACCAGTTCTGAGGAGAGATGTCCAGTAGGGTAGAGACACCAGTTCTGAGGAGAGATGTCCAGTAGGGTAGAGACATCAGTTCTGAGGAGAGATGTCCAGTAGGGTAGAGACACCAGTTCTGAGGAGAGATATCCAGTAGGGTAGAGACACCAGTTCTGAGGAGAGATGTCTGGTGTAGGGTAGAGACACCAGTTCTGAGGAGAGATGTCCAGTAGGGTAGAGACACCAGCTCTGAGGAGAGATGTCTGGTGTAGGGTAGAGACACCAGTTCTGAGGAGAGATGTCCAGGAGGGTAGAGACACCAGTTCTGAGGAGAGATGTCCAGTAGGGTAGAGACACCAGTTCTGAGGAGAGATGTCTGGTGTAGGGTAGAGACACCAGTTCTGAGGAGAGATGTCCAGTAGGGTAGAGACACCAGCTCTGAGGAGAGATGTCTGGTGTAGGGTAGAGACACCAGTTCTGAGGAGAGATGTCCAGGAGGGTAGAGACACCAGTTCTGAGGAGAGATGTCCAGTAGGGTAGAGACACCAGTTCTGAGGAGAGATGTCCAGTAGGGTAGAGACACCAGTTCTGAGGAGAGATGTCCAGTAGGGTAGAGACACCAGTTCTGAGGAGAGATGCTTTACCTGTCGGACTCACTAGCCTGCTCATTTCATCGGTCTGCGATAAGTTCAGTTTCTGGGCAGTTAAAACCAAACTTTCTAGACATTCCCATACCAATGTGTCTTGCATTACAAAAACATGACTGTAAACATTAGCCAGATTTACTCATATGAGCCTGATTAAACAGATTCCTTTTTCAATATAAATCAGCACAAATTCAGTTACTCTTTTCTTTCCCATGTTATTCCTTCCCATAAGCTTTTTTTGACCTTTGTCAACTATAATCGTTCAATTCCCTCTGGGAAACAGGTTAAGATTTACTCCCAATGCAATTACTTAGTAAATCTGGCCTTTAGTGTTCTCTATTGCATTTGTTTCCATGTAGGCCTGAGGATCCGTCTGTTTAACTTCTCCTTGAAGCTGTTGACGTGTGCCCTATACGTCCTCAGAGTGTCTCTGGACGATCCCGAACAGGTCACTGGTGTATGGTGAGTAACTGCTAATTTAACCTCCTGATAAAGTCCTGTTATTCAATGTATTACTAGTGACCGTAGCATTTGTTAAACTGTGATTTCTAATTTGGGTGTTTGAGATTGAGGGCAGAATAAGTGCATCAGCATCTCGTATTAGAATATGGACAATAATATGGAAATGATCTAATTTTCCTCTGATATATTGATATATACTGAACAAAAATATAAACGCAATATGAAATCATTTCAATGATTTTACGGAGTTACAATTCATATAAGGAAATCGGTCAACTGAAATAAATAAATTAGGCCCTAATCTATGGATTTCACATGATTGGGGAGGGGCACAGCCGGGGGTGGGCCTTCCCACTGAAGAGCCAAATCCAGCCAATCAGAATGAGTTTTGAGGGCTTTATTACAGACAGAAATACTCCTCAGCACCCACCATCCCCCTCCTCAGTCGATCCCACAGGTAAAGAAGCCAGATGTGGAAGTCCTAGGCTGGCATGGTTACACGTGGTCTGTGGTTGTGAGACCAGTCCGATGTACTGCCAAATTCTCTAAACGATGTTAGAGGTGGCTTATTGTAGAGCAATTATCATTCTCTGGCAACAGCTCTGTTAGACAGTCATGCAGTCAGCATTCCAATTGCACGCTCCCTCAAAACTTGAGACATCTGTGCCATTGTGTTGTATGACAAAACTGCACATTTTAATGTCCCCAGTTCACAAGGTGCACCTGTGTAATGATCATGCTGTTTAATCAGCTTCTTGATTTTTTATTTATTTATTTATTTTACCTTTATTTAACCAGGTAGGCAAGTTGAGAACAAGTTCTCATTTACAATTGCTACCTGGCCAAGATAAAGCAAAGCAGTTCGACAGATACAACGACACAGAGTTACACATGGAGTAAAACAAACATACAGTCAATAATACAGTAGAAACAAGTCTATATACGATGTGAGCAAATGAGGTGAGAAGGGAGGTAAAGGCAAAAAAGGCCATGATGGCAAAGTAAATACAATATAGCAAGTAAAATACTGGAATGGTAGTTTTGCAGTGGAAGAATGTGCAAAGTAGAAATAAAAATAATGGGGTGCAAAGGAGCAAAATAAATAAATTTATTAAAATTAAATACAGTTGTGAAAGAGGTAGTTGTTTGGGCTAAATTATAGGTGGGCTATGTACAGGTGCAGTAATCTGTGAGCTGCTCTGACAGTTGGTGCTTAAAGCTAGTGAGGGTGATAAGTGTTTCCAGTTTCAGAGATTTTTGTAGTTCGTTCCAGTCATTGGCAGCAGAGAACTGGAAGGAGAGGTGGCCAAAGAAAGAATTGGTTTTGGGGGTGACTAGAGAGATATACCTGCTGGAGCGTGTGCTACAGGTGGGAGATGCTATGGTGACCAGCGAGCTGAGATAAGGGGGGACTTTACCTAGCAGGGTCTTGTAGATGACATGTTTGGCGACGAGTATGAAGCGAGGGCCAGCCAACGAGAGCGTACAGGTCGCGAGAGCGTAATCCATCCACACCTGTGGATGGATTACCTTAACAAAGGAAAAATGCTCACTAACAGGAATGTAAACAAATGTGTGCACAACATTTTAGAGAAATATGCTTTTTGTGCCTATGGAATATTTCTGGGTTATTTTATTTTAGCTCATGAAACATGGGACCAACACTTTACATGTTGCGTTCAGATTTTTGTTCAGTAGTCAGATCAATTCTAAAAAAAGATGGTATCTATTCAGGTATTGTGTGATTCAGAGAATCTACCTCTAACTTTTACCCAAAGTTGAAAATAAAACTGTATTTGGCCAAGATAAGATAGATCCAGAGTTTGGAATTCATTTAGTATCTGTCTGAGACACAAAGGGCTTTAAATAGCAGCAGCGATGGTCTCTCTCAGTGTAGTGATATGGAAGCAGCATATGGTTTTTATTGTATACACTGCTGCCGGCAGCTCTTAAAGAAACTGTCCCTCTGCCTCCCGTCCGTCACCATGGCAACATGCAGAGTGAGTGAAGGTGCCTATTAGCCACAGGATAAATATTTCACCACACATTCTGTCTGAACGACTTCCCTTTGCTATGGATTTCCTCTGCAGTGTGAACTGTCAGAACCGAACCAGCACCACAGCAGAATCTACAGAAAGCACCGAAATCAACTGGTGAGTTGTGAAGGTCTAACATTGACGTGCTGTCCCGGGCTTCGAGTGTGTTTCTGATTGTGGTCATCTCATAGCTATCAGGTGGTGTTTGAAATGAGTCTTGTCTAACCCATACAGTGTAATTCATCATCAATAACACTGTTTTGTCTTTTGAAAGGGATTTGATTTTCTGGGTGAACAGAAGGGTTCCTGTATGGGCGATACAGGTAAAGGAATACTGACATTCACTAACACTGCTTTGGTAATACAGTACTGGATTCTCAAGTCTTCCATTCAACAGTAGCCACTATGGGTCAAACTCACAAGTGAATATTTCATTGACAATCTCCCCCTTCCCCTGTGGCCAATACATTAGAAAAACAAGAAATATTTTACAACAGAAACCACAGCACATCTTTTCCCCAGTGATATGTAGATTGCCTGAGAAGTTATGTGGCCAGATTGCAGCCCTGGTAATGTGTGTGCCTCCACTCTGCTCTGCTCCAGGTGATCGTGGCCTTAATCAGTTTCCTGGAAGCCATGCTCCTTACATATCTCAGCTACAAAGTAAGACACCTCAGCTCTACTCCTTTCACACTGATCGCCGCCACAAAGAAAGTTTCATTCATTCTATCAGGCAGAGTCGTGTGGCGTGTCTGTGTGAGATTGCAATTAATTGGCAAATTTTCTGGCATGTGTTTTAACCGCGAGCCTCCGCTCTAGCCTGAGCCAGAAGAACAGGTCATTAATACACTTTACAAATGAATAAAAAATGAGGTGTCCGTCCTACTTTTTTCTTTAAATTGGGCTCTTTCCTTAAATAACTCATTAGTGCTGCAGTGCTACTTCCCTTTCTTTGATCAATTAGGCTGTTTTACTTTTACTTTAGGAAGACAAATAACAGTGTGTTTTTTGTTTTGCTTCGTTTTGGCAGATGGCTTCAATTCCTAATTGTTTTAACGAATCCTGTCATTGTGTTCTCGCCTGTCTGGAGCGTCTGATGGGCGGGATTAGCAGAATTAGTTCCATTGTGCCAGGCACACTTAGAACCGAGGTCTGATTATTCCAACAATATTGACCTCGTTTTTGGGGGATTCGTTTAATATCACTATCATTGTAATTAGTCCACAGACAGAGCCAGTAGCTTATTGCCTTGACTCACACGTTGATTGTGTTTCTCTCTTTCAGGGGAACATCTGGGAGCAGATGTTCCAGATCTCCTTCATCCTGGAGATGATCAATACCGTGCCGTTTATAATCACTGTGAGTCTTCTTCCACCTGATCTCACACACACACACACACACACACACACACACACACACACACACACACACACACACACACACACACACACACACACACACACACACACACACACACACACACACCTTGTTTTCCATCTGTGCCATATTCAATTATTATTATTATTTCAAATAGTCTATATACCTTCTAAAATGAATGGGCTTCAGGCATGCTGTACATGAGGAATGTGACAGGATACACCATGAGGAATGTGACAGGATACACCATGAGGACTGTTTCAGGATACACCATGAGGAATGTGACAGGATACACCATGAGGAATGTGACAGGATATGCCATGAGGAATGTGACAGGATACGCCATGAGGAATGTGACAGGATACGCCATGAGGAATGTGACAGGATACGCCATGAGGAATGTGACAGGATACGCCATGAGGAATGTGACAGGATACGCCATGAGGAATGTGACAGGATACGCCATGAGGAATGTGACAGGATACGCCATGAGGAATGTGACAGGATACGCCATGAGGAATGTGACAGGATACGCCATGAGGAATGTGACAGGATACGCCATGAGGAATGTGACAGGATACACCATGAGGAATGTGACAGGATACACCATGAGGAATGTGACAGGATACACCATGAGGAATGTGACAGGATACACCATGAGGAATGTGACAGGATATGCCATGAGGAATGTGACAGGATACACCATGAGGAATGTGACAGGATACACCATGAGGAATGTGGTGCTGACAAAGAGATTCATTTCAGTGGCTCAAACCATACTCCACAAAGCAAACAAGACCAATTAGTGAACATCAAATCAAATAGTATTTGTCACATGCGCTGAATACAACAGGTGTAGTAGACCTTACTGTGAAATGCTGAATACAACAGGTGTAGTAGACCTGACTGTGAAATGCTGAATACAACAGGTGTAGTAGACCCTACTGTGAAATGCTGAATACAACAGGTGTAGTAGACCTTACTGTGAAATGCTGAATACAACAGGTGTAGTAGACCTTACCATGAAATGCTGAATACAACAGGTGTAGTAGACCTTACTGTGAAATGCTGAATACAACAGGTGTAGTAGACCTTACTGTGAAATGCTGAATACAACAGGTGTAGTAGACCTTACTGTGAAATGCTGAATACAACAGGTGTAGTAGACCTTACTGTGAAATGCTGAATACAACAGGTGTAGTAGACCTTACTGTGAAATGCTGAATACAACAGGTGTAGTAGACCTTACTGTGAAATGCTGAATACAACAGGTGTAGTAGACCTTACTGTGAAATGCTGAATACAACAGGTGTAGTAGACCTTACTGTGAAATGCTGAATACAACAGGTGTAGTAGACCTTACTGTGAAATGCTGAATACAACAGGTGTAGTAGACCTTACTGTGAAATGCTGAATACAACAGGTGTAGTAGACCTTACTGTGAAATGCTGAATACAACAGGTGTAGACCTTACCATGAAATGCTTACTTTACAAGCCCTTAACCAACAATACAGTTCAATAAATAATGTTAAGAAAATATTTACTGAATAAACTAAAGTAAAAATAAAATAAATAGTAACACAATAAAATAACAATAAGGAGGCCATATACAGGGGGTACCGGTACAGAGTCAATGTGGAGGCTATATACAGGGGGTACCGGTACAGAGTGGATGTGGAGGCTATATACAGGGGGTACCGGTACAGAGTCAATGTGGAGGCTATATACAGGGGGTACCGGTACAGAGTGGATGTGGAGGCTATATACAGGGGGTACCGGTACAGAGTGGATGTGGAGGCTATATACAGGGGGTACCGGTACAGAGTGGATGTGGAGGCCATATACAGGGGGTACCGGTACAGAGTCAATGTGGAGGCTATATACAGGGGGTACCGGTACAGAGTGGATGTGGAGGCTATATACAGGGGGTACCGGTACAGAGTCAATGTGGAGGCTATATACAGGGGGTACCGGTACAGAGTCAATGTGGAGGCTATATACAGGGGGTACCGGTACAGAGTGGATGTGGAGGCTATATACAGGGGGTACCGGTACAGAGTCAATGTGGAGGCTATATACAGGGGGTACCGGTACAGAGTGGATGTGGGGGCTATATACAGGGGGTACCGGTACAGAGTGGATGTGGAGGCTATATACAGGGGGTACCGGTACAGAGTGGATGTGGGGGCTATATACAGGGGGTACCGGTACAGAGTGGATGTGGAGGCTATATACAGGGGGTACCGGTACAGAGTCAATGTGGAGGCTATATACAGGGGGTACCGGTACAGAGTCAATGTGGAGGCTATATACAGGGGGTACCGGTACAGAGTGGATGTGGGGGCTATATACAGGGGGTACCGGTACAGAGTGGATGTGGAGGCTATATACAGGGGGTACCGGTACAGAGTGGATGTGGGGGCTATATACAGGGGGTACCGGTACAGAGTGGATGTGGGGGCTATATACAGGGGGTACCGGTACAGAGTGGATGTGGAGGCTATATACAGGGGGTACCGGTACAGAGTGGATGTGGGGGCTATATACAGGGGGTACCGGTACAGAGTGGATGTGGAGGCTATATACAGGGGGTACCGGTACAGAGTCAATGTGGAGGCCATATACAGGGGGTACCGGTACAGAGTCAATGTGGAGGCTATATACAGGGGGTACCGGTACAGAGTGGATGTGGAGGCTATATACAGGGGGTACCGGTACAGAGTGGATGTGGAGGCTATATACAGGGGGTACCGGTACAGAGTGGATGTGGGGGCTATATACAGGGGGTACCGGTACAGAGTGGATGTGGAGGCTATATACAGGGGGTACCGGTACAGAGTCAATGTGGAGGCTATATACAGGGGGTACCGGTACAGAGTCAATGTGGAGGCTATATACAGGGGGTACCGGTACAGAGTGGATGTGGAGGCTATATACAGGGGGGTACCGGTACAGAGTGGATGTGGAGGCTATATACAGGGGGTACCGGTACAGAGTGGATGTGGAGGCTATATACAGGGGGTACCGGTACAGAGTGGATGTGGAGGCTATATACAGGGGGTACCGGTACAGAGTGGATGTGGAGGCTATATACAGGGGGTACCGGTACAGAGTGGATGTGGAGGCTATATACAGGGGGTACCGGTACAGAGTGGATGTGGAGGCTATATACAGGGGGTACCGGTACAGAGTGGATGTGGAGGCTATATACAGGGGGTACCGGTACAGAGTGGATGTGGAGGCTATATACAGGGGGTACCGGTACAGAGTGGATGTGGAGGCTATATACAGGGGGTACCGGTACAGAGTGGATGTGGAGGCTATATACAGGGGGTACCGGTACAGAGTGGATGTGGGGGGCTATATACAGGGGGTACCGGTACAGAGTGGATGTGGAGGCTATATACAGGGGGTACCGGTACAGAGTGGATGTGGAGGCTATATACAGGGGGTACCGGTACAGAGTGGATGTGGAGGCTATATACAGGGGGTACCGGTACAGAGTGGATGTGGAGGCTATATACAGGGGGTACCGGTACAGAGTGGATGTGGAGGCTATATACAGGGGGTACCGGTACAGAGTGGATGTACTTTGTACATGTAGGTAGGTAGGGGTAAAGTGACTGCATGGATAATAAAAAGTGAGTAGTAGCAGTGGCTTGGGAGTAGAAGACAACATATGACCTTTGCAATATTCATGTTTTATATTATGAGTATAGCTCTAGAGACATGGGAGGATGGTAATGTGGGACTGTGAGTGTTGAAACTTGATGATGGGAGTGTACACTGCATACTGTGCATATGAATTCATCCCAATTGTCTCTTCAGATCTTCTGGCCTCCATTGAGAAACATCTTCATCCCAGTGTTTCTCAACTGCTGGTTAGCCAAGTGTGCCCTGGAGAATATGATTGTGAGTATATGCTACAGCCATAACGCAGCAGTCAAAACTGGACAGAACTGGTTGCAATGATGTCATAATGATGTCGTTTTGTTGGCAGGGGAATACATGGGTTCTTCCTATTAAAATGCTTCAGCTTTCAGATGATGCTGTATATAGCCTGCTTGCAGAATAGTTGCTATAGAATAACTTAACTCTGCATTATGTGGGTGTAGAAGAGCCCTGGTAAGAATTCCCTGGTTATGAATAGTCTGTAGATTCCCTGTCAGTTTAAGAAAAAAGTTTTAGGAAGGCAATGAGTATAGATTTGAGCAAGAGCCTGCATGTATCTCTGTGGACAGCTGGTTAGGTCCAGGGCCGAGGAGACCAGTTCTGAGAGGGAGAACAGGTCCAGCCTGGAGAGGTTGAAGGGGAGGCTTCAGCCAAACAGAAACATTAACAAGGGACATGGTGGGTAGGTAGCTTGAAGAGACTGAAGTGGGGCTTCAGCCAAACAGAAACATTAACAAGGGACATGATGGGTAGGTAGCTTGAAGAGACTGAAGTGGGGCTTCAGCCAAACAGAAACATTAACAAGGCACATGGTGGGTAGGTAGCTTGAAGAGACTGAAGTGGGGCTTCAGCCAAACAGAAACATTAACAAGGGACATGTTGGGTAGGTAGCTTGAAGAGACTGAAGTGGGGCTTCAGCCAAACAGAAACATTAACAAGGGACATGTTGGGTAGGTAGCTTGAAGAGACTGAAGTGGGGCTTCAGCCAAACAGAAACATTAACAAGGGACATGGTGGGTAGGTAGCTTGAAGAGACTGAAGTGGGGGTTCAGCCAAACAGAAACATTAACAAGGGACATGGTGGGTAGGTAGCTTGAAGAGACTGAAGTGGGGCTTCAGCCAAACAGAAACATTAACAAGGGACATGGTGGGTAGGTAGCTTGAAGAGACTGAAGTGGGGCTTCAGCCAAACAGAAACATTAACAGGGTATGAAGGGACATGGTGGGTAGGTAGCTTGAAGAGACTGAAGTGGGGCTTCAGCCAAACAGAAACATTAACAAGGGACATGGTGGGTATGTAGCTTGAAGAGACTGAAGTGGGGCTTCAGCCAAACAGAAACATTAACAAGGTATGAAGGGACATGGTGGGTATGTAGATTGAAGAGCCTGAAGTGTCAGCCAAACAGAAACATTAACAAGGTATGAAGGGACATGGTGGGTATGTAGATTGAAGAGACTGAAGTGGGGCTTCAGCCAAACAGAAACATTAACAAGGTATGAAGGGACATGGTGGGTATGTAGATTGAAGAGCCTGAAGTGGGGCTTCAGCCAAACAGAAACATTAACAAGGTGTGACATGGGCTGCATGTTCACTGCTTGTATGCTGTATGAAAGGTTGACTGCTTCAGTATAAAAGTAACCAGCAAGGCAGATAGGTTTTAAAGCGAGATAAATAGACAGATAGATGGTGCAGTAGATGGAGCAGACTGACAGACTGACAGACTAGCCAGGACAGCAGACCAACTGACCGACCAACCAATTTAACATGAACCCTAACCCTCTCTCTGTATCTCTCCTTCCCTCACTCTGCTTCTATCCCTCCCCCCTCTTTACCCTCAGAATGATCTCCATCGTGCCATTCAGAGGACCCACTCGGCCATGTTCAACCAGGTTCTCATCCTCATCTGCACCCTACTCTGTCTGGTCTTCACTGGGTATGTGTCCTCTGATCCCAGCCTCTCTTCCCTGGAGCTTCCTAAATCTGGGCTCATGGGCCGCAACTCATTCCACAAAGCTGTTCCTTGTCATCTGCCCTTTTTCATTCCCACTCACAGATCTGATAGAATCTGGTTAAGGGTAAGCAACATTGAAAAAAGGAGGTGGACTTGGTTGTAATGACAACATCAACAACCAGCTTGGCCCACAGATAGTTTTCTCATGCCCAGTTGTTTCAGATCTGTGAAGGGGAGTGAACAAGGGCATCTAGGAGGAAACAACTTTCTGGAATGAAATACAGCCCCTGATCTCCCCCTTCATCCCTGGTGCTCCCTGGGACCTTCTCCTCTCCTCCATCCACTGACATCTTGACTCCTCATTATCCAATACAGGAAATTAACTGAGGAAGTCAGGCAGAATAGATAGCAGAATCAATGGTGTGATTCTCACTGATTCAACAGGTCAGAGCAGAAGTGTTGTGGTGCATCGATCGTTGGGAATGTAGGGTTTTGATCCTTAATCTGCCAGGCTGAATTTCAATGTGGATAGTATATGTATGTCTAACTGTCTGTTTAAATATCACAAGTGATGAGATCAGTAGGACTCAGGCCAAGTTGTAACAGTAAGTTAGGTTACATTGGATCATCATTGTGTGTAATTCACCTTTCTCTTAGACTTTTTGATTTTACATTTTATTTCACCTTTATTTAACCAGGTAGGCTAGTTGAGAACAAGTTCTCATTTGCAACTGCAACCTGGCCAAGATAAAGCAAAGAAGTGTGACACAGACAACACAGAGTTACACATGGAGCAAAGAAAGTCTATGTACAGTGTGTGCAAAAGGCATGAGGAGGTAGGCAATACGAATGAACTGTCAAAGTTACGAATGAACTGTCAAAGTTACGAATGAACTGTCAAAGTTACGAATGAACTGGCTGCTGCTGCCTTCAGTGCGAACATATAGGCCTACTGTGTCAGCGTGGGTTTGATTCCGGCCCACGGGCCTTCTGGCACAAATAACTCAATCCCCTAGGTACGCTACTGCATTGTATAGTCTACAAACACTGCTTCCAGTTGCCCCCTGGCTGTGATTATACTTTGTAAATATTTATTCAAATCCTCCTGCAGCAGGATTATTTTCCTCCTGTGAGGAAGATCCGGCATCTGTATGCACGAGGAAAGAGCAGTGAGCTTATTTGAATAAGGACTGGTTCAATTAAAACATGGACACATTGAATGATCAATTGCTCCCGAGTGGCACAGCGGTCTAAGGCACAGCATCTCAGCGCTTGAGGTGTCACTACAGACACCCTGGTTTGAATCCAGGCTGTATCACAACCGGCTGTGGCTGGGAGTCCCATAGGGCGGCGCACAATTGGCCCTGCATCGTCCGGGTTTGGCGGTGTAGGCCGTCATTGTAAATAAGAATTTGTTCTTAACTTACTTGCCTTGTTAAATAAAGGTGTTCTCAACTAGCCTACCTGGTTAAATAAAGGTGTTCTCAACTAGCCTACCTGGTTAAATAAAGGTGTTCTCAACTAGCCTACCTGATTAAATAAAGGTGTTCTCAACTAGCCTACCTGGTTAAATAAAGGTGTTCTCAACTAGCCTACCTGGTTAAATAAAGGTGTTCTCAACTAGCCTACCTGGTTAAATAAAGGTGAAATAAATCAAATAAAAAACTTGAACATACACTTGACACTGTATATGAAACGACGGTTGTTGATGTGTATGGCTGTGTTTCAGATAGATTTTATACGTTTGAATGTTGCAGTAGTAGGAGCTAGGGTTAGCGTTTGAGCGAGCGAGAGAGAACATCATTTTGATAGCAAACCCTGATCCCAATGACTCGACTGCCCCCGCATGGAGAGAAAGAGAACTGTTCATTTTCAGCCACGCACGGAGCTCATTTAGAATTGCATCTGGAAAATTCCCTGTGACTTAAGGATCGATCAAGTTAAGATCCGACATCTGAAGCTCTGAGTTCCGGCATTATAGTGGTTCTCCATAACACGAATTCAGCAACATACTATGTCAATCATCTGTGCTCGCGAGACTACCTTGTGCAAAATGTCACCCCTAAATGTGAAATCCCTCTCCTCCTTCCAGGGCGTGTGGTATCCAGCATCTTGAGAGAGCATCCAATCAGAACCTGACTCTGTTCAACTCTCTGTATTTCTGCATCGTCACCTTCTCTACCGTGGGCTACGGTGACGTCACACCTCATATCTGGCCCTCTCAGCTGCTGGTGGTTATTCTCATCTGTGTGGCTCTCGTGGTCCTCCCGCTACAGGTATGACACTGTATATAACAGTGCTTACACAATAGCCTATTACCACAGCTGTTTTCCAAGGATAATTGAGGCTGAAAGATTTCACAAGATTTCATTTGTATTTGTATTTATTAGGGATCTCCATTAGTTCCTGCCAAGGCAGCAGCTACTCTTCCTGGCATCCAAACACTTTAAGGCACATTATATATAAAACACAAGATAAATCATATAACATTATTACACCACTACATATCTACAATACAACAGGTATAATACCACCATACAACAATATTACAATGTGTGTGTGTGTAGAGTGTGGGTGCGTATGCGTGTGTCTGTTCCTGTGTGTGTAGAGTGTGTGTGCGTATGCCTGTGTCTGTTCCTGTGTGTGTAGAGTGTGTGTGCTAGCGTGTGTCTGTTCCTGTGTGTGTCTGTTCCTGTGCGTGTAGAGTGTGGGTGCGAATGTGTGTGTCTGTTCCTGTGTGTGTAGAGTGTGGGTGCGTATGCCTGTGTCTGTTCCTGTGTGTGTAGAGTGTGTGTGCGTATGCCTGTGTCTGTTCCTGTGTGTGTAGATTGTGTGTGCTAGCGTGTGTCTGTTCCTGTGTGTGTAGAGTGTGGGTGCTAGCGTGTGTCTGTTCCTGTGTGTGTAGAGTGTGGGTGCGTATGCGTATGCGTATGCGTGTGTCTGTTCCTGTGTGTGTAGAGTGTGGGTGCGTATGCGTGTGTCTGTTCCTGTGTGTGTAGAGTGTGGGTGCGTATGCGTGTGTCTGTTCCTGTGTGGGTAGAGTGTGGGTGCATATGCGTGTGTCTGTTCCTGTGTGTGTAGAGTGTGTGTGCGTATGCCTGTGTCTGTTCCTGTGTGTGTAGAGTGTGTGTGCTAGCGTGTGTCTGTTCCTGTGTGTGTAGAGTGTGTGTGCTAGCGTGTGTCTGTTCCTGTGTGTGTAGAGTGTGTGTGCTAGCGTGTGTCTGTTCCTGTGTGTGTAGAGTGTGTGTGCTAGCGTGTGTCTGTTCCTGTGTGTGTAGAGTGTGTGTGCTAGCGTGTGTCTGTTCCTGTGTGTGTAGAGTGTGTGTGCTAGCGGTGTCTGTTCCTGTGTGTGTAGAGTGTGTGTGCTAGCGTGTGTCTGTTCCTGTGTGTGTAGAGTGTGTGTGCTAGCGTGTGTCTGTTCCTGTGTGTGTAGAGTGTGTGTGCTAGCGTGTGTCTGTTCCTGTGTGTGTAGAGTGTGTGTGCGTATGCGTGTGTCTGTTCCTGTGTGTGTAGAGTGTGTGTGCTAGCGTGTGTCTGTTCCTAGTGTGTGTAGAGTGTGTGTGCTAGCGTGTGTCTGTTCCTGTGTGTGTAGAGTGTGTGTGCTAGCGTGTGTCGGTTCCTGTGTGTGTAGAGTGTGTGTGCTAGCGTGTGTCTGTTCCTGTGTGTGTAGAGTGTGGGTGCGTATGCGTATGCGTATGCGTGTGTCTGTTCCTGTGTGTGTAGAGTGTGGGTGCGTATGCGTGTGTCTGTTCCTGTGTGTGTAGAGTGTGGGTGCGTATGCGTGTGTCTGTTCCTGTGTGGGTAGAGTGTGGGTGCATATGCGTGTGTCTGTTCCTGTGTGTGTAGAGTGTGTGTGCGTATGCCTGTGTCTGTTCCTGTGTGTGTAGTGTGTGTGTGCTAGCGTGTGTCTGTTCCTGTGTGTGTAGAGTGTGTGTGCTAGCGTGTGTCTGTTCCTGTGTGTGTAGAGTGTGTGTGCTAGCGTGTGTCTGTTCCTGTGTGTGTAGAGTGTGTGTGCTAGCGTGTGTCTGTTCCTGTGTGTGTAGAGTGTGTGTGCTAGCGTGTGTCTGTTCCTGTGTGTGTAGAGTGTGGGTGCGTATGCGTATGCGTATGCGTGTGTCTGTTCCTGTGTGTGTAGAGTGTGGGTGCGTATGCGTGTGTCTGTTCCTGTGTGTGTAGAGTGTGGGTGCGTATGCGTGTGTCTGTTCCTGTGTGGGTAGAGTGTGGGTGCATATGCGTGTGTCTGTTCCTGTGTGTGTAGAGTGTGTGTGCGTATGCCTGTGTCTGTTCCTGTGTGTGTAGAGTGTGTGTGCTAGCGTGTGTCTGTTCCTGTGTGTGTAGAGTGTGTGTGCTAGCGTGTGTCTGTTCCTGTGTGTGTAGAGTGTGTGTGCTAGCGTGTGTCTGTTCCTGTGTGTGTAGAGTGTGTGTGCTAGCGTGTGTCTGTTCTGTGTGTGTAGAGTGTGGGTGCGTATGCGTATGCGTATGCGTGTGTCTGTTCCTGTGTGTGTAGAGTGTGGGTGCGTATGCGTGTGTCTGTTCTGTGTGTGTAGAGTGTGGGTGCGTATGCGTGTGTCTGTTCCTGTGTGGGTAGAGTGTGGGTGCATATGCGTGTGTCTGTTCCTGTGTGTGTAGAGTGTGTGTGCGTATGCCTGTCTGTTCCTGTGTGTGTAGAGTGTGTTGTGCTAGCGTGTGTCTGTTCCTGTGTGTGTAGAGTGTGTGTGCTAGCGTGTGTCTGTTCCTGTGTGTGTAGAGTGTGTGTGCTAGCGTGTGTCTGTTCCTGTGTGTGTGAGTGTTGTGTGCTAGGCGTGTGTCCTGTTCCTGTGTGTGTAGAGTGTGTGTGCTAGCGTGTGTCTGTTCCTGTGTGGTGTAGAGTGTGTGTGCTAGCGTGTTGGTCTGTTCCTGTGTGTGTAGAGTGTGTGTGCTAGCGTGTGTCTGTTTCCTGTGTGTGTAGAGTGTGTGTGCTAGCGTGTGTCTGTTCCTGTGTGTGTAGAGTGTGTGTGCTAGCGGTGTCTGTTCCTGTGTGTGTAGAGTGTGTGTGCTAGCGTGTGTCTGTTCCTGTGTGTGAGAGTGTGTGTGCTAGCGTGTGTCTGTTCCTGTGTGTGTAGAGTGTGTGTTCTAGCGTGTGTCTGTCCTGTGTGTGTAGAGTGTGTGTGCTAGCGGTGTGTCTGTTCCTGTGTGTGTAGAGTGTGTGTGCTAGCGTGTGGTCTGTTCCTGTGTGTGTAGAGTGTGTGTGCTAGCGTGTGTCTGTTCCTGTGTGTGTAGAGTGTGTGTGCTAGCGTGTGTCTGTTCCTGTGTGTGTAGAGTGTGTGTGCGTATGCGTGTGTCTGTTCCTGTGTGTGTAGAGTGTGTGTGCGTATGCGTGTGTCTGTTCCTGTGTGTGTAGAGTGTGTGTGCTAGCGTGTGTCTGTTCCTGTGTGTGTAGAGTGTGTGTGCTAGCGTGTGTCTGTTCCTGTGTGTGTAGAGTGTGTGTGCTAGCGTGTGTCTGTTCCTGTGTGTGTAGAGTGTGTGTGCTAGCGTGTGTCTGTTCCTGTGTGTGTAGAGTGTGTGTGCTAGCGTGTGTCTGTTCCTGTGTGTGTAGAGTGTGTGTGCTAGCGTGTGTCTGTTCCTGTGTGTGTAGAGTGTGTGTGCTAGCGTGTGTCTGTTCCTGTGTGTGTAGAGTGTGTGTGCTAGCGTGTGTCTGTTCCTGTGTGTGTAGAGTGTGTGTGCTAGCGTGTGTCTGTTCCTGTGTGTGTAGAGTGTGGGTGCGTATGCGTATGCGTATGCGTGTGTCTGTTCCTGTGTGTGTAGAGTGTGTGTGCTAGCGTGTGTCTGTTCCTGTGTGTGTAGAGTGTGGGTGCGTATGCGTGTGTCTGTTCCTGTGTGGGTAGAGTGTGGGTGCATATGCGTGTGTCTGTTCCTGTGTGTGTAGAGTGTGTGTGCGTATGCCTGTGTCTGTTCCTGTGTGTGTAGAGTGTGTGTGCTAGCGTGTGTCTGTTCCTGTGTGTGTAGAGTGTGTGTGCTAGCGTGTGTCTGTTCCTGTGTGTGTAGAGTGTGTGTGCTAGCGTGTGTCTGTTCCTGTGTGTGTAGAGTGTGTGTGCTAGCGTGTGTCTGTTCCTGTGTGTGTAGAGTGTGTGTGCTAGCGTGTGTCTGTTTCCTGTGTGTGGTAGAGTGTGTGTGCTAGCGTGTGTCTGTTCCTGTGTGTGTAGAGTGTGTGTGCTAGCGTGTGTCTGTTCCTGTGTGTGTAGAGTGTGTGTGCTAGCGTGTGTCTGTTCCTGTGTGGGTAGAGTGTGTGTGCTAGCGTGTGTCTGTTCCTGTGTGTGTAGAGTGTGTGTGCTAGCGTGTGTCTGTTCCTGTGTGTGTAGAGTGTGTGTGCTAGCGTGTGTCTGTTCCTGTGTTGTAGAGTGTGTGTGCTAGCGTGTGTCTGTTCCTGTGTGTGTAGAGTGTGTGTGCTAGCGTGTGTCTGTTCCTGTGTGTGTAGAGTGTGTGTGCTAGCGTGTGTCTGTTCCTGTGTGTGTAGAGTGTGTGTGCTAGCGTGTGTCTGTTCCTGTGTGTGTAGAGTGTGTGTGCTAGCGTGTGTCTGTTCCTGTGTGTGTAGAGTGTGTGTGCTAGCGTGTGTCTGTTTCTGTGTGTGTAGAGTGTGTGTGCTAGCGTGTGTCTGTTCCTGTGTGTGTAGAGTGTGTGTGCTAGCGTGTGTCTGTTCCTGTGTGTGTAGAGTGTGTGTGCTAGCGTGTGTCTGTTCCTGTGTGTGTAGAGTGTGTGTGCTAGCGTGTGTCTGTTCCTGTGTGTGTAGAGTGTGTGTGCTAGCGTGTGTCTGTTCCTGTGTGTGTAGAGTGTGTGTGCTAGCGTGTGTCTGTTCCTGTGTGTGTAGAGTGTGTGTGCTAGCGTGTGTCTGTTCCTGTGTGTGTAGAGTGTGTGTGCTAGCGTGTGTCTGTTCCTGTGTGTGTAGAGTGTGTGTGCTAGCGTGTGTCTGTTCCTGTGTGTGTAGAGTGTGTGTGCTAGCGTGTGTCTGTTCCTGTGTGTGTAGAGTGTGTGTGCTAGCGTGTGTCTGTTCCTGTGTGTGTAGAGTGTGTGTGCTAGCGTGTGTCTTTCCTGTGTGTGTAGAGTGTGTGTGCTAGCGTGTGTCTGTTCCTGTGTGTGTCTCAGTCGCTGTTTTTAGGGTTGTTTTATATTTTTTTTATCTGAGTCTATTGCTTCCCTCAGTTGCCTGATGTGGAATAGAATTCCATGCTCTAGTCTGTTCTGGACTAGGAAGGTCGGGGTGGCAGGGTAGCCTAGTGGGTAGAGCGTTGGACTAGTGTCCGGAAGGTTGCAAGATCAAATCCCTGACCTGACAAGGTAAAAATCTGTTCTTCTGCCCCTGAACAAGGCAGTTAACCCACTGTTCCTAGACCGTCATTGAAAATAAGAATTTGTTCTTAACTGACTTGCCCGGTTAAATAAAGGTAAAAAACAAAGAATGGCCTGATAAGTATTGTTTTAATTATAGATGTATACCTGTAGTAGTAACCAGTCATGTAACATCCTCAACGCTAAGTCTGCTTGAACAAACTTCATGTTCTTCATGTTCTAGAACAAACAAACAGACATAGACAATGTGTAAACAATGCCAACGTATGACGGCAAACTTTCTGAGAATGAACATAATTTGCTTGTCATGCTCCGACCTCACATGCACCGTCCATCGTCAGTAATGAGAACACAACTCAAAGCCCTCCTACCTCTGTCACTCTCCTACCTCTGTCACCCTTCTCTTTCTGTCACCCTCCTACCTCTGTCACCCTCCTACCTCTGTCACCCTCCTCTTTCTGTCACCCTCCTACCTCTGTCACCCTCCTACCTCTGTCACCCTCCTCTTTCTGTCACCCTCCTACCTCTGTCACCCTCCTACCTCTGTCACCCTCCTCTTTCTGTCACCCTCCTACCTCTGTCACCCTCTCTTTCTGTCACCCTCCTACCTCTGTCACCCTCCTACCTCTGTCACCCTCCTACCTCTGTCACCCTCCTACCTCTGTCACCTTCTCTTTCTGTCACCCTCCTACCTCTGTCACCCTCCTACCTCTGTCACCCTCTCTTTCTGTCACCCTCCTACCTCTGTCACCCTCCTACCTCTGTCACCCTTCTACCTCTGTCACCCTCTCTTTCTGTCACCCTCCTACCTCTGTCACCCTTATCTTTCTGTCACCCTCCTAACATGTTATGCCGTAAGTGTATTACAAACCGTACAGTAGATTGTTGTAACCTCAAATATGTGTGTGTGTGTGTGCGTGTGTGTGTGTGTGTGTGCGTGTGTGTGTGTGTGTGTCAGTTTGAGGAGTTGGCCTATCTGTGGATGGAGCGTCAGAAGTCAGGAGGGAACTACAGCAGACACCGGGCCCAGACAGAGAAACACGCCGTCCTGTGTGTCAGCTCTCTGAAGATAGACTTGCTCATGGACTTCCTCAATGAGTTCTACGCTCATCCTAGATTACAGGTCGGTCTACAGGAATAGAAGAAGCCAATGTTATTTGGTAGGTCTCTACAGGAATAGAGGAAGGCTATTATATTGGTAGGTCTCTACAGGAATAGAGGAAGACTATGATATTGGTAGGTCTCTACAGGAATAGAGGAAGGCAATGATATTGGTAGGTCTCTACAGGAATAGAGGAAGGCTATGATATTGGTAGGTCTCTACAGGAATAGAGGAAGGCTATTATATTGGTAGGTCTCTACAGGAATAGAGGAAGGCTATTATATTGGTAGGTCTCTACAGGAATAGAGGAAGGCAATGATATTGGTAGGTCTCTACAGGAATAGAGGAAGGCTATTATATTGGTAGGTCTCTACAGTAATAGAGGAAGACTATGATATTGGTAGGTCTCTACAGGAATAGAGGAAGGCTATTATATTGGTAGGTCTCTACAGTAATAGAGGAAGACTATGATATTGGTAGGTCTCTACAGGAATAGAGCTATGTTATTTGGTAGGTCTCTACAGGAATAGAACTATGATATTGGTAGGTCTCTACAGGAATAGAGGAAGACTATGATATTGGTAGGTCTCTACAGGAATAGAGGAAGGCTATTATATTGGTAGGTCTCTACAGTAATAGAGGAAGACTATGATATTGGTAGGTCTCTACAGGAATAGAGGAAGGCTATTATATTGGTAGGTCTCTACAGTAATAGAGGAAGACTATGATATTGGTAGGTCTCTACAGGAATAGAGCTATGATATTGGTAGGTCTCTACAGGAATAGAGCTATGTTATTTGGTAGGTCTCTACAGGAATAGAACTATGATATTGGTAGGTCTTTACAGGAATAGAGCTATGTTATTTGGTAGGTCTCTACAGGAATAGAGCTATGTTATTTGGTAGGTCTCTACAGGAATAGAGCTATGTTATTTGGTAGGTCTCTACAGGAATAGAGCTATGTTATTTGGTAGGTCTCTACAGGAATAGAGCTATGTTATTTGGTAGGTCTCTACATGAATAGAGCTATGTTATTTGGTAGGTCTCTACAGGAATAGAGCTATGATATTGGTAGGTCTCTACAGGAATAGAGCTATGTTATTTGGTAGGTCTCTACAGGAATAGAGCTATGTTATTTGGTAGGTCTCTACAGGAATAGAGCCCTTTGTAACGGCTTTCTTCCTGGGAAGGAGAGGCAGACCAAAACGCAGCGTGGTTAGAGTTCATGTTATTTTAATAAGGTAACTCAACATGAACAGAATACAAAACAATAAACGTGAAAAAACGAAACAGTCCTAACTGGTGCAGAAAACACAGACAGGAAACAACCACCCACAAATCCCAACACAAAACAGGCTACCTAAATATGGTTCCCAATCAGAGACAATGACTAACACCTGCCTCTGATTGGGAACCATATCAGGCCAAACATAGAAATAGACAAACCACACACACAACATAGAATGCCCACCCAGCTCACGTCCTGACCAACACTAAAACAAGGAAAACACAAAAGAACTATGGTCAGAGCGTGACACCCTTGTTCAGGGCTATGTTATTTGGTAGGTCTCTACAGGAATAGAGCTATGTTATTTGGTAGGTCTCTACAGGAATAGAGCCCTTGTTCAGGGCTATGTTATTTGGTAGGTCTCTACAGGAATAGAGCCCTTGTTCAGGGCTATGTTATTTGGTAGGTCTCTACAGGAATAGAGCTATGTTATTTGGTAGGTCTCTACAGGAATAGAGCTATGTTATTTGGTAGGTCTCTACATGAATAGAGCCCTTGTTCAGGGCTATGTTATTTGGTAGGTCTCTACAGGAATAGAGCCCTTGTTCAGGGCTATGTTATTTGGTAGGTCTCTACAGGAATAGAGCTATGTTATTTGGTAGGTCTCTACAGGAATAGAGCCCTTGTTCAGGGCTATGTTATTTGGTAGGTCTCTACAGGAATAGAGCTATGTTATTTGGTAGGTCTCTACAGGAATAGAGCTATGTTATTTGGTAGGTCTCTACAGGAATAGAGCCCTTGTTCAGGGCTATGTTATTTGGTAGGTCTCTACAGGAATAGAGCCCTTGTTCAGGGCTATGTTATTTGGTAGGTCTCTACAGGAATAGAGCCCTTGTTCAGGGCTATGTTATTTGGTAGGTCTCTACAGGAATAGAGCCCTTGTTCAGGGCTATGTTATTTGGTAGGTCTCTACAGGAATAGAGCTATGTTATTTGGTAGGTCTCTACAGGAATAGAGCCCTTGTTCAGGGCTATGTTATTTGGTAGGTCTCTACAGGAATAGAGCCCTTGCTCAGGGCTATGTTATTTGGTAGGTCTCTACAGGAATAGAGCCCTTGTTCAGGGCTATGTTATTTTGTAGGTCTCTACAGGAATAGAGCTATGTTATTTGGTAGGTCTCTACAGGAATAGAGCTATGTTATTTGGTAGGTCTCTACAGGAATAGAGCTATGTTATTTGGTAGGTCTCTACAGGAATAGAGCTATGTTATTTGGTAGGTCTCTACATGAATAGAGCCCTTGTTCAGGGCTATGTTATTTGGTAGGTCTCTACAGGAATAGAGCCCTTGTTCAGGGCTATGTTATTTTGTAGGTCTCTACAGGAATAGAGCTATGTTATTTGGTAGGTCTCTACAGGAATAGAGCTATGTTATTTGGTAGGTCTCTACAGGAATAGAGCTATGTTATTTGGTAGGTCTCTACAGGAATAGAGCTATGTTATTTGGTAGGTCTCTACATGAATAGAGCCCTTGTTCAGGGCTATGTTATTTGGTAGGTCTCTACAGGAATAGAGCCCTTGTTCAGGGCTATGTTATTTTGTAGGTCTCTACAGGAATAGAGCTATGTTATTTGGTAGGTCTCTACAGGAATAGAGCTATGTTATTTGGTAGGTCTCTACAGGAATAGAGCTATGTTATTTGGTAGGTCTTTACAGGAATAGAGCTATGTGATTTGGTAGGTCTCTACAGGAATAGAGGAAGGCTATTATATTGGTAGGTCTCTACAGGAATAGAGCTATGATATTGGTAGGTCTCTACAGGAATAGAGCTATGTTATTTGGTAGGTCTCTACAGGAATAGAACTATGATATTGGTAGGTCTTTACAGGAATAGAGCTATGTTATTTGGTAGGTCTCTACGGGAATAGAGCTATGTTATTTGGTAGGTCTCTACAGGAATAGAGCTATGTTATTTGGTAGGTCTCTACAGGAATAGAGCTATGTTATTTGGTAGGTCTCTACAGGAATAGAGCTATGTTATTTGGTAGGTCTCTACATGAATAGAGCTATGTTATTTGGTAGGTCTCTACAGGAATAGAGCTATGTTATTTGGTAGGTCTCTACAGGAATAGAGCTATGTTATTTGGTTGGTCTCTACAGGAATAGAGCCCTTTGTAACGGCTTTCTTCCTGGGAAGGAGAGGCAGACCAAAACGCAGCGTGGTTAGAGTTCATGTTATTTTAATAAGGTAACTCAACATGAACAGAATACAAAACAATAAACGTGAAAAAACGAAACAGTCCTAACTGGTGCAGAAAACACAGACAGGAAACAACCACCCACAAATCCCAACACAAAACAGGCTACCTAAATATGGTTCCCAATCAGAGACAATGACTAACACCTGCCTCTGATTGAGAACCATATCAGGCCAAACATAGAAATAGACAAACCACACACACAACATAGAATGCCCACCCAGCTCACGTCCTGACCAACACTAAAACAAGGAAAACACAAAAGAACTATGGTCAGAGCGTGACACCCTTGTTCAGGGCTATGTTATTTGGTAGGTCTCTACAGGAATAGAGCTATGTTATTTGGTAGGTCTCTACAGGAATAGAGCCCTTGTTCAGGGCTATGTTATTTGGTAGGTCTCTACAGGAATAGAGCCCTTGTTCAGGGCTATGTTATTTGGTAGGTAGATACCTAACATCAGGAGAGCAGGGTAGATACAGGGATAGAGCTATGTTATTTGGTAGGTCTCTACAGGAATAGAGCTATGTGATTTGGTAGGTCTCTACAGGAATAGAGCTATGTTATTTGGTAGGTCTTTACAGGAATAGAGCTATGTGATTTGGTAGGTCTCTACAGGAATAGAGCTATGTGATTTGGTAGGTCTCTACAGGAATAGCGCTAAAGGACAGACCTCAATATTGATGTTTTATTTAGCGCACAAGTCATTTAGACAATCAACTCTGGTTCCTAACACAATGTGCATTTAGCTGGCAAAATATAATAAAATATGCAAACCTTCAGTGTAGATGTTAGGTATCTAACTGGTATCTACCCTGCTCTCCTAATGTTAGGTATCTAACAGGTATCTACCCTGCTCTCCTGATTTTAGGTATCTAACAGGTATCTACCCTGCTCTCCTGATTTTAGGTATCTAACTGGTATCTACCCTGCTCTCCTAATGTTAGGTATCTAACAGGTATCTACCCTGCTCTCCTGATTTTAGGTATCTAACTGGTATCTACCCTGCTCTCCTAATGTTAGGTATCTAACAGGTATCTAACCTGCTCTCCTGATGTTAGGTATATAACAGGTATCTACCCTGCTCTCCTGATGTTAGGTATATAACTGGTATCTACCCTGCTCTCCTGATGTTAGGTATATAACAGGTATCTACCCTGCTCTCCTGATGTTAGGTATCTAACAGGTATCTACCTTGCAGGACTACTATGTGGTGATCCTGTGCCCTACAGAGATGGACACCCAGGTGCGTCGTGTCCTCCAGATCCCCCTGTGGTCCCAGAGGGTCATCTATCTGCAGGGCTCAGCGCTCAAAGACACAGACCTCATGAGGGCCAAGTGAGTGACCCACCAGCCCACTGGGCCTAAAGAGTCTCAATGGGAGAGAAGGGCAGTGTTCCGCAGGGGAACGTTGTGGAATACATAGAAAGAAATATCTCTTTGACAGCTCCATTCTATAACATTTTTATTTGCAAAAAGAGGGTTCCAAAACGGTTCTTCGGCTGTCCCCATAGGAGAACATTTTTTGGTTCCAGTTAGAACCCTTTGTGGTTCCAGGTATAACTATTTTGTGTTCCATGTAGAACCCTACGACAACCTGGAACCAAAAAGGTTCATGTTCTAAAAAGCAGATTTTTTTCTAAGAGTGTAAAGGGAAGCAAGGGGTATCAGAGAAGTTCATAACACCATCAGTTGAGGTCACAGAGGCCTGAGTTGGTAATTGCAGATCAGATTAAACCTCTAATGAGCCTGTTGAAGATCATAACACCATCAGTTGAGGTCACAGAGGCCTGAGTTGGTAATTGCAGATCAGATTAAACCTCTAATGAGCCTGTTGAAGATCATAACACCATCAGTTGAGGTCACAGAGGCCTGAGTTGGTAATTGCAGATCAGATTAAACCTCTAATGAGCCTGTTGTTGAGTCCTCACAGTTCAGCTACTGGTTGATAGGCTTTCTGATCTCAGATATGAATCTAGAGTCTGTGAGTGAGTTTGTGCACCTTGTGCTGCTGACAGATAAGAGAGTGGTAAAGTCAGGAAAGGTCAGTCAAAGGTGTTAATTCAGTTGGCTGTCCTCTCCTAGTATATCAGTGTAATGGGATTTCTCCGTACGGCTCACTCTCATCACAACAGCCAAGTTCATATGCATCAACACAAATCATAGCTGAGATCGATCACATCAAACCATGTTGTCAGTGTTGGCAGTGGCAGAAGTTGCCCTGTCAGGAACACAATACAGGAAGCCATTGATATATGCAGCTGCTCGGATTTTATTGTAGTCGTAGGGTGGATGTTAAGGGGTGGTGATGGATGGTTGAATTGTGGTAATGCTGCTTGTCCCCATGAGAGGAAACTGGGATGGCATGACATTTACTCTGTCCACTGCAGCACAGGACTGCATGGTCGTTCAGTGATAACAGTCATAAATTCACCCAGCAGCTCACCCATCCACTCTGCCGTTGTCACATGAAAATACTCTGATGAAAACCATGACAGTAATACAGTGTGACAATACGGTGAACATTACAACAGGTATGCAGATTTAGCCTCTTAGCTTTTCTCTCGGACAGTTCTCACTAATATTACCTGTCTGAAGCTTCCCTGGCCCTGGTGTGTGTGTGTGTGTGTGTGTGTGTGTTTCTGTTAAACCAGTTTGTTTCCTACAGGATGGATGATGCAGAAGCCTGTTTTATCCTGAGCAGTAGGAATGAGGTGGACCGCACTGCGGCTGTAAGTTTATTATCAGGCTCATGACTTCATAATTAGCGCATTGCAATCCTTACTCAATACATTAATTGAGTTGTGATTGCAATGAACTGAATATTTCCACTCTAACTCAGTGAGATTGTGCGTATTGGACCTGTGGCTTAAGAACTATTTTACTTTTCCACTCAGCTGATTTTACAAAATGGACAGAAATGAAAAATAAGTATTGGATTTATAATCTCATATTGTATGCACATAACAGTCCAGCTGGCCTCATAAAAGGACTCATAAAATAAGAATTCCATTTCCGGTTGAGTGAGGGTGAAAGTGTTAGAAGTAGCAGATGGAAATGAATGTTGTTTTGTCCTGCAGGACCACCAGACCATCCTCAGAGCCTGGGCTGTGAAGGACTTTGCCCCAAACTGCCCCCTGTATGTCCAGATCCTCAAACCAGAGAACAAATTCCATGTGAAGTTTGCTGGTGAGCTTTCCTTGCTCTTTTTGTCTCTGTCTCTTTCTATCAGTCTCCCTGTCCCTCTCTCTCTCAGTCTCCCTGTCCCTCTGTCTCTTTCTATAAGTCTTCCTGTCCCTTGCTCTCTCTCAGTCTCCCTGTCCCTCTGTCTCTTTCTATCAGTCTCCCTGTCCCTCTCTCTCTCTCTGTCTCCCTGTCCCTCTCTCTCTTTCTATCAGTCTCCCTGTCCCTCTCTCTCAGTCTCCCTGTCCCTCTCTCTCTCTCAGTCTCCCTGTCCCTCTCTCTCTTTCTATCAGTCTCCCTGTCCCTCTCTCTCTCTGTCTCCCTGTCCCTCTCTCTCTTTCTATCAGTCTCCCTGTCCCTCTCTCTCAGTCTCCCTGTCCCTCTCTCTCTTTCTATCAGTCTCCCTGTCTCTCTCTTTCTATCAGTCTCCCTGTCCCTCTCTTTCTCTCACTCTCCCTGCCCCTCTCTCTCTTTCTCTCAGACTCCCTGTCCCTCTCTCTCTCAGTCTCCCTGTCCCTCTCTCCCTTTTTTACTCTCTTTCTCCAACTCTGTGTTTTGCTCCCTCCCCTCAGTCCCCCCCCATCCCCAGCTCCCTCTCTCTATCTCTGTCCGGTGCATTCCTTTCAAAACAAAGTTGTTACATCACCTATTTGCTCTGACTTGCAGTATTCTGTTTTATTTGTTAGATCACGTAGTCTGTGAGGAGGAATTCAAGTTCGCCATGCTGGCCCTGAACTGTGTGTGTCCAGCCACATCCACACTGGTCACACTCCTGGTGCACACTTCCAGAGGACAGTGAGTACACCCATTAAAACACTGATGATTCTCTCCTCCTACTGAAAACTCCACAATGAGGTATCACTATTGAACCCATAAACCTCAATCTTTGGGTTTGTGAGAAAGCGTTCTACAAATAAAATGCCTTATTATACAGAGATCGTTGCAGGTTTTGTTTTGTGAAACAGTAACCTATACATTGAGGTCAGTGGAGTCTGCTGAGGGGAGGACGGCTCATAATAATGGCTGGAACAGAGCCAATGGAATACCATCAAACACATAGAAACCATGTGTTTGATATATTTGATACCATGCCACTCATACCTCTCCAGCAATTACCACAAGCCCATCCTCCCCAATTAAGGTGCCACTACCTCCTGTGAATGAGGTGTCCTCCTTTGTAAACAAGTTGCTACGACAACAACAACAGGCACATTTGTCATTAGTCTAAAGCATGTACCTAATTAATGACTCCTCCCTGAAATCTACTGCGTTGCCATAAACTTTACCTTGGGCCTCCACACTCATCAATCTCACAGCGCGCTGCCATCAACACCAAGCCAAGATGATAAAATCTTTTCAGCATCGTTATAATATCAACAGCTTGACGTAGCAGAGAATCCATTCTTATCCTCTTTATGGAAATAATTAGAAAGGCTATTTCATAAATGGTGACAGGTCTTTGGGAAAAGAAAACTCCAATAAATGAGTTTTCTCTGAAGTCATCAGATTGATTAAAAGGTTAAAAGGTAGAGAGAAAGAGAAGAGACAGAGTGAGAGAGAGAGAGTGAGAGAGAGAGTGTGAGAGAGAGAGAGAGAGAGAGTGAGAGCATGAGATCTATCACATCTCACATCAGTCATATTCCTCCCCATTGGGACATAAGGCCACAATGAGTTTTCTCCACTTCTTCTGTTTTTGACTACAGGGAAGGCCAGCTGTCTCCAGAACAGTGGCAGAGGACGTACGGACGGTGCTCGGGGAACGAGGTCTACCATATCCGCCTCTGTGACAGCAAGTTCTTTGGGGAGTATGATGGGAAGAGTTTCACATATGCCTCCTTCCACGCACACAAGAAGTGAGTAGACTTCCTGCCTTGGCTTGTATAAGACCTTCTTGCTGTTCTCTGACACTCTGCAAACCTTGAGGACAGCAGTCTTAGTGTCCGTTTACCCTGGGACTTGATTGATACATCTGTAAATATGTGGCATATTCTTGGGTTTCGATTAGATAGGCTCCCTGGGTATTTGTCTCTTGGGTCATGGCTTCAAGGTTAATCACTCTCTGTCAAACCAAGGCAAACCGGCATAGCCTGTAGCCAGAAGCCCTTTAGAACCAGAGTTGTGCACCACTGGATTACACTAAGCACAGCATACCAGATGGCTGTTCTTCATCTACCCTCAGGTATGGTGTGTGTCTGATCGGGGTGAAGAGGGAGGACAACAAGAGCATCCTGCTGAACCCTGGTCCTCGCCACATCATGGCTGCCCCAGACACCTGCTACTACATCAACATCACCAAGGAGGAGAACAGCGCCTTCATCTTTAAACAGGAGGAGAAGGACAACAAGGGCCTGCCGGTGGCCGGGCTGTACGATGCCCCCTCCAGGCTGCCTGTACACAGCATCATCGCCAGTATGGGTGAGGAACGAAGGGAAGGGAGGGAGGGATAGCTTAGTAAAGGGGAGCAGGTGAGAGGGAGGAGGGATGGGTGCGCCTCAGTGTTGGGAGGTAATGAACTACATGTAATGTAACAACTAGTAATTTAATTACAGTACATTTTGCACTAGCTTGGTTGTAGTTGATCTAAATTCTAATCTTTGTTGTGTTTTGTTCAGTAATTAATAACTTGTTTTGCCATGTAGTGGTGTAGCTAACTATTTGAAATACACACAACTTTTTGGGGGAATCGGGGCTACCTAATTCTCACTTTTAGGCTAAATCATACATTATGTTGACATCGGACTACAGAGTGATCTGTTCTTGCAATTTGTAGTCTATGACATTTTTTATAATTTTTCTTAAGGGTAGCTTTAGTGTAGCTTAACTTATCCCAGTGTAAAGTAATTGGTAGCTTGGTAAACTATATTTTCAGAGTTGCTTCCCCAACACTGGTGAGCCTAATGCAGAATGAGAGTCGAGTAGGGAGTGATGAAGAATGGCCGAGTCTTATAAAGATCAGGGAGGAAGGGAGGGAGGGAGGGAGTGAGGAGGAATGGCCGAGTCTTATAAAGATCAGGGAGGGAGGGAGTGATGAAGAATGGCCGAGTCTTATAAAGATCAGGGAGGGAGGGAGTGAGGAGGAATGGCCGAGTCTTATAAAGATCAGGGAGGAAGGGAGGGAGGGAGTGATGAAGAATGGCCGAATCTTATAAAGATCAGGGAGGGAGGGAGGGAGGGAGGGAGGGAGGGAGGGAGGGAGGGAGGGAGGGAGGGAGGGAGGGAGGAAGGGAGGGAGTGAGGAGGAATGGTCGAGTCTTATAAAGATCAGGGAGGACGGGAGGGAGGGAGTGAGGAGGAGTGGTCGAGTCTTATAAAGATCAGGGAGGACGGGAGGGAGGGAGTGAGGAGGAGTGGTCGAGTCTTATAAAAGTCAGGGAGGAAGGGAGGGAGGGAGTGAGGAGGAGTGGTCGAGTCTTATAAAAGTCAGGGAGGAAGGGAGGGAGGGAGTGAGGAGGAGTGGTCGAGTCTTATAAAGATCAGGGAGGACGGGAGGGAGGGAGTGAGGAGGAGTGGTCGAGTCTTATAAAAGTCAGGGAGGACGGGAGGGAGGGAGTGAGGAGGAGTGGTCGAGTCTTATAAAGATCAGGGAGGACGGGAGGGAGGGAGTGAGGAGGAGTGGTCGAGTCTTATAAAAGTCAGGGAGGAAGGGAGGGAGGGAGTGAGGAGGAGTGGTCGAGTCTTATAAAAGTCAGGGAGGAAGGGAGGGAGGGAGTGAGGAGGAGTGGTCGAGTCTTATAAAGATCAGGGAGGACGGGAGGGAGGGAGTGAGGAGGAGTGGTCGAGTCTTATAAAAGTCAGGGAGGAAGGGAGGGAGGGAGTGAGGATTTTTATTTATTTTATTTATTTTTTATTTTACCTTTATTTAACCAGGTAGGCTAGTTGAGAACACCTTTATTTAACCAGGTGGGCTAGTTGAGAACACCTTTATTTAACCAGGTAGGCTAGTTGAGAACACCTTTATTTAACCAGGTAGGCCAGTTGAGAACACCTTTATTTAACCAGGTAGGCTAGTTGAGAACACCTTTATTTAACCAGGTAGGCTAGTTGAGAACACCTTTATTTAACCAGGTAGGCTAGTTGAGAACACCTTTATTTAACCAGGTAGGCTAGTTGAGAACACCTTTATTTAACCAGGTAGGCTAGTTGAGAACACCTTTATTTAACCAGGTAGGCTAGTTGAGAACACCTTTATTTAACCAGGTAGGCTAGTTGAGAACACCTTTATTTAACCAGGTAGGCAAGTTGAGAACACCTTTATTTAACCAGGTAGGCAAGTTGAGAACAAGTTCTCATTTACAATTGCGACCTGGCCAAGATAAAGCAAAGCAGTTCGACAGATAAAACGACACAGAGTTACACATGGAGTAAAAACAAACATACAGTCAATAATGCAGTATAAACAAGTCTATATACAATGTGAGCAAATGAGGTGAGAAGGGAGGTAAAGGCAAAAAAGGCCAAGATGGCAAAGTAAATACAATATAGCAAGTAAAATACTGGAATGGTAGTTTTGCAATGGAAGAATGTGCAAAGTAGAAATAAAAAAATAATGGGGTGCAAAGGAGCAAAATAAATAAATAAATTAAAATTAAATACAGTTGGGAAAGAGGTAGTTGTTTGGGCTAAATTATAGGTGGGCTATGTACAGGTGCAGTAATCTGTGAGCTGCTCTGACAGTTGGTGCTTAAAGCTAGTGAGGGAGATAAGTGTTTCCAGTTTCAGAGATTTTTGTAGTTCGTTCCAGTCATTGGCAGCAGAGAACTGGAAGGAGAGGCGGCCAAAGAAAGAATTGGTTTTGGGGGTGACTAGAGAGATATACCTGCTGGAGCGTGTGCTACAGGTGGGAGATGCTATGGTGACCAGCGAGCTGAGATAAGGGGGGACTTTACCTAGCAGGGTCTTGTAGATGACATGGAGCCAGTGGGTTTGGCGACGAGTATGAAGCGAGGGCCAGCCAACGAGAACGTACAGGTCGCAATGGTGGGTAGTATATGGGGCTTTGGTGATAAAACGGATTGCACTGTGATAGACTGCATCCAATTTGTTGAGTAGGGTATTGGAGGCTATTTTGTAAATGACATCGCCAAAGTCGAGGATTGGTAGGATGGTCAGTTTTACAAGGGTATGTTTGGCAGCATGAGTGAAGGATGCTTTGTTGCGAAATAGGAAGCCAATTCTAGATTTAACTTTGGATTGGAGATGTTTGATATGGGTCTGGAAGGAGAGTTTACAATCTAACCAGACACCTAAGTATTTGTAGTTGTCCACGTATTCTAAGTCAGAGCCGTCCAGAGTAGTGATGTTGGACAGGCGGGTAGGTGCAGGCAGCGATCGGTTGAAGAGCATGCATTTAGTTTTACTTGCATTCAAGAGCAATTGGAGGCCACGGAAGGAGAGTTGTATGGCATTGAAGCTTGCCTGGAGGGTTGTTAACACAGTGTCCAGAGAAGGGCCGGAAGTATACAGAATGGTGTCGTCTGCGTAGAGGTGGATCAGGGACTCACCAGCAGCAAGAGCGACCTCATTGATGTATACAGAGAAGAGAGTCGGTCCAAGAATTGAACCCTGTGGCACCCCCATAGAGACTGCCAGAGGTCCGGACAGCAGACCCTCCGATTTGACACACTGAACTCTATCAGAGAAGTAGTTGGTGAACCAGGCGAGGCAATCATTTGAGAAACCAAGGCTGTCGAGTCTGCCGATGAGTATGTGGTGATTGACAAAGTCGAAAGCCTTGGCCAGATCAATGAATACGGCTGCACAGTAATGTTTCTTATCGATGGCGGTTAAGATATCGTTTAGGACCTTGAGCGTGGCTGAGGTGCACCCATGACCAGCTCTGAAACCAGATTGCATAGCAGAGAAGGTATGGTGAGATTCGAAATGGTCGGTAATCTGTTTGTTGACTTGGCTTTCGAAGACCTTAGAAAGGCACGGTAGGATAGATATAGGTCTGTAGCAGTTTGGGTCAAGAGTGTCCCCCCCTTTGAAGAGGGGGATGACCGCAGCTGCTTTCCAATCTTTGGGAATCTCAGATGACACGAAAGAGAGGTTGAACAGGCTAGTAATAGGGGTGGCAACAATTTCGGCAGATAATTTTAGAAAGAAAGGGTCCAGATTGTCTAGCCCGGCTGATTTGTAGGGGTCCAGATTTTGCAGCTCTTTCAGAACATCAGCTGAATGGATTTGGGAGAAGGAGAAATGGGGAAGGCTTGGGCGAGTTGCTGTTGGGGGTGCAGTGCTGTTGTCCGGGGTAGGAGTAGCCAGGTGGAAAGCATGGCCAGCCGTAGAAAAATGCTTATTGAAATTCTCAATTATGGTGGATTTATCAGTGGTGACAGTGTTTCCTATCTTCAGTGCAGTGGGCAGCTGGGAGGAGGTGTTCTTATTCTCCATGGACTTTACAGTGTCCCAGAACTTTTTTGAGTTAGTGTTGCAGGAAGCAAATTTCTGCTTGAAAAAGCTAGCCTTGGCTTTTCTAACTGCCTGTGTATAATGATTTCTAGCTTCCCTGAACAGCTGCATATCACGGGGGCTGTTCGATGCTAATGCAGAACGCCATAGGATGTTTTTGTGTTGGTTAAGGGCAGTCAGGTCTGGGGAGAACCAAGGGCTATATCTGTTCCTGGTTCTAAATTTCTTGAATGGGGCATGTTTATTTAGGATGGTTAGGAAGGCATTTAAAAAAAATATCCAGGCATCCTCTACTGACGGGATGAGATCAATATCCTTCCAGGATACCCCGGCCAGGTCGATTAGAAAGGCCTGCTCGCAGAAGTGTTTCAGGGAGCGTTTTACAGTGATGAGTGGCGGTCGTTTGACCGCTGACCCATTACGGATGCAGGCAATGAGGCAGTGATCGCTGAGATCTTGGTTGAAGACAGCAGAGGTGTATTTAGAGGGGAAGTTGGTTAGGATGATATCTATGAGGGTGCCCGTGTTTAAGGTTTTGGGGAGGTACCTGGTAGGTTCATTGATAATTTGTGTGAGATTGAGGGCATCAAGTTTAGATTGTAGGATGGCTGGGGTGTTAAGCATGTTCCAGTTTAGGTCGCCTAGCAGCACGAACTCTGAAGATAGATGGGGGGCAATCAGTTCACATATGGTGTCCAGAGCACAGCTGGGGGCAGAGGGTGGTCTATAGCAGGCGGCAACGGTGAGAGACTTGTTTTTAGAGAGGTGGATTTTTAAAAGTAGAAGTTCAAATTGTTTGGGTACAGACCTGGATAGTAGGACAGAACTCTGCAGGCTATCTTTGCAGTAGATTGCAACACCGCCCCCTTTGGCAGTTCTATCTTGTCTGAAAATGTTGTAGTTTGGAATTAAAATGTCTGAGTTTTTGGTGGTCTTCCTAAGCCAGGATTCAGACACAGCTAGAACATCCGGGTTGGCAGAGTGTGCTAAAGCAGTGAATAGAACAAACTTAGGGAGGAGGCTTCTAATGTTAACAAGCATGATGAATGGCAGAGTCTTATAAAAGGGAGGGAGGAAGGGAGGGAGGGAGTGAGGAGGAGTGGTCGAGTCTTATAAAAGTCAGGGAGGAAGGGAGGGAGGGAGGGAGTGAGGAGGAATGGCCGAGTCTTATAAAGATCAGGGAGGAAGGGAGGGAGGGAGTGAGGAGGAATGGCCGAGTCTTATAAAGATCAGGGAGGAAGGGAGGGAGGGAGTGAGGAGGAATGGCCGAGTCTTATAAAGATCAGGGAGGAAGGGAGGGAGTGAGGAGGAATGGCCGAGTCTTATAAAGATCAGGGAGGAAGGGAGGGAGTGAGGAGGAATGGCCGAGTCTTATAAAGATCAGGAAGGGAGGGAGGGAGTGAGGAGGAATGGCCGAGTCTTATAAAGATCAGGGAGGAAGGGAGGGAGTGAGGAGGAATGGCCGAGTCTTATAAAGATCAGGGAGGAAGGGAGGGAGGGAGTGAGGAGGAATGGCCGAGTCTTATAAAGATCAGGGAGGAAGGGAGGGAGGGAGTGAGGAGGAATGGCCGAGTCTTATAAAGATCAGGGAGGAAGGGAGGGAGGGAGTGAGGAGGAATGGCTGAGTCTTATAAAGATCAGGGAGGAAGGGAGGGAGTGAGGAGGAATGGCCGAGTCTTATAAAGATCAGGGAGGACGGGAGGGAGGGAGTGAGGAGGAGTGGTCGAGTCTTATAAAAGTCAGGGAGGAAGGGAGGGAGGGAGGAGGAATGGCAGAGTCTTATAAAAGGGAGGGAGGAAGGGAGTGAGGGAGGGAGTGAGGAGGAGTGGTCGAGTCTTATAAAAGTCAGGGAGGAGGGAGGGAGGGAGGGAGTGAGGAGGAATGGCTGAGTCTTATAAAGATCAGGGAGGAAGGGAGGGAGGGAGGGAGTGAGGAGGAATGGCCGAGTCTTATAAAGATCAGGGAGGAAGGGAGGGAGTGAGGAGGAATGGCCGAGTCTTATAAAGATCAGGGAGGAAGGGAGGGAGGGAGTGAGGAGGAATGGCCGAGTCTTATAAAGATCAGGGAGGAAGGGAGGGAGTGAGGAGGAATGGCCGAGTCTTATAAAGATCAGGGAGGAAGGGAGGGAGGGAGTGAGGAGGAATGGCCGAGTCTTATAAAGATCAGGGAGGAAGGGAGGGAGGGAGTGAGGAGGAATGGCCGAGTCTTATAAAGATCAGGGAGGAAGGGAGGGAGGGAGTGAGGAGGAATGGCCGAGTCTTATAAAGATCAGGGAGGAAGGGAGGGAGTGAGGAGGAATGGCCGAGTCTTATAAAGATCAGGGAGGAAGGGAGGGAGTGAGGAGGAATGGCCGAGTCTTATAAAGATCAGGGAGGAAGGGAGGGAGTGAGGAGGAATGGCCGAGTCTTATAAAGATCAGGGAGGAAGGGAGGGAGTGAGGAGGAATGGCCGAGTCTTATAAAGATCAGGGAGGACGGGAGGGAGGGAGTGAGGAGGAGTGGTCGAGTCTTATAAAAGTCAGGGAGGAAGGGAGGGAGGGAGGAGGAATGGCAGAGTCTTATAAAAGGGAGGGAGGAAGGGAGGGGAGGGAGGGAGTGAGGAGGAGTGGTCGAGTCTTATAAAAGTCAGGGAGTAAGGGAGGGAGGGAGGGAGTGAGGAGGAATGGCCGAGTCTTATAAAGATCAGGGAGGAAGGGACGGAGGGAGGGAGTGAGGAGGAATGGCCGAGTCTTATAAAGATCAGGGAGGAAGGGAGGGAGTGAGGAGGAATGGCCGAGTCTTATAAAGATCAGGGAGGAAGGGAGGGAGGGAGTGAGGAGGAATGGCCGAGTCTTATAAAGATCAGGGAGGAAGGGAGGGAGTGAGGAGGAATGGCAGAGTCTTATAAAGATCAGGGAGGAAGGGAGGGAGGGAGTGAGGAGGAATGGCCGAGTCTTATAAAGATCAGGGAGGAAGGGAGGGAGGGAGTGAGGAGGAATGGCCGAGTCTTATAAAGATCAGGGAGGAAGGGAGGGAGGGAGTGAGGAGGAATGGCCGAGTCTTATAAAGATCAGGGAGGAAGGGAGGGAGGGAGTGAGGAGGAATGGCCGAGTCTTATAAAGATCAGGGAGGAAGGGAGGGAGGGAGTGAGGAGGAATGGCCGAGTCTTATAAAGATCAGGGAGGAAGGGAGGGAGGGAGGGAGGGAGGGAGGGAGGGAGGGAGGGAGGGAGGGAGGGATGTCAGAGTCTTATAAAGATCAGGGAGGAAGGGAGGGAGGGAGGGGGGAGGAATGGCCGAGTCTTATAAAAGGGAGGGAGGAAGGGTTGGCAGAGTCTTGGAGGGAGGGAGGGAGGGAGGGAGGGAGGGAGGGAGGGAGGGAGGGAGGGAGGGAGGGAGGGAGGGAGGGAGGGAGGGATGTCAGAGTCTTATAAAGATCAGACGGAGGGAGGGAAAATCAGAGGAGTGAGCCTAGTGTTGCAAGGGCGTGAGAGAATGGGGGCGAGGAGCGATTCTTCACTTGTGACTGCTATATATTTGCTAACTTTCACAGTGCAATGCGACCTTTCGCAGTGCAACTCTACCTTTCACAGTGCAATACTTCCTTTCACAGTGCAACGCTACCTTTCACAGTGCAACGCTACCTTTCACAGTACAACGCTACCTTTCACAGTGCAACGCTACCTTTCACAGTACAATGCTACCTTTCACAGTGCAATGCTACCTTTCACAGTGCAATGCTACCTTTCACAGTGCAACGCTACCTTTCACAGTACAATGCTACCTTTCACAGTGCAATGCTACCTTTCACAGTGCAATGCTACCTTTCACAGTGCAATGCTACCTTTCACAGTGCAATGTTGCCATTGTCATGTTGGTGGTGATGGTTGTTTTGTATGCTTGTGACTTCATGCATGTGTTCTCGTCTGACTCTATTGTTTTTTTTCCTTTTCTGGGTTGACTTGGTTTCTGTTGTTGTTGTTGTTTTTGTTGTTGTTGTTTTGCTACGACGTGTTAAAGTTGATCAGGCCACTTCGTATGGTAAGTTTGTGCATGTTGCTACTATTGAATTGTCCTGTTATAAGGCAACACCGTAGTGTAGTTGGAGAAGGATTTCTGTCAACACAGTTATTCTGTTGTTTTGGTATAGGTTGATGTTTTCCGTAAATGTGTTGCAGTGGAGACTGCTGAGGGGAGGACGGCTCATAGTAATGGCTGGAACGGAGCCAATGGAATGGCATCAAACCATGTGTTTGCTGTATTTGATGCCATTCCAGCTATTCCGCTCCAGACATTATCACAACCCCGTCCTCCCCAATTAAGGTGCCACCAACCTCCTGTAATTTTCTGTTAATCAGTTCTTTGCGGGGTTTTTGCACATAGTTTTGCATCGTTTTAGTTCTGTTTATCAAAAAATGTACTTGTACTTGCGTTGGATGCTGCTACTTCCCATTACAACAAGATTAAGATATGCCCGATGTTTAACCTTTCAGAAATGAGATACAAGGTAGACACATCTAAATGGATTGAAAGCTTTAGAATATGTCATTTATCACGAGGACAAAAACCTCATGGACATTCATTCAGTTGACACAATCTATTAAAAACATGTTGTATTCAACTGCTCTTTGTCCTGGTACTGTATAGTACAGTCTTATATGGATACATGAACTTTTTGTTCAACTAGATGGGGGGTAGATCGTATAGTGTTGAATAGATAACATTGAGGACATTCGTCTGTAAAGTCTAATCAAATTCAGTGCATCGAGGACACATGAGTTTGATGGATGAGTGTGCTGCTTTGGGCAAGGACAAAAGACTAAGTGACTTCACTAATTCAACCAGAAGCAATGACAGTGCAGTTAGCACGTCAGCTGTGCTGGTTCATTTCACACGAAAAGATGATTAGATAATGAATCATGCAAGGCAAGGCAAGGCAACATAAAATGTGCTTACACTGCACTATAGAGTATAGAGTATTCATAGGAAATCATAGTATATCAACTTAAGGTTTCTGTAAACAATTACAACAACTTCTCTTTCTATCTATCAGTGGTGCCCAATCTCATCACACTACCACCCCATTGTACCGACCAACTATCTTACCAACCATTCAACCACCTCTTTCAGGGACGGTCGCCATGGACCTCCAGAACCCGACGGACCCCCCAGAGGACAGCAGCAAGCTGACCCTGCCCACAGAGAACGGGTCTGGAAGCAGACGGCCCAGCATCGCCCCCGTCTTGGAGATCGCTGACTCCTCCTCCATCCTGCCCTGCGACCTGCTCAGTGACCAATCAGAGGACGAGACCAACCAATCAGATGAAGAGAGCTCGTCGGTGTCCGAGTGAGTGTCCAATCAGAGATGTCGAGGAGGGCAAAGGGAAGTTGTAAGGGCTGTGTTTCTGAAATGGTGTATCAGCCCTCACTGGTTTCAACGCTACAGGCCATGGCTTATGGCTGGGCTGTAGCTAGAATGATTGTTTTCATTATTAACTGACAATCAATATGATAATGTCTAGTCGGCTTTTATAACGTCTGTTCAGCTCAATGTTGAGTCACACAGCTACTCTATCCATTCCATCACCAAAGGAAAGAGAAGATGTGTGGGGGGGTTAGAGTGGATCCTTTCTTTCTTTCTTTTCTTATTTTCTCTCTCTCACTCTATTTCTTTCTCCCTTTCAATGCATACCATTGAAGCCCTTAGACAACAGTTACATAAGTAATACACTGTGGTTTGGCAGACTGCTGCCTGGAAGAGAGAGAGAGAGAGAGAATTTTATATTGTGTTCTGGTCATGAGCCATACAGTCCCCACAGTGCCCCTGTGTGGTCATGATAAACAAGCCTTTGAGAAAAGGCTATACACTCGGTCTCGATACTGAATGTAACAATCCATCAATCTTTTGTGTTAACCTTCAACATGTGTGCAATACTTTACACTGACAAATAGCTGTGTCAATGACACAATGACAAATAGATGGTGTCAATGATTGACATTGAAACATTATTCAATAGATTGCCTTGTCGCTAAAGTTTTTGGTTCATTGCCTCTTCTAAAGTCTCTCTGACTGGTGTGTATTTGTTGTTCATTTTAACTTTTCACCTCAGTTTTGTGAAAGGATATCCTCCCAACTCGCCCTACATTGGCAGCTCTCCAACCCTGTGCCATCTCTTACCCCAGAAAGCCTCGTTCTGCTGCCTTCGTCTGGACAAGGTGAGTAGAGACAAGGATGTAATGAAGTCTATAGTTGACAAACAAACTTGGTTTTGTTCTCTCATGTAGTAATTATTAAGCCACACAGTCTTGTTCCAAAGACAGCAAACAATGTATTATATCTTATTGTGTTGAGCTGTGTTGGTTGCACCAGGTCTTTACAATTGTATTGTACATTAGCTTGTAAACTGGACTGTATGAATAGAAAGTGTACATATCTTTGAATAATAGAATACAGCAGACAAACCTAACTGTTTAGTGTTGTCACAATAGTTCATGGAATATCATATGTTTATGGACAGAAAACTTGCCTTAGACTTCACTCAGTAACACTGACAAACATTTAAATCATTATAACAAACCTGAAACATAATGACCTTTTACTTAACTTTCCATGACATCCAGGGTTGCAGGCACAACAGTTTTGAGGATGCCAAGGCCTATGGTTTTAAGAACAAGCTGATCATAGTATCTGCAGAGATGGCAGGGAACGGCCTCTATAACTTCATCGTCCCTCTGCGGGCCTACTACCGCCCCAGGAAAGAGCTCAACCCTATTGTCCTGCTATTAGACTACCCGTAAGTAGTTTCACGCACCGGACTGCACTGGGCGCAATAGCTTGAGGGTGAGATTACCCCATAAGCAACCACATGACTGGTCTGTGCCTCTTTATAATGGTTTTAGATAACATATCATGTATCCACCTGTGTGTAATGCATTTAAACAGACTAAATGCATAATAACACCTATGTTTTCATAATGCATTACACTTGCTGATTAAGACTTGAAAAGGTATATGACGTGGTATATGATGTGGTATATGACGTGGTATATGATGTGGTATATGACGTGGTATATGATGTGGTATATGACTTGGTATATGACTTGGTATATGCCGTGGTATATGATGTGGTATATTATGTGGTATAGGATGTGGTATATGATGTGGTATATGACGTGGTATATGATGTGGTATATGACTTGGTATATGACTTGGTATATGACGTGGTATATGATGTGGTATATTATGTGGTATAGGATGTGGTATATGACTTGGTATATGACGTGGTATATGATGTGGTATATGAAGTGGTGTATGAAGTGGTATAGGCCTTGGTATAGGCCTTGGTATAGGACTTGGTATATGATGTGCTATATGATGTGGTATTGGAATTGGTATAGGACTTGGTATATGATGTGGTTTATGACTTGGTATATGACGTGGTGTATGAAGTGGTATAGGACTTGGTATAGGCCTTGGTATAGGTTGTGGTATAGGACTTGGTATAGGCCTTGGTATAGGACTTGGTATATGATGTGGGATAGGACTTGGTATATGATGTGGTATATGACTTGGTATATGATGTGGTATAGGGCTTGGTATAGGACTTGGTATTGGACTTGGTATAGGACTTGGTTTATGATGTGGTATAGGTCTTGGTATATGATGTGGGATAGGACTTGGTATATGATGTGGTATAGGACTTGGTATATGATGTGGTATAGGTCTTGGTATATGATGTGGGATAGGACTTGGTATATGATGTGGGATAGGACTTGGTATATGATGTGGTATAGGTCTTGGTATATGATGTGGTATAGGATGTGGTATAGGACTTGGTATAGGATGTGGTATATGATGTGGTATAGGACTTGGTATATGATGTGGTATAGGACTTGGTATATGATGTGGTATATGATGTGGTATATGATGTGGGATAGGACTTGGTATAGGATGTGGTATATGACTTGGTATAGGATGTGGTATATGATGTGGTATAGGCCTTGGTATAGGATGTGGTATAGGGCTTGGTATAGGACTTGGTATTGGACTTGGTATAGGACTTGGTTTATGATGTGGTATAGGTCTTGGTATATGATGTGGGATAGGACTTGGTATATGATGTGGGATAGGACATGGTATATGATGTGGTATAGGTCTTGGTATATGATGTGGTATAGGATGTGGTATAGGACTTGGTATAGGATGTGGTATATGATGTGGTATAGGACTTGGTATATGATGTGGTATAGGTCTTGGTATATGATGTGGTATATGATGTGGGATAGGACTTGGTATATGATGTGGTATATGACTTGGTATAGGATGTGGTATATGATGTGGTATAGGCCTTGGTATAGAATGTGGTATATGATGTGGTATAGGACATGGTATAGGATGTGGTATATGATGTGGTATATGATGTGGTATAGGACTTGGTATAGGACTTGGTATAGGATGTGGTATATGATGTGGTATAGGGCTTGGTATAGACTGTGGTATATGATGTGGTATAGGACTTGGTATATGACTTGGTATATGATGTGGTATATGATGTGGTATAGGAATTGGTATAGGATGTGGTATAGGACTTGGTATATGATGTGGTATAGGGCTTGGTATAATAATGGGTATAGAATGTGGTAGAGGACTTGGTATATGACTTGGTATATTCATTGTTATAGGACTTGGTATAGGACTTAAATGCATTACACTCAGATGGTTATTGTAATATAAAGTTTTGCCAATATTTAATGTTGGGCTGCATGAAATCTAGTGACATTAAGTAATTGTAGAGCGAGTAAGGTGATTATACAGCTGCAGCCTGAAGTTAACTTAACTGCTGCAGGATGAGAAATCATTTCTTCATTATTCATATTGCTGGCTGTGCCTCTCTGTTGGATAAATGGAGCTCTGGGAAGCTTCAGGGGTGTGTGTTTGTGTGATGTTTTTGCCTATAATAATTCAGTGTGGATTTCATTACAGTAACTTCAGAGGACTCTCCAGGGAAGTTTGTGTAGCTAAACAGAAAGCCATGGAGCTCTGTAATCCCATATAGTCTGGGGCAGAGACTAACATTTCACACTGGCGGCGTATCTATCCTAGTCCCACTATACAGTTATCTACTTCCTGAGGAGTTACCATGGCAACAGGCTATATTGCATATCTGGAGGAGTTATCAGGAAGCAGTATTTTGTCGTAGAATCAAAAAACAGAATAAATATTTGCTGCATATGTACAGTATTTTAGGACATTATGTAGTTAGATTTTTTTTAAAGGAAAATTGTACTTTATGTGTGGTTGCAGTTGTCTATGTCCTGCCCCTTGTCATGGAATTATTCTAATCAAAAGAGAGAGACTTAGATTTCTTCAAAACAACGCAACTTAATAATTTAATTAATACACTAACGGAGTTGGTCGGTAACCACCCTTAAGGTAATCACTGAGAACTCTAAGAGCAGAACTAAGCCACAGCATTTCATAGTTAAGACATATTCTCCTGAATATGTGACAAACAACAGATTTGTGAAATTATACAAAGGTACATTGTGGTATCATGCAACATTTACATTGCACAAGGTTTCTGTCTCTAAGTCATTTAACTACTTTGTTAAACAAACATACTAATGCAACATAGGACACCAGGTCCTTCCCTTAATTCATGAAGTCCAGTATTCATCTGCCACGTGGGAGAAATAAACTGGAGGGAGGTTCTGCCTGGCACCGGCAGTCAGGCACACAGACACTAATCATGGATTGGAATGCAGTCTTTAGGTTTTATCACCTAGGCATCTTAAATCAGCTGTCAGCGTTAAACCTCAGAGACTCATTTCAGAAGAACAGACATTGTGAAAATACTAATATGAATACATTCTAATATAAAAGTAATGTGATTAACATAATGATGTAATTCTACTACACCCTATTGATATAGTGTTGTGATTCCTGCAGGCCTGACAACCACTTCCTGGAAGCCATCTGCTGTTTCCCAATGGTCTACTTCATGGCCGGAACTATAGATAAGTAGGTGTTCATTACTCTTTCATTACTGGAACGCCTCACTTCACAGACTTCCAATGACCCTGGTCAATTCCAATGACATCCCAATGACATTATGCAGTGCCCCCCTCATTTACACATGAATTAGCTATACAGTGCATTTGGAAAGTATACGTTACAGCCTTATTCTGAAATTGATGAAGTTGTTGTTTTTCCGAATCAATCTACACACAATATCCCCTAAGGACAAAGCAAAAACACAAATTGTTGCAAATGTATTCAAAATAAAACATTTAAAATATCATATATATATTAGTATTCAGACCCTTTACTCAGTACTTTGTTGAAGCACCTTTGGCAGTGATTACAGCCTCGAGTCTTCTTTGGTATGATGCTACAAGCTTGGCACACCAGTATTTAGGGAGTTTCTCCCATTCTTCTCTGCAGATCCTCTCAAATTCTGTCAGGTTGGATGGGGAGCATCGCTGTACAGCTATTTTCAGGTCTCACCAGAGATGTTCGATCGGGTTCAGGTCCGGGCTCTGGCAGAGCCACTCAAGGACATTAAGAGACTTGTCCCAAAGCCACTCCTGCGTTGTCTTGGCTGTGTCCATCTCAAGGATGATCAATGGAAACAGGATGTCCAAAACCTTTTTTCGCTTTCTATTTATGTTAAATAGTTTCAATTCATCCATTTTAGAATAAGGCTGTAACTTAACAAAATGTGGAAAAAGTCAAGGGGTCTGTATACTTTCAGAATGCACTGTATATTATGTCTCATATCATTACTATCCAGGGGATTTGCAATTAACGAGTGTCATTAATGACATATTATAGGTCAGGTAAAAGTCATGAATGTCATAATATGATATATTGTCTTTGTGGCAGCTTGTCACGATGTGTTGTGTTATGATGGGTTCTCTTTGTGGCAGCCTGGACAATCTTCTGCAGTGTGGCATCATCTATGCTGATAACCTGGTGGTGGTGGACAAGGAGAGCACCATGAGTGCTGAGGAGGACTATATGGCAGACGCCAAAACCATAGTCAACGTACAGACCATGTTCAGGTATGCTGTGAGATGCCTGCTTCTATGTTTAATGATATACAGTAAATGTGCTGCACACAGATTGGTTGCAGGTCTTCATTTCAAGTAACCTATTACGGCACAGTGTGGACTACTTGCAGTATAGTAAATCATTATAAATACTCTGTCTTTAAAATTCAAGAGAGAAAATCATTTTTCAAGCATGGAACTGACATAAAACAATGAAATACACTCTGGAAATTCAAAGTAATTTGAAATTCAGATGAAAGTATCAGATGAAAGTGTTAGATGAAAGTCAAATTAAAGTGTTAGATGAGAGTCAGATGGAAGTGTCAGATGGAAGTGTCAGATGAAAGTCTCAGATGAAAGTCAGATGACAGTCAGATGAAAGTGTTAGATGAGAGTCAGATGGAAGTGTCAGATGAAGGTGTTAGATGACAGTCAGATGAAAGTGTTAGATGATGTTGTTGTTTTTCATGAAAGTAAAATGAATAAACCATTGGGTGAAACTGTATTAAACAGCATCTATCAGAGGATCTAACAGGATAGAAACGTTTCATTCAACATCCCAAAACTGAAACCATGCATCACTGCTAGATTGGTACTTACCCATGAGCCCAAAGCATTGAATCTCTTTGACTCCTTCCTTCCTTCCTACTCTCAATTCAAGGGGCTTTATTGGCATGGGAAACATGTGTTAACATTGCCAACGCAAGTGCGGTAGATAATATACAAAAGTGAAATAAACAATAAAAATTAACAGTAAACATTACACATACAGAAGTTTCAAAACAATAAAGACATTACAAATGTCATATTATGTACCGTAATTGCTGGACTATTAAGCGCACCTGAATATAAACCGCACCCACTGAATTATAAAAAAATATGTATTTTGTATAAGCCGCACATGTCTATAAGCCGCAGGTGCCTACCGGTACATTGAAACAAATGAACTTTACACAGCCTTTAAACGAAACACGGCTTATAACAAAAATTAAACAGTGGCCTACCAAAAAAGTCATTGGTCACTATCTTCCTCCTCCTGTGCACTGAAACCACTGAAGCCATCTCCTTCGGTGTCGGAGTTGAATAGCCTCAGAATTGCTTCATCCGATGTTGGATCGTTTTCATTGTCGCTCTCGTCACTTTCATCCGGAGGCAAATACCCCGCTGAGCTCATGCTGCCCTCTTCAACACGCAGCAGTCCAGCCTTTCGAAACCCGTTGATGATAGTGGATTTTTTGACAATGCTCCACGCTGTCAGGACCCACTGGCAGACTTGACCATAAGTTGCTCTTCGCATGCGGCCCGTTTTAGTGAAGGATTTCTCCCCACTAGTCATCCAAGCCTCCAAGCTGTTGTTGTCTTTTTGCACTGAGTCAGTTCCTCACTCTGCTGTTTCCAACGTCTTATCATCGACTCATTAAGGCCAAGCTCCCATGCAGCAGCTCTATTTCCTTTTCCAACAGCCAGATCGATCGCCTTCAACTTGAAAGCTGCATCATATGCATTTCTCCGTGTCTTTGCCATGATGAGGGTGACAAAATTACTACCGTAATCAGATTCACGCTCGATTTACGTCACATTATGTGACGGTGCTCAGTTTTTTGGCGGCATGAATCTTGTGAAAGCGGGAAAAATCCATAAATTTGCCGCGTCATTGTATAAAACGCGAGGTTCAAAGCTTGAGAATAAAGTAGCGGCTTATAGTCCGGATATTACGGTATATATACAGTGTTGTAACAATGTATAAATGGTTAAAGTACACAAGGGAAAATAAATAAGCATAAATATGGGTTGTATTTACAATGGTGTTTGTTCTTCACTGGTTGCCCTTTTCTTGTCGCAACAGGTCACAAATCTTGCTGATGTGATGGCACACTGGAATTTCACCCAGTAGATATGGGAGTTTATCAAAATTGGGTTTGTTTTCAAATTCTTTGTGGATCTGTGTAATCTGAGGGAAATATGTGTCTCTAATATGGTCATACATTTGGCAGGAGGTTAGGAAGTGCAGCTCAGTTTCCACCTCATTTTGTGGGCAGTGTGCACATAGCCTGTCTCCTCTTAAGAGCCATGTCTGCCTACGGCGACCTTTCTCAATAGCAAGGCTATGCTCACTGAGTGAAACTTGAAACTTCTGTATGTGTAATGTCAAAGCTTTCCTTAAGTTTGGGTCAGTCACAGTGGTCAGGTATTCTGCCACTGTGTACTCTCTGTTTAGGGCCAAATAGCATTCTAGTTTGCTCTGTTTTTTTGTTAATTCTTTCCAATGTGTCAAGTAATTATCTTTTTGTTTTCTCATGATTTGCTTGGGTCTAATTGTGCTGCTGTCCTGGGGCTCTGTGGGGTGTGTTTGTGTTTGTGAACAGAGCCCCAGGACCAGCTTGCTTAGGGGACTCTTCTCCAGGTTCATCTCTCTGTAGGTGATGGCTTTGTTATGGAAGGTTTGGGAATCGCTTCATTTTAGGTGGTTGTAGAATTTAACGGCTCTTTTCTGGATTTTGATAATTAGTGGGTATCGGCCTAATTCTGCTCTGCGTGCATTATTTGGTGTTCTACGTTGTACACAGAGGATATTTTTGCAGAATTCTGCATTCAGTCTCAATTTGGTGTTTGTCCCATTTTGTGAAATCTTGGTTGGTGAGCGGACCCCAGACCTCACAACCATAAAGGGCAATGGGCTCTATGACTGATTCAAGTATTTTTAGCCAGATCCTAATTGGTATGTTGAATTTTATGTTCCTTTTGATGGCATAGAATGCCCTTGCCTTGTCTCTCAGATCGTTCACAGCTTTGTGGAAGTTACCTGTGGCGCTGATGTTTAGGCCAAGGTTTGTATAGTTTTTTGTGTGCTCTAGGGCAATGGGGTCTAGGTGGAATTTGTATTTGTGGTCCTGGCGACTGGACCTTTTTTGGAACACCATTATTTTGGTCTTACTGAGATTTACTGTCAGGGCCCAGGTCTGGCAGAATCTGTGCAGAATATCTAGGTGCTGCTGTAGGCCCTCCTTGGTTGGTGACAGAAGCACCAGATCATAAGCAAACAGTAGACATTTGACTGCAGATTCTAGTAGGGTGAGACCAGGTGCTGCAGACCTTTCTAGTGCCCGCGCCAATTCGTTGATATATATGTTGAAGAGGGTGAGGCTTAAGCTGCATCCCTGTCTCACCCCACGACCCTGTGTGAAGAAATGTGTGTGTTGTTTGCCTATTTTAACCGCACACTTGTTGTTTGTGTACATGGATTTTATAATGTCATATGTTTTACCCCCAACACCACTTTCCATCAATTTGTATAGCAGACCCTCATGCCAAATTGAGTCAAAGGCTTTTTTGAAATCAACAAAGCATGAGAAGACTTTGTCTTTGTTTTGGTTTGTTTGGTTGTCAATTAGGGTGTGCAGGGTAAATACATGGTCTGTTGTATGGCAATTTAACATTTGCTCAGTACATTGTTTTCATTGAGGAAATGTACAAGTCTGCTGTTAATGATAATGCAGAGGATTTTCCCAAGGTTACTGTTGACGCATATTCCACGGTAGTTATTGGGGTTAAATTTGTCTCCACTTTTGTGGATTGGGGTGATCAGTCCTTGGTTCCAAATATTGGGGAAGATGCCAGAGATAAGGATGATGTTAAAGAGTTTTAGTATAGCCAATTGGAATTTGTTGTCTGTATATTTGATAATTTCATTAAGGATACCATCAACACCACATGCCTTTTTGGGTTGGAGGGTTTTTATTTTGTCCTGTAGCTCATTCAAGGTAATTGGATAATCCAGTGGGTTCTGGTAGTCTTTAATAGTTGGTTCTGAGGTTTGTATTTGGTCCTGTATATGTTTTTGCTCTTTATTCTTTGCTTTAGAGCCAAAAAGATTGGAGAAGTGGTTTACCCAAACATCTCCGTTTTGGATAGATAACTGTTCGTGTTGTTGTTTGTTAAGTGTTTTCCAATTTTCCCAGAAGTGTTTAGAGTCTATGGATTCTTCAATTACATTGAGCTGATTTCTGACGTGCTGTTCCTTCTTTTTCCGTAGTGTATTTCTGTATTGTTTTAGTGATTCACCATAGTGAAGGCGTAGACTCAGGTTTTCCGCGTCTCTATGTTTTTGGTTGGACAGGTTTCTCAATTGCTTTTTAAATCTTCATCAAAACATTTGTCATTGTTGTTCATTTTCTTCAGTTTTCTATTTGAGATTTTTAGATTTGATAGGGAAGCTGAGAGGTCAAATATACTGTTAAGATTTTCTACTGCCAAGTTTACACCTTCACTATTATAGTGGAACGTTTTACCCAGGAAATTGTCTAAAAGGGATTGAATTTATTGTTGCCTAATTGTTTTTTGGTAGGTTTCCAAACTGCATTCCTTCCATCTATAGCATTTCTTAATGTTACTCAGTTCCTTTGGCTTTGATGCCTCATGATTGAGATTTGCTCTGTTCAACTTGACTGTGATTTTGCTGTGGTCTGATAAGGGTGTCAGTGGGCTGACTGTGAACGCTCTGAGAGACTCTGGGTTGAGGTCAGTGATAAAGTAGTCTACAGTACTACTGCCAAGAGATGAGCTATAGGTGTACCTACCATAGGAGTCCCCTCGAAGCCTACCATTGACTATGTACATACACAGCGTGCGACATAGCTGCAGGAGTTGTGACCCATTTTTGTTGGTTATGTTGTCATAGTTGTGCCTCGGGGGGCATATGGGGAGGGAATGCTGTCACCTCCAGGCAGGTGTTTGTCCCTTTGTGTGCTGAGGGTGTCAGGTTCTTGTCCGGTTCTGGCATTTAGGTCACCACAGACTAGTACATGTCCCTGGGCCTGGAAATGATTGATTTCCCCCTCCAGGATGGAGAAGCTGTCTTCATTAAAGTATGGGGATTATAGTGGGGGGATTTAGGTAGCACACAGGAGGAAATTTTTCTCTGTTAATTAAGATAATTTCCTTTTGAATTTCTCTCTCTCTCTTCTCTTCCACCACCCTCTCCCTCTATCTACCCATCTATCCCTCTAGGCTGTTCCCCAGTCTTAGTATCATCACTGAGCTGACCCACCCCTCCAACATGAGATTTATGCAGTTCAGAGCTAAGGACTGCTATTCTCTGGCTCTCTCCAAACTAGAGAAGGTGAGTTCAGCGTGGGGGCATGTAACTCCTCCATCTTTAGATCTGAGGCTTCAGCCCTCATTACTGACTCTCTGTCTGTGTGGATGTCATGTGGGAGGTGAACTCTGTTACACAGACTCAGACATGAAGATATAAAGCTCTGGACTGGGTTAACAAGCCAGCTGATGACATTTCATGTGCTCTCTCTCCCTTCCCTCTTTCTCTCATTCTCTATCTCCTCCCTCTCCCCTCCCTCTCCCCTATCTGCTCTATCCTCCCTCTCCCCTCCTTCTCCCCTATCTGCTCTATCCTCCCATTCTCTCTCTCTTCTCCCTCCCTTTCTCTCTCCTTCCCTCCAACTCTCTCTGCTCTCTCCTCCCTCTCCCCCTTATAGATAGAGCGTGATAAGGGTTCCAACCTGGCCTTCATGTTCCGTCTGCCGTTCGCTGCAGGCAGAGTGTTCAGTATCAGTATGCTGGATACGCTGCTCTACCAGGTGGGTATTAGGGGTTATATCCCAAATAGCAACCTTTTCCATATGTAGTGCATTACGTTTGACCAGGGCCATAGGGACTGAAGACATTTCTGAATATTTAGGGAATAGGATACCATTTGGGACTTAGCTAGGGAGTTTGTCCGCGGTGTATCACCTTGTCTCAGCCAGCAGAGTGTAAATGGACTGTTTGATCAGCTTAGTCTCTCCCGTAGGCACAGATCTATGATCAGCTTAGTCTCTCCCGTAGGCACAGATCTATGATCAGCTTAGTCTCTCCCGTAGGCACAGATCTATGATCAGCTTAGTCTCTCCCGTAGGCACAGATCTATGATCAGCTTAGTCTCTCCCGTAGGCACAGATCTATGATCAGCTTAGTCTCTCCTGTAGGCACAGATCTCTGATCAGCTTAGTCTCTCCCGTAGGCAGAGATCTATTATCAGCTTAGTCTCTCCCGTAGGCACAGATCTATGATCAGCTTCGTCTCTCCCGTAGGCACAGATCTATGATCAGCTTAGTCTCTCCCGTAGGCACAGATCTGTCATCAGCTTAGTCTCTCCCGTAGGCACAGATCTATGATCAGCTTAGTCTCTCCCGTAGGCACAGATCTATGCTCAGATTAGTCTCTCCCGTAGGCACAGATGTATGATCAGCTTAGTCTCTCCCGTAGGCACAGATCTATGCTCAGATTAGTCTCTCCCGTAGGCACAGATGTATGATCAACTTAGTCTCTCCCGTAGGCATATATCTATGATCAGCTTAGTCTCTCCCTTAGGCACAGATCTATGATCAGCTTAGTCTCTCCCTTAAGCACAGATCTATGATCAGCTTACCTTCTCTAAATCTGAACTATTAGGTGGAGAACCTCAAAACTGATCTTAGATCAGTGTCTCAAGGCAATACTAATCAGAAAAATAGAGAGAGAGAGACCTACCGTATGTTTAAGTGTGATCATGTGATCATTCAGTAGTTTCTTACCCCTACTCTATAATGTTTCCTCTGGGCCTAGAAATTAGTATTTTCAGTCTATGGTTCCTCCTGTTTGTTAATGCATTCTCTTGTTTTTTTACAGTCATTTGTGAAGGACTATATGATTCCCATAGCAAGACTTCTACTAGGCCTGGACACCACACCAGGGTCGGGTTACCTGTGTGCAGTAAGTATGGATATCAACAGTATGTTAGGATGTGTGTACTGTAAGTGCGTGGGTGTGTGCATGCGTGCGTGTGTGTGTGTGTGTGTGTGTGTGTGTGTGTGTGTGTGTGTGTGTGTGTGTGTGTGTGTGTGTGTGTGTGTGTGTGTGTACTGAATGTGTCTACTTCCCTGCTCTTCCCCAGATGAAGGTGACAGAGGAGGACCTGTGGATCAGGACGTACGGCAGGTTGTTCCAGAAGCTGTGTTCCTCCAGTGCTGAGATTCCTATAGGCATCTACCGTACAGAGTCTCACATGTTCCCCTCTTCTGAGGTAAGACAGAATGGACACAGACCCTGTTCAAATACTTTAAAGATGCATCCTTCCTTCCGTTCTGCCTTTCTTCATTCCTTCCTACCTTTCTTCATTCCTTCCTACCTTCCTTCATTCATTCCTAAATTCCTTCCCTTCTTTCTTCCTTGTTGGCCTCAGAGGATACGTCAGGGTTTTTTCATACTTGACACAGAGACATAAAAATGGTATCTACCAGTTGATCTGACTCGGGGGAAGTAGATAAAGGGCCTCGTTGCCAAAATCCACAAGTATCTCTTATTTTTTTCCTTCCTTGTTGAGGTAAGTGAAAGCAATAGGGATAGTAACCTTGCTTTCACTTGTCAAATCACATAATGATCAGTGATTGGCTCAAGGGTGAGAAAAAACATAGGATGCATTCTGAAAAAGTATTTGAATAAGCCCGCCTCTGAGTCATCCATAGATTATGGCCAATATATTTGTGCTATAATTGTGCTGCTATTCATTGTAATGATGCTTCATATGCATCAATTAGTTATTTGGTGCTGCAATTCACACACACAATCATTCTTGGTCAAGTAAATTATATTTACTATTGTCAATGCTACTCTGTTCAGTTTTTTTTACTTCATCCATGGTGTGTTTTTGTTTGTTTGGTCTGTCTCATTCCTAGTTAAAGGATGGGTACCCACAGGTAAGATGGCATTATGGTCACATAACTGTCATTATCCGCTGAAATGTGCAGTGCATCAAAAAAGAACAGCAACTATGTAGCTATTCTGTTTTATTCAGCATTAAACACTTTGTCACCCATAATGCATCATAAATGCTTCCAGTTTATAGAACTTCTATCGCTGATGGAAAGTGTTAACAAAACATCCTATTGGATCTTCATACTGTCCACACAGTTGGTATGGTATTAACCCTTCACCCTCCCTCTAGTCTCATACTGTCCACACAGTTGGTATGGTATTAACCCTTCACCCTCCCTCTAGTCTCATACTGTCCACACAGTTGGTATGGTATTAACCCTTCACCCTCCCTCTAGTCTCATACTGTCCACACAGTTGGTATGGTATTAACCCTTCACCCTCCCTCTAGTCTCATACTGTCCACACAGTTGGTATGGTATTAACCCTTCACCCTCCCTCTAGTCTCATACTGTCCACACAGTTGATATGGTATTAACCCTTCACCCTCCCTCTAGTCTCATACTGTCTACACAGTTGGTATGGTATTAACCCTTCACCCTCCCTCTAGTCTCATACTGTCCACACAGTTGATATGGTATTAACCCTTCACCCTCCCTCTAGTCTCATACTGTCTATACAGTTGGTATGGTATTAACCCTTCACCCTCCCTCTAGTCTCATACTGTCCACACAGTTGGTATGGTATTAACCCTTCACCCTCCCTCTAGTCTCATACTGTCCACACAGTTGATATGGTATTAACCCTTCACCCTCCCTCTAGTCTCATCACAGTTGATATGGTATTAACCCTTCACCCTCCCTCTAGTCTCATACTGTCCACACAGTTGATATGGTATTAACCCTTCACCCTCCCTCTAGTCTCATACTGTCTATACAGTTGATATGGTATTAACCCTTCACCCTCCCTCTAGTCTCATACTGTCCACACAGTTGATATGGTATTAACCCTTCACCCTCCCTCTAGTCTCATACTGTCCACACAGTTGATATGGTATTAACCCTTCACCCTCCCTCTAGTCTCATACTGTCTATACAGTTGATATGGTATTAACCCTTCACCCTCCCTCTAGTCTCATACTGTCCACACAGTTGATATGGTATTAACCCTTTACCCTCCCTCTAGTCTCATACTGTCTATACAGTTGATATGGTATTAACCCTTCACCCTCCCTCTAGTCTCATCACAGTTGATATGGTATTAACCCTTCACCCTCCCTCTAGTCTCATACTGTCTATACAGTTGATATGGTATTAACCATTCACCCTCCCTCTAGTCTCATACTGTCTATACAGTTGATATGGTATTAACCCTTCACCCTCCCTCTAGTCTCATACTGTCTATACAGTTGATATGGTATTAACCCTTCACCCTCCCTCTAGTCTCATACCGTCTATACAGTTGATATGGTATTAACCCTTTACCCTCCCTCTAGTCTCATACTGTCTATACAGTTGATATGGTATTAACCCTTCACCCTCCCTCTAGTCTCATCACAGTTGATATGGTATTAACCCTTCACCCTCCCTCTAGTCTCATACTGTCTATACAGTTGATATGGTATTAACCATTCACCCTCCCTCTAGTCTCATACTGTCTATACAGTTGATATGGTATTAACCCTTCACCCTCCCTCTAGTCTCATACTGTCTATACAGTTGATATGGTATTAACCCTTCACCCTCCCTCTAGTCTCATACTGTCTATACAGTTGATATGGTATTAACCCTTCACCCTCCCTCTAGTCTCATACTGTCTATACAGTTGATATGGTATTAACCCTTCACCCTCCCTCTAGTCTCATACTGTCTATACAGTTGATATGGTATTAACCCTTCACCCTCCCTCTAGTCTCATACTGTCTATACAGTTGATATGGTATTAACCCTTCACCCTCCCTCTAGTCTCATACTGTCTATACAGTTGATATGGTATTAACCCTTCACCCTCCCTCTAGTCTCATACTGTCTATACAGTTGATATGGTATTAACCCTTCACCCTCCCTCTAGTCTCATACTGTCTATACAGTTGATATGGTATTAACCCTTCACCCTCCCTCTAGTCTCATACTGTCCACACAGTTGATATGGTATTAACCCTTCACCCTCCCTCTAGTCTCATACTGTCTATACAGTTGATATGGTATTAACCCTTCACCCTCCCTCTAGTCTCATACTGTCTATACAGTTGATATGGTATTAACCCTTCACCCTCCCTCTAGTCTCATACTGTCTAAACAGTTGATATGGTATTAACCCTTCACCCTCCCTCTAGTCTCATACTGTCTATACAGTTGATATGGTATTAACCCTTCACCCTCCCTCTAGTCTCATACTGTCTATACAGTTGATATGGTATTAACCCTTCACCCTCCCTCTAGTCTCATACTGTCTATACAGTTGATATGGTATTAACCCTTCACCCTCCCTCTAGTCTCATACTGTCCACACAGTTGATATGGTATTAACCCTTCACCCTCCCTCTAGTCTCATCACAGTCTATACAGTTGATATGGTATTAACCCTTCCCCCTCCATCTAGTCTCATACTGTCCACACAGTTGATATGGTATTAAGCCTTCCCCCTCCCTCTAGTCTCATACTGTCCACACAGTTGATATGGTATTAACCCTTCCCCCTCCCTCTAGTCTCATACTGTCCACACAGTTGATATGGTATTAACCCTTCCCCCTCCCTCTAGTCTCATACTGTCTATACAGTTGATATGGTATTAACCCTTCACCCTCCCTCTAGTCTCATACTGTCTATACAGTTGATATGGTATTAACCCTTCCCCCTCCCTCTAGTCTCATACTGTCTATACAGTTGATATGGTATTAAGCCTTCACCCTCCCTCTGCTTTATCTTGGCCAGGTCGCAATTTTAAATGAGAACTTGTTCTCAACTTGCCTACCTGGTTAAATAAAGGTGAAATAAAGGTGAAATAAAAAATCAAATACTGTCCACACAGTTGATATGGTATTAACCCTTCACCCTCCCCCTATAATCATCACAGTTGATATGATATTAACCCTTCACCCTCCCTCTAGTCTCATCACAGTTGATATGGTATTAACCCTTCACCCTCCCCCTATAATCATCACAGTTGATATGATATTAACCCTTCACCCTCCCTCTAGTCTCATACTGTCCACACAATTGATATGGTATTAACCCTTCACCCTCCCTCTAGTCTCATACTGTCCACACAGTTGATATGGTATTAACCCTTCACCCTCCCTCTAGTCTCATACTGTCCATACAGTTGATATGGTATTAACCCTTCACCCTCCCTCTAGTCTCATACTGTCCATACAGTTGATATGGTATTAACCCTTCACCCTCCCGCTAGTCTCATACTGTCCATACAGTTGGTATGGTATTAACCCTTCACCCTCCCGCTAGTCTCATACTGTCCATACAGTTGATATGGTATTAACCCTTCACCCTCCCCCTAGTCTCATACTGTCCACACAATTGATATGGTATTAACCCTTCACCCTCCCGCTAGTCTCATACTGTCCACACAGTTGGTATGGTATTAACCCTTCACCCTCCCGCTAGTCTCATACTGTCCATACAGTTGATATGGTATTAACCCTTCACGCTCCCTCTAGTCTCATCACAGTTGGTATGGTATTAACCCTTCCCCCTCCCTCTAGTCTCATACTGTCCACACAGTTGATATGGTATTAACCCTTCACCCTCCCTCTAGTCTCATACTGTCCACACAGTTGATATGGTATTAACCCTTCACGCTCCCTCTAGTCTCATCACAGTTGGTATGGTATTAACCCTTCACCCTCCCTCTAGTCTCATCACAGTTGATATGGTATTAACCCTTCACCCTCCCCCTAGTCTCAAGTCTCCATCAATGTAGAGGACACCGGCGGTGACGATCAGAGGGACAACAGAAGCGAGTCATGGAAGGAGAAGACCAGAACACACCGGATGTCCACCACCAGCGAATCAGAACACCCGTTACTGAGGAAGAAGAGCCTCCAGTGGGCGCGGCGTCTGAGCCGTAAGAACACCAAACCTCCAAGCCGCACCGAGCGGTTCTCACAGCAGCGCCTCAACCTGTACCGGCGCTCAGAGAGACAGGAGCTGTCTGAGCTGGTTAAGAACCGCATGAAGCACCTGGGACTGCCCACTGTCGGATATGGTGAGCAGAATATAACAGGACACCCTGATAGTACTTAGTAACTGAGGGGCAGTACAGGGTGCTGTGTCATATTTAGTAACTGAGGGGCAGTACAGGGTGCTGTGTCATATTTAGTAACTGAGGGGCATTACAGGGTGCTGTGTCATATTTAGTAACTGAGGGGCAGTACAGGGTGCTGTGTCATATTTAGTAACTGAGGGGCAGTACAGGGTGCTGTGTCATATTTAGTAACTGAGGGACATTACAGGGTGCTGTGTCATATTTAGTAACTGAGGGGCATTACAGGGTGCTGTGTCATATTTAGTAACTGAGGGGCATTACAGGGTGCTGTGTCATATTTAGTAACTGAGGGGCAGTACAGGGTGCTGTGTCATATTTAGTAACTGAGGGGCATTACAGGGTGCTGTGTCATATTTAGTAACTGAGGGGCATTACAGGGTGCTGTTTCATATTTAGTAACTGAGGGGCAGTACAGGGTGCTGTGTCATATTTAGTAACTGAGGGGCAGTACAGGGTGCTGTGTCATATTTAGCAACTGAGGGGCAGTACAGGGTGCTGTGTCATATTTATTAACTGAGGGGCAGTACAGGGTGCTGTGTCATATTTATTAACTGGGGGGCAGTACAGGGTGCTGTGTCATATTTATTAACTGGGGGGCAGTACAGGGTGCTGTGTCATATTTATTAACTGGGGGGCAGTACAGGGTGCTGTGTCATATTTATTAACTGGGGGGCAGTACAGGGTGCTGTGTCATATTTAGCAACTGAGGGGCAGTACAGGGTGCTGTGTCATATTTATTAACTGAGGGGCAGTACAGGGTGCTGTGTCATATTTATTAACTGGGGGGCAGTACAGGGTGCTGTGTCATATTTATTAACTGGGGGGCAGTACAGGGTGCTGTGTCATATTTATTAACTGGGGGGCAGTACAGGGTGCTGTGTCATATTTAGTTACGGAGGGGGCAGTATAGTATATGTGTCATCTTTCATAGTTTGGCTATTGGTGTTGTATGGAATGAGAATGATACGGGACTAGTTGGAGAATTTAGGATGGACATTATTGTTAGAGATGTTTGCAGTATATTTGCTGTAAATTATTATTGTTTGTCAATGACTAATTACTGTTCTCAGCAGATAGAAATACTATCGTAGTAATATTATTAAGTTGTGTTGGTTTTTTAAAGACAGTTGTTTTCACCGTACAACCTTGCCATCCATTCACCTCTCTTCATTGAACAGCATTTCAAGGGGTGTACAGATGTGTCATAATGCCTCATAACATCAGTAACCATATAAACATCCCACAATGCCTTACATTAACATTGAGGAGTATCCCATGCTCATTCCCCATTATTCAAAGTATTCTACATGACAGTATGACAATGAACCTGCATAACCTGTTATGGATGTGCTTAACCTCTCTATGAATGTGCATAACCCTTCACTTGGATGGAAGGACGTCTGAAGCATATGAAGCATTTTGCCTGCATCTCCTCCCTTTCTTTTCCTCTCTCCTCAGCTTCCTTCGCCCTCTTTTTGCAAAAGAAAAAATGATTTCTCCATATAATTCTCCATATAATTCCATATAATGCTTATTACGTAATACAGCCAGAAACCCATTAAAAAAACTGAAAAATGTCATACGTAAATAAAGGATTACCGTTATTTTGAAATTGGATGCTTGAGCCAGAAATAGATATTTACATTATAAATAATCAAATAATTCTACAATGATTAAAAAATAAATATTTAATAGCCTAACGTTTAACATGGGAACATGATTTTTTCTTTCTTTGAATATTAGTTTGTTGTTACGTCCCCATTTGAAATCTGCATTTTGCATTTTTGCTGCTTGCCTGACCTTTTCTTTCTTCTCTCCTTTCTGTTTCCTTTCTGCCTTTCCCGTCTGGCTTGTAGAGGATGTTGCTAATCTTACCGCGAGCGATGTCATGAACCGAGTAAATCTAGGATATTTACAAGGTAATCCCACGTACAGTAGTGGTCACATACAGTATGCAACACATTTAATGTAGTCATCACTCTCTTAAACGTGTTAAGTGTTCCGAAAGCATTTGAAAGACATCCTATATGTTGGAGAGTAGTGCTATTCTGCGAACTATGGTCAGGTAAGAATGTTGTTAGGGGAATGTTTTCATCTAATATCTCAAATAATTATATTTTGTAAGAAAGTGGTGAATATAGGCCTACCACCATCCCTCTAAAAGGGGAGGCAGGTTGAGGATTGAACCAGTATAGTATCTGTTTTGCACATCTATATGAGTAACAGAGTAAGAATACTGTGCTATTGAATGACAGTACTACAGTCACTGGCGTAACACAGTTTCTCTGGACCCCCGCAAGGTCGGAGTTTGCCTCTCCCCAAGTAAAATCGAAGTACAGACTACCGATCACTGTCCACGGTGCTGAAACTGCAACATGTCTATGCGGCTGCATGCCTATCGGATCAATGGAGGTCTTTCTGTGGTTCCAGGGCTTAGCTTAGCTTTAGGTAATAGATAAATGTTTATTGGTAGGCCTGTCAGGTCATCATTTTCTCATTTCCTCAAGCTATACACAGTGTCGCAAAACTGCCAGTTAGACTGCTGACTCGCGGCAAAAATGTAATTCAAGTTTGAAATTCAAATAACTGTTTGATGCAACTCTATACTAATCAGCTACCAATTCATGATTTTTTAAATATACAACTGTCCTGTATAGCCTACCTGAACCTGACTGCATGACATGAGCCATCCTCACACTCTCTCCCAGCTTGGATAGAAAGTTGCTGTGAATACAACCAGTCTATTAATGCTAAATAATACAGTCAGTCCACCCTCAAAACACTAACTCACTAGAGGTCGCTTCATTATGCAGTGTAGGCTAATATCTATAGCTGTGTACAGTACTTGTCTGCTATTTACTATAAAGTTGTAATACAAATGACACATTATCTAGCCTAACAATGAGGGAAGAATTTGTTGGCTGGAGGGTAAATTTAGCCACAGTTAATGTTCGAATTTTTCGTATGTCTAAAAGCCTAAACAAATGGGCTGCAATATTCAAGGTAAATTAAATTTATTCCAGACTCCCCTGGTCTCCTGAAGTCCTTTTTTGTGTGAAAATGTTTTCACCACGGCCTGTAGGTCCAGATTGCGGGCCAGACTGTTTTCTATAGTGAGTACTGCCAACCCAGACAGTCTTTCCTGAGACATTGTGCATTATATGTCCATTGCGCTGCACACAATTTTAACTTAGTCTTGAGTGATGCATGCCAATATATGCCAGAGATAGGGGACTGCTGATATTGCAAGCACACAACTTAAATACTGGTTCACCGGCATGAACACTATCACAAACATATATTTATTTGTACCAACCCTCAAGAACTGTTGTCCTCCGCTAAAGATGATAATCTGTTTGCATCTGCCAATTTATTGTCTGTCCAGTATCCAGACGACCTGTCCCCAGAGCTTCCTATACAGTTCATCTCTTTCTGTAATGTTTGGAGTCTGGCAATAAAGGAGAATGAGAGGCACAAATAAAGATGTTGCAGAACGTCTTATTTGAAGCACCACTCCCTTCTGCCCAGTTTCCCTGATGTTGTTATGGCAACCAAGCTGTGTTTAACCATCCCTATAACTGTCTCTTCTGCGGAAAGGTTGTTTTCTAAACTAAAACTCATAAAGATCTACCTAAGAATCATTAGGCTCTCGGTCTGATATGAGCTTTTGAACGCCTGAGTTAGCTCCACTCATTATACTGTCACCGTCGTAGATTTGACAACGACATTTGTTCACCGATATCCCCTTACTTTGAATCAGTTCAATAATACATTTTTCAAGGCCTGAGGCACTTTGATCAGTCACATTCTTTAAGCCCAGGAAACAGACACTTAGCTTCCTAGTACATATGGAAATTAAAAAGGTTTATGAATGACTTTTTGAAGGGTTAATGTCAAAAGAATTTCTAAATATATATATAAACCTCAATGACAGGCGCATGGCCCTCCAGAGTTCGTGGCCCCCTGTCTTGCGGGGGCTGTGGGGGTGTCTGGTTCGCCAGTGACTACAGTAGCCTGTGAGTGAGAGTAAGAATGCTGTGTTATTGAACAAGACTACAGTAGCCTGTTGGTTAACAGTGTTGGCCGTCTTAGAATTACAGGGCATTTCAGAGCAGCCGTTAGGAGAGGAGACCAGAACAGGTTAGATGGAGACTCATGATCAAACATCACTACTGCATGACTTTGTGTGATGATGGCAGTGGTGGGTGGCAGACACACAGTCTTTCTTTCTCTCTGTCCTCTGCATTGTGTGGACTGAAGTGTGAGACATAGGCCTAGTTCACACTTAGGTTGAATAACTGATGTACGGTAGTCAAATATGTTGTAGGCTCCATCAGTTTTACCTGTGTTAACTAAGCCTTGTTGACTGGCGATGGATGAGGAGAGATGGCCAGACGGAGTACCAAGTTACTGCAGGGCAGGACAGTGGTTAGATACATTACAGGGCAGGACAGAGTGGAGCAGAAAGCATTATGCCTGTGTTGTTCAGAAGGCCAACAGTTCATAGCTATCCACACACCAAAGCTACACTGGGAATTGTGTAGAAATATAACTGTGGTTGTTAACAGAGAATCCCATTTAGCATTTGATTAGCCTAAATACCAAATCATTTGTAATATTCAGCACATTTTAGTCCCTCTGAATTACATTACAAGACGATCCTAGATGCTATATTTTGACCCCTTCCAATCCCACACTACCAATGTATTTTGCTTCACTCTTTGATTGGTTGAGCCTTACTTCGTTTGGTTGAACCTCACTTTGATTGGTTGAGCCTTACTTCGTTTGGTTGAACCTCACTTTGATTGGTTGAGCCTTACTTCGTTTGGTTGAACCTCACTTTGATTGGTTGAGCCTTACTTCGTTTGGTTGAACCTCACTTTGATTGGTTGAGCCTCACCTCGTTTGGTTGAGCCTCACTTTGATTGTTTGAGCCTCACCTCGTTTGGTTGAGCCTCACCTCGTTTGGTTGAGCCTCACCTCGTTTGGTTGAGAATCACTTCGATTGGTTGAGCCTCACCTCATTTGGTTGAGCCTCACTTCGATTGGTTGAGCCTCACCTCGTTTGGTTGAGAATCACTTCGATTGGTTGAGCCTCACCTCGTTTGGTTGAGCCTCACTTCGATTGGTTGAGCCTGTCCTGCCGGATGCCAGAGCATGTCCTATTTGTGTTTGTTGGTCTGTCAACATTTCTATATGGGGGGCTGAGTGTCATTGGCATGGCAACCATGGTGACGTGTTGACGTGAGTGACCAGGCAGACGTCTAGAATGTGCAGAAGGTGAATCTATACAGTCGGACAGTGTCTGCATGTCTTTCTTAAACCGCGCATGGAGAGATACGCTTGCCTTGTGGCAGCATGGGCCTACCCTGTACCAGCCATGCCCTGTCAGTAACGGTTAGACCTTCTCTCTCTCCTGCCCACTCCGCCTGGCATTATAAGGGGCAAACACAGGTGGGTTTGGAGAAGCAGATGCACTTTACCCCCCAACCCCCAAGCTTGAGCCCCATTCTGTCCCAGGTACACAGCTTCTCACTCTTACACACAAACAGGTAAAACACACACAGCTCTGACCTTAGATCAGTGACTAGGGGCAACTTTATCCTACTTCAAGACAAGCACAGGACGTCAGGGGATGCTATATCAAGGGGTACACAGTTACACACCATTGATTATATTTGAATAGACATTAAGAAAATGAACACAGAACTCGTAGCAAACAAGATATATACTGTAGACTTGCTTTATATGCATATTAATTTTTATACCAGTCTACACCCTTACTGAAAATCAAGGAGTCAGGGAATCCTATAGTTTCAGTTGCTAAACAGAGCATTATTGGGCTGATGTTGACTAGTAAAACCAGACCATCTGTGAAGACCTGCCCCTGTTCTGTTGCAGATGAGATGAACGACCACCAGAACACTCTTTCCTACGTTCTCATCAACCCCCCTCCAGACACCATGCTGGAGCTCAATGACATTGTGTAAGTACCGACAAGAGAGGTGGGATCAGTGGCCTCTTCTTCTCTTTTCAGTATGTACTATACTGTACCAAGCTGTGTCGACTGTACACAACCTTGGGTATGGTATACAATATTGTTCCCGATTGGGCACAGCAGTCTATTTTGGACAGTACAGTTCTCTAGTAGTGTGTTCTATAAAAATGTGGATGTGACCCAATAGAGTTGGTTTTGCCCTCGTCTCTCTCCAGGTACATTATCCGGTCTGACCCTCTGGCGGGCCCTAACGTGCCGGAGGATCCAGCCCAAGGGCAGAGCAGCGGTGGCGGCCGGATGAGGCAAGACTTTGGCACTGAGACCAGGGACGAGACCCACCTCTGAAACTCCCTACCTCACCCCGATTGCCAACCCCCGGCACTATATATATATATATATATATATACACACCCACACACACACCCACACACACACACAAACACACACACACACACACACACACACACACACCCACACACACACACAAACACACACACACACACACACACACACACACACACACACACACACACACACACACACACACACACACACACACACACACACACACACACACACACACACACACACACACACACACACACACACACACACACACACACACACAGAGCTGCTATGGAAGGATGCATAAAGACTGCCTCATCATTAAATAACTACTTCACCTCTTGGAGAGCATCAGACAGACCCTCTTTGCAACAGATAAAACGGAAAGAGGGCACCAGTCACTGGAGGGAGAGAGAGACGGACCGGAAGCACGCCCCCTTCCGGACAAGTAAGCAACCAGAAGAGATGATGATGTCAGAGGTCCTGTGACGCTCTTAATATTTAGAGGTTAGTTTGATTTAGCTCGTTCACATGCTTGGTGGATGGAGCTCGCACTTTAGGACCAATGGAAAGGTGTCACAAGAGCAAACTCTGTCTGTATGGTATGCTGGTGAGCTCGACCAAGCACACCTGGTGTGTGTGGGGGGACTGTGTAGTTATCAGTTACGATAGCAAGACGTGTACGGAGTTTGGTACAGAAATGGTTATTCCTTATCACAATGTTAAGGCAGTATTCTTACAAATCAATCATGATAGTACATAAGCACTTTTTAAATTACATTGATTTTTGTTTTTTAATTTCCTATTTTCAATGTAGAAAACATTGTATCTTATATAGGGACCCTTTTACTGCTCATGCTCGATGTCTCTCCATTTTGTTTTATAACATGACATTTCTTATTAAAAGTCTAGAATAGTAAAGGAATTGAAGAACCTATATAAATTCTTCCATGCCACTACAATATGTCGCTCTATTTGTGCCATATGGTATCTGGATATTTATTTTATATCTGTCAGTGTTCTAGTTAAGCTAATGTACAACCATTCCTTATTTCTGACAGGATTTTATGAATGATTGTACATTACAGTACAATGATCCTGATTTTCAAAGCGGTTTACCGTGGAAAACCTATGTTGTTTTGCACAATAAGAGACAGGCACAGTAAAAGTGAACGTTCACTACAAAATGAAAGTTTGTAATATGTTTTCAGATGCTAAAAGTAATCCACTGTAAAGATGAGTTGGAGTTAACTATCACTTGAAGTCTGTTAGTATGGCCAGTACATGGGCTTGGATTGGAGTACAGTGTTGCAAAGCTGGATTCCAATATGTCCTTTCACTTATACAGGAATCACTTGTACAGTAAATGTAGTATTGTGTGTGTAGATATTGAATCATTATTTAAGGGTTAGGAGATGTATTTATGTTTTATTTTTTATTCGATACTGTTGGACTAATATGTGTGGTTTTATCATTGTAAATAGTCTAACACTTTTAATCTTCATTGTTTCGTTACAAAAAAAATCTGGGTCATTATTACAGAAATGATAACAAGAAGGTCTTGAAATACTTTTGCACTAAGCTCTGTGGTCGTTAAGAGCATTATAGCATGACCCTTTAACCCGAAACTTAACTACACAATAAAACAGACTACAATATTCACAGCACAGTATGAGTCATACATTCAGAGAGAGGTGGTATAAACACAATATCAACTTAGTTAAGTTTGCAAAGTTTAAGGTTCATTGTCATTGTAAATTATACAATATACTTTGTCCATTTAGATGGAAATTTTGGGGGTGAAGCCAGCATACAAATACACACAAAAAGAGTAGACCATAATACATGCATTTCCTGACTGCATGAATACGATTAGGTTGTTGAGAACGTTTGTTATGATGGAGGAAAGGCAACTGATACTTTGATATCAGGACTGAAGTTGTTTAATATATATTTCTTGCTGTGTTTGAGATGTATAGTATTCCCACATTGTCCATTGATTTACTGTAAGTGTAGATAGAATATGTTTGATTCTAGCCAGGCCCCCACAGAAAGGCAGTTTACAGATCTGGAGGACTAAAGAAGAGTACAGTTGATCACCATGGAAACAATGAGCGTGTACAATCCCATCAGTCACCATATAATTAGAATCCATAGAAAATCTGTTTGTGGTTTTTGAAGTTTATACTGTAGTTTAGTTTGGGGCATGCGAACACAAAAAGCATGTTTTTAAATAAAGCTTGCCAAACCAGATATGTTTTCCTACAGCTAGATTGCCGACCTGTGTGAAGTATCACTAGAAAATGAATCTGATGATAATATTCATCAGATACTTTTTTTTCATCAGATACTTTTTTGTAAGCATATCATTTGATATCTTTATATGGAACCATGCATGTTCTCCAAAAACCTCTGTTCACTTTATCATGTTCTTAATTCGTTGTGAAAAGGTCAATTTTCTACTATTTCTTATTATGAAGTCTGTGTACTTCTCTACCATGATGTAAAATATGAAACAATAAATGCTACATGCAGCAGGGAACATTGAAATGGATAAACACTCCTGTTGTTTGTTTGAATCACAGAGAAAAATGATCACTCAGAAACAGCATTGAGATAGCATTGCTGTTAATCATTATTAACAGGGTGGTGGCGTTGGTTGGGGTAACACATGTTCAGTATTGATTCACTCTAATGTTGACAATGTACACAGTTATGAAACATAAACCAATAGAAGTAAAAAAATAAGATCACACCAGTATCATATAAAAAAGACTACATAGTGCTTTAAAATTCTTAAAGCCACGGACGGTCCTGTCCCTTCCTCTGTTTGCTGGTGTCGTTTACCGTCTGTCTCTGGTCCATTGGACCTGCTTCTGAACCACCTGGTTCTGAACCACCTCCTGCAGCAAGTCAGTAAAGGTGTATTCATTCTCCAGCAGCAGGTGGTCATCACTGGGAGAACCACCACTAGGTGGATCACCACTACACTCTCTTCTCTCCCTGCTGCGACTCTTTGGCACCCCCTTTGGGTTGGATTGGCCTCTACTCTGTCTGGGAACTCAGTCTGAAGAAAACTGTGGGGTTTCTTGAGGTTTGTTCTCCAATTCTTCAGGCTTTTCTGGAGCAGGAAGAATCCGGGTCTGGGTAAGGACCTCACTGGACGTGAGTAGCATTGACCAAGCTTGACAAGGACACACTTAACTCAATTGAGGGTTCAGCATTGTCCAGTTGGACTACATCATGATCTGGAGAGATTGTTTCAGAGTCTACTCTTGAACTCCTCACCAGTCTCACCTCTGTCCTCTTCTGGGGGTGAAGATTCCAGAACAATGGGTGATGATGAAGATTCTAGAACACTGACAGTAGTGTTGCCCCCCCCAGAGAAACATCAACTGAGATAGTGTCCATTTCACATTCGACCTCTTGGTCAGGATCAGGTGATTGGTTGTCTGCTTTGACTTCGATCTCTTGGTCAGGGTCGGGGTCGTCTGATTGGTTTTCTGCTTCACCTTCAACCTCTTGGACAGGGTCATGATCAGCTGAGAGATCAATTGGTTCTCTCTTTCATCTTTGACCTCTTGGACAGGGTCGGGGTCAGTGAAGAGACTCAGCCCCCTATGTGTGGCATTGTGGACCTGCCACCGAACCAAGATAGGGGAGACCCTCACTATGGCTTTCTTTGACCTTTGTTGTGGTCAGGGTTAGGTTTGGCAGAGTCAGGGGCAATAGTCAGATAAGGTATGATCTCTGTATCCTCAGAAGCCTGGGTTGTATTTCTGCTGGCATTTTGTAGATTATAAGTCCTTCCATCATCACTTTCATGTTCCTGACTCGCTTTATCAGTAAGATCATCTTTTCCTGTCAGGTTTCTAATTCCCACCTGGACTCATTACATCCTGGCTCTTTGCTGCTCTACCTCTGACGTCTTCATATATTCATACAGGTTTTCTCCATCAGTCTCCACCCTGTGTAGTTCCTAATCAGTCTCCACCCTGTGTAGTTCTCTATCAGTCTCCACCCTGAGTAGTTCTCTATCAGTCTCCACCCTGTGTAGTTCTCCACCAGTCTCCACCCTGTGTAGTTCTCCACCAGTCTCCACCCTGTGTAGTTCTCCATCAGTTTCCATTCTGTGTAGTTCTCCACCAGTCTCCACCCTGTGTAGTTCTCCATCAGCCTCCACCCTGTGTATTTCTCCATCAGCCTCCACCCTGTGTATTTCTCCACCATGTGTAGTTCTCCATCAGCCTCCACCCTGTGTATTTCTCCATCAGCCTCCACCCTGTGTATTTCTCCACCATGTGTAGTTCTCCATCAGCCTCCACCATGTGTATTTCTCCATCAGCCTCCACCCTGTGTATTTCTCCACCATGTGTAGTTCTCCATCAGCCTCCACCATGTGTAGTTCTCTATCAGTCTCCACCCTGTGTATTTCTCCACCATGTGTAGTTCTCCATCAGCCTCCACCCTGTGTAGTTCTCCACCATGTGTAGTTCTCCATCAGCCTCCACCCTGTGTATTTCTCCACCATGTGTAGTTCTCCATCAGCCTCCACCATGTGTAGTTCTCTATCAGTCTCCACCCTGTGTATTTCTCCACCATGTGTAGTTCTCCACCAGTCTCCACCCTGTGTATTTCTCCATCAGCCTCCACCCTGTGTATTTCTCCACCATGTGTAGTTCTCCATCAGCCTCCACCATGTGTAGTTCTCTATCAGTCTCCACCCTGTGTATTTCTCCACCATGTGTAGTTCTCCACCAGTCTCCACCCTGTGTATTTCTCCATCAGCCTCCACCCTGTGTATTTCTCCACCATGTGTATTTCTCCATCAGCCTCCACCCTGTGTATTTCTCCACCATGTGTAGTTCTCTATCAGCCTCCACCCTGTGTATTTCTCCACCCTGTGTATTTCTCCACCATGTGTAGTTCTCCACCAGTCTCCACCCTGTGTAGTTCTCCATCAGCCTCCACCCTGTGTATTTCTCCATCAGCCTCCACCCTGTGTATTTCTCCACCATGTGTAGTTCTCCACCAGTCTCCACCATGTGTAGTTCTCTATCAGTCTCCACCCTGTGTATTTCTCCACCATGTGTAGTTCTCCACCAGTCTCCACCCTGTGTAGTTCTCCACCAGTCTCCACCCTGTGTATTTCTCCACCATGTGTAGTTCTCCATCAGCCTCCACCATGTGTAGTTCTCCACCCTGTGTATTTCTCCACCATGTGTAGTTCTCCATCAGCCTCCACCATGTGTAGTTCTCCACCAGTCTCCACCCTGTGCAGATGTATATGTAAAAATAAATACAACTTATTTATATATGTATTCAGACCCTTTGCTATAAAATTGAGCTGTTTCCATTGATCATCCTTGAGATGTGTCTACAACTTAATTGGAGTCCAATTCAATTGATTGGACATGACTTGGAAAGGCACACACCTGTCTATATAAGGTCCCACAGTTGACAGTGCATGTCAGAGCAAAAACTAAGCCGTGAGGTCGAAGGAATTGTCCATAGGGCTCAGAGACAGGATTGTGTCGTGGAAAAGATCTGGGGAAGGGCACCAAAACATTTCTTCATCGATGGTCCCCAAGAACACAGTGACCTCCATCATTCTTAAATGGAAGAAGTTTGGAACAACCAAGACTCTTCCTACAGCTGGCCACCTGGCCAAACTAAGCAATCGGGGGAGAAGGGCCTTGGTCAGGCAGGTGACCAATAACCCAGCTCCGACAAAGCTCCAGAGTTCCTCTGTGGAGATGGGAGAACCATCTCTGCAGCACTCCACTAATCAGGCCTTTATGGTAGAGTGGCCAAACAGAAGCCACTCCTCAGTAAAAGGCACATGACAGCCCGCTTGAAGTTTGCCAAAAAGGTGCCTAAAGGACTCAGACCATGAGAAACAAGATTCTCTGGTCTGATGAAATCAAGATTGAACTATTTGGCCTGAATGCCAAGTGTCACATCTGGAGGAAACTTTGACGATCCCTACGGTGAAGCATGGTGGTGGCAGAATCATGCTGCGGGGATGTTTTTCAGAGGAAGGGACTGGGAGACTAGTCAGGATCGAGGCAAAGATGAACGAAGCAAAGTACAGAGAGATCCTTGATGAAAACCTGCTCCTGAGCATTCAGGACCTCAGACTGGGGTGAAGGTTCACCTTCCCACAGGACAAGAACCCTAAGCACACAGCCAAGACAACGCAGGAGTGGCTTTGGGACAAGTCTCTGAATGTCCTTGAGTGGCCCAGCCAGAGCCCGGACTTGAATCCGATCGAACATCTCTGGAGAGACCTGAAAAGAACTGTGCAGCAGCGCTCCCCATCCAACTGGACAGAGCTTGAGAGGATCTGCAGAGAAGAATGGGAGGATTGTGTGTAAATTGATGATCAAAAATAATTAATTTAATCAATTTTACAATAAGGCTGTAACCTAGTAAAATGAGGAAAAAGTCAAATGTGTGAATACAGGTTTTTAGAAATGTATTATGAATAAAAAACTGATGTCACATTTACATAAGTATTCAGACCCATTACGAACATGTAGTATTTACACAGAACTGAGGAGTAATTCTACCACAGATGTGGACAGAAAGCTGAGTGTTTGACAGTATGTGCTGTTCTGTGAATACATGACACTCAGAGAGCCACTTCAAGAGAATGAACTGCCCGTTGCCATGGTAGGTGTATGCATGACTGCAACAGTTTACCATGGTTATGAGTGCTGCATGCCATTGAGGCATGGCTGGGAGATCACCATTGTTCCAGTTGAGTGGAGGGAGAGACAGTTCACACTAGGGAGGCCTGGAAAATAGCAGCACAACCACCAACTCCCTTATAGTGACGTGATCTGGGTTGAAATGAATTATATTCAGTCTTTTGGCCCATCCCCGGTGGAACAAGTTTGGAACACCTAAATGATTTAAGTGAAGCGTGCCTTCAATAATCCCTAGGTAACTGGTGTGGGGCATGCAAACTATACTGTGAATATGCAAGTGTCTCTGACGAGAACATATACATGTACAGTACCAGTCAAAAGTTTGGACACATCTACTCATTCAAGGGTTTTTCTTTAGAATATTAGTAAAGACATCAAAAATATGAAATAACAAATATGGAAACATGTAGTAACCAAAGACATGTTAAACAAATCAAAATATATTTTATATTCTTCAAAGTAGCCACACTTTGCACACTCTTGGCATTCTCTCAACCAGCTTCATGAGGAATTATTTTCCAACAGTCTTGAAGAATTCCTCACATATGGGGAGCACTTGCTGGCTGCTTTTCCTTCACTCTGCGGTCCAACTCATCCCAAACCATCTCAATTGGGTTGAGGTCAGGTGATTGTGGAGGCCAGGTCATCTAATGCAGCACTCAATCACTCTCCTTCTTGGTCAAATAGCCCTTACACAACCTGGTGGTGTGTTTTGGGTCATTGTCCTGTTGAAAAACAAATGATAGTCCCACTAAGTGTAAACCAGATGGGATGGCGTATCGCTGCACAATACTGGTTAAGTGTGCATTGTATTCTAAAGAAATCAATGAGTGTTACCAGCAAAGCACCCCCACGCTTCACTGTGGGAACGACAAATGCGGAGATCATCCACTCACCTACTCTGCGTCTCAGAAAGACATGGCGGTTGGAACCAAAAATCTCAAATTTGGACTCAGACCAAAGGACAGATTTCCACTGGTCTAATGTCCATTGCTCATGTTTTTTGGGCAAAGCAAGTCTCTTCTTGTGTCCTTTAGTGGTTTCTTTGCAGCAAATCAAGCATGAAGGCCTGATTCACCCAGTCTCCTCTGAACAGTTGAGGTCTTTTTTAAATATTTTTTTTTACTAGGCAAGTCAAATTCTTGTTACTTGAACTCTGTAAAGCATTTATTTGGGCTGCAATCTAAGGTGCAGTTAACTCTAATGAACTCATCCTCTGCAGCAGAGGTAAAGCTGGGTCTTCCTTTCCTGTGGCAGTCCTCATGAGAGCCTGTAAGTAAACATTTCACTGTTGTGTTCGGCGCACGTGACAAATAAACTTTGATTTGAGACGGTCATCATAGCGCTTTTTTAATTTAAAAAAATTAAATTGAAGAAACTTTCAAAGTCCTTGAAATTTTACGCATTGACTGACCTTCATGCCTTGGTCTTTTTCCAAATAGGGGTGTTATACAGAAGATGGCCCTACCTTGTCACAACTAAACTGATTGTCTCAAACGCATTAAGGAAAGAAATTCCACAAATTAACAAGGCACACCGGTTAACTGAAATGCATTCCAGGTGACTACCTCATGAAGCTGGTTGAGAGAATGCAAAGTGTGTGCAAAGCTGTCATCAAGACAAAAAAGGGTGGTTACTTTGGATATTCTCAAATATATTTTGATTTGTTTAACACTTTTTGCTTCCATGCGTTATTTCATATTTTTGATGTAGAAACAATGTAGAAAATAGTAAAAATAAAGAAAACCATGGAATGAGTAGGTGTGTTCAAACTTTGGACTGGTACTGAACTAACAAACTGTTGGTGATGTAGGCTGAAAAGTGTACAGAAAGTAAAATGTGAAAAGACAAATGAGAACAAAGGATTGAAATGTGTTTTAATAACTTTAAAATTGTATTCAGTGCTTCCATTTAAAAATAAATAGATGGTATGATCTCAAAGAAATAGTCAAATGAACAGGGATGGGAAGTACACACACAGTGATTAATGACAATATAATATTTTAGTAGACAAAAACACTAACATACAAAATATCTATAAAAAAATAAATCAAATGCAGAAAATTATAATCAAGTACTCTATATATTTTTGGAGACGGCAGTATTAGTGAAGGATGTTATTTTAGTTGACTGGTCACCCATTCTTAAATCTTAGTGTTTGGTTTTAGTTCAGGAAAGGTTTCTCAGTTTTGAGTGCACAGGAGTTCAGTTATGAAAAATATACCATATTTCTTCTGCAATACATTTTGAATGCCCTTTTAAAGTTGAATTCCACTTTCTGTAATCAGTGAGTAAAGTGCACGTGCAACACTTAGTTGTTCTTGAGGCCAACATATGGTATCTAATAATAAGCACTTGGACAGAGAGAGAAAAATAAAAATGGTGCCAGTATTTGTTGACACCTTTCAGGAATGTTCTTTAATGTCGGTCGGTAGGTAAATAACTAGACCACAGTCCCACAGAGTGACCCATTATGAATATATTAAATACTGTCATTCAAACCGGTTACAGCAGAACACACACTCTTCAGAACAAGAGCATGCAGCTCTCTGGGGGAGGGGAGAAAAGTTTGCTTAGCAGGGTTGGGGTCAATTTCGTCAATTCAGGAAGTAAACAAAAATACAAATGTAATTTTACTTCCTGAGCTGATTGAATTGAAATGGAATGACCCCACCCATGGTGGGTAGCCGATCCCTCATGTGGTAGAAGGGAGGTGGTACATTGCATGATAAAAGCCTTTGAAACGTGATGAGTGGAGTGCACCTTTATACAGGAAGTAGTGCCTAGTGGAGAGAAATGACTAGCTCTAGCTAGCTAACGTACGCCATACCGATTCATGTAATGTTAAGATAACACATCAGCGCCGATTACTGTATAACCAACCACAGTTTTCCATTTAAAAAATAACAAAAACTTACAAAATAAGCATCATGACAATTTCGAAGAGTACCCGAGCCTATTGTTCCCCGCACGTCTTTACCCCCTTGTTTAAAGGCCTAACGGAGACTAGATGAGTAGTTTAAAAACAATCGCCACCATTCTACATCCCAGATAGACAGTGCTACGACGGGCTGCAATGCGCAAGTTTAGAAGAGTTTGAATAAATAGACAGTTGATAGTAGCAGTATGATGCTTATAGAAGGCCAGTGGATGGTCTGGGAGCCCAGTAACAAACAGGAGACAGTTCAGAGCAGCACATTGGACAGAGAGAACAGGAGAGGCAAAGTTGGCAATGCTTGTCTGGTAGCTAGTTATACTGGAGATTGATTTGTTGCAGAATACTGGTCCTAGAAGTCCTAAAAGAACGTAAGCTGGTCATCTCAGGTCAGATTTTGAAGTGGAGAGATTGAGAACCACCTACCCCCTCCAACAAGAGAGAGGAGGATGGGGGGTTTAAATGGGTCATAGTGTGAGAGAACCACCCACCCACTCAAATGGACTCAAACAAGAGAGGGAAGCCATAGCGTATTTTGCTGCAGCGGAGCTCAACCATTTCAGTGACAAAACAATAAATACTTCAAGTAAAAAGACATCCACCACATGAAAAAATGACACGTTTCTCTTAGTCTTTAGAAAAACCGAACCGAATGAATCCATCAACGAACAACCTGAACAGAACACATGGAGATCCCGACAGATGACAATGTCACTGGCAGGCCACCAGTACATGTATCCATTGATACATGCCCCCACAGTGTGAACTGAAGGAGCCACGTGTCTGGCCATCCTTGATAGAGGGGGAGTTTCATTGGCTGTGGACGTCAATGCAGTCTATCCAGCAGAGCATGGTGGAATGGACCCTAGGAGGGGTTCCCCAGGGTGAGTTCCAGGGGCCTCCCCAGGTTATTTCCCACTCTTCTTTGGCACAGTGGTTCTCTTGGCCTGCCACAGGTGGTTGTGGATGGTGATGGCGTCTATGCTAACCGACACGGTCTTAGCGGGGATGACAGTGAACTGCTTGCGGTCCGAGCTGTACTTGTAAAGCTTGTCGATCATCTTCTTGCTAATGCTCTTGGGGCCCGTGCCGGTCAGCTTGAGGATCTCCTCCGTGTCTGGGAAGTAGGAGTAGACCCCCCGGAACTGGCAGCCCCCATCCCTGAACAGGATCATCAGGTGGTGTGCATCTACTCTCTCCAGCTCCTGGGATCAGACAGAGGAGGAGTCAGATAGAGGGGTGGGGGGGTTACCACTGGTTCTGGAGTGCTTGGTAATAACATTTAACAGTACAACTTGTGGAATATACACCAGCTGGAATGAGATTTTAACCAATCAGCATTAGAACCACCTGATTTATAATTGTATTTAACAGTAAGATGATAATTCACCTCTAGAAGGGTGTTCTTCTGGGGTTCGTTGACTTTGCCAGCGAGGCAGCAATGGGAGATGGCATTGAAGATAATTGGCTTGTTGGACTTGGAACTGGGCTCCCTGAACAGCTTGGGACCTGAGGACAGTGGAAAGACAGGTCTTAACATTAGATGTTAACATACACGGAGACACGAGGAGAAAGTGAGCAGCGCAATGGTTTAATGGGAACATTATAGGGGCGTGTAATAGCTAATATGCTAAAAGGTGGTGACTTGTACTGACCAGTGTATTCTGCCATGGAGGTGATGGAAGACGCAGTGGATCCGTTGTCCCAGTCTCTGTCAGTGTTCCGACTGGCGTTCCGACTCAGGCCTGGGAACGACTCCACAGACTCACCCCTGGCAACGGACAGCAGAGAAAACAAGAGGTTTTAAAATGTCACACAGAGAAAACACACAAATAAAAAGAAACTCACAACCGCCCACACATTTGGGTTACTTACCGTTGGGAGCCTGGCACTCCAGAGTTGACGCTGTCTGCCTCGGTGGTGGCAGCAGAGGCCAGGGAGAGACTGGAGCCTGACTGGACACTGCTCAGGTTGTCAGCTGCAGAGAACCAAAACAGACGCTGTCTTAGTGTAGCTAACCTCTTCCCATTACGCTACTATCGTCACACACAGAAATGCATGACCGCAATATGTGCAATATTGTCTCAATGATAATTGAGATGAATAAAATGTGGCCTAGATGAAGGAGAACCAGTGTCAGCAGGGTTTTTCCAGCTCAGCTGGATCAGATCTGTTAGTTCAGCAGTGGAGTAAAAGTCTCTCTGGGACCCCAGTTAGAAACCCCTGGACTAGAAAGGTGTTTCTTACGTGTGGAAGAAGAGCCCTTGGAGGAGAAGGTGTCGCTAGAGATCTCCTCTCTGCTGAACGCAGACTTGGGTCTGTGAGTCTGGTGACTGAGTTTCTTGGGCTTGGGCTTAGCAGTCTTGGGTTTGGCGGGGCTGCCCAGGCCCTGTTCCTCCATCAACTCCTGCTGCTTCCTCCTCAGGTACTGCTCCTTGATGAGCTCCCTACGGGCCTTCTCCTCCTCCTTCCTCATCCGGTCCTCCTCCGCCTTCCGCCTGGGGGGAGACAGACCATAGGCTCAACAACTGCTGCATTTGAATAGACGGAGTCACAATGTATTTCAAATGAATCTCAAGTGTCAACACACTTTAGAAGGTCCTGTGTTAGAATATTCTCTAACGCAGGGCAGAAGAGGAATGCCGTTGCTCTTGTCTGCGTTTTCAATGAGTCAATATTCAAGGTAAATAGAACAGACACACTAATGTTCCAAACGTGTGACTATTGTGGGAGGGTTGTGTTGCTGTTACAGTAGTGCTTGGACATGGTCTTATCCTACCTGAACAGTATGTGTTGTCTAGCAGACCGTTTTGATTTGGTTGTAGAGGCAATGTTGGTTACCTGGCCTCTTCCCGTTTCTGTTCAGTCTCAGCCTCCAGCTGCATTTTTCGTAGCCGGGTCTCCTCAGCCTTCTTCTGCTGCCTTATGAGAAAAGCTGCTCTCTTCTTAGCCAGTTCATCCTCTGCCTTCTGTTCATCCTGCAGCATAAAAAGTAACACTTTCTCAATTCATTGTAATACAACTTCATTTATGCCAAATGATTGCCTGCTGTGTGTCCTCCCCTCGTCTCCTGCCCTTTTTCTACATTAGTGGCTAGTAACTTTCGTTTTTTTCAGTAATGGAGAATTTCACACTATTCCTTCCAATACAATTTTGTACAACTATAAAAACAAATGTAATTTCTTCCCCTGTCCTGTTTGCAGTCATTGAATTTGGTGCATCTTGTATATATATATATATATATATATATATATATACACACACACACACAATGTAAAAAGACAACATTTCAGATGTACCTTGAAGAAGAATCCCAGGCCAGACTTCTGTTCCCCTTCCTCCCCATCCATGGTGCTGTCCTGCCCCCCGTCTCCCTCCATCTCCTCTGGGTCCTTCAGGTCTGACAGGTCCACCTCGATCAGGGGGGCTTTGCTCCTCGACACTTCCTCCAAGGGGATGTTCTCCTTCCCCGAGCCGTCGGAGGAGTTCAGCTCCCCCTCCCTCAGGGTACTGGACAGGCACGGCTCAAAGGACACTTCTGGGGTGACGACCACTGGTTCGATATGGGCCGCTGTGCGCAGGTTAGCCTCGTCGTGGAGCCTGAAGGTGGCACGACGTCCAGGCTTGTCCTGCCCACTGATTGTCTCTCCACCTGCAGATGGGGTTTTGGAGCTGACGTCGGGGTGGTCCGCCCTGGGGGACCTGCCCCCAGGAAACTGCCTCAGGTGAGGCAGGGTCTCCAGGCTGTGGGGGGGGGTGATAGCCCTGCTTGATGCCAGGCCCGGCCTGCCGTGCTCTTTGGCCAGCTTCAGCTCTGAGGTCTTGGTCCTGGGGCCACGGGCCGAACTCAGCTTGGGGGGTTTCCTGGATGGAGCGGTGCCGGTGGTTGGTGCGCCGCTGCCCAAATCCACAAAGTGGACGGCAGGTCGGGCCTTAGGTTCAGATCCGCTGGTCTTCTCATTGACTGAGCAGGGAGACGGGACCCTGGGAGGGGACTGTACGTTCTGTTTCATCAGCAGGTCCTGCTGGAGGGAAAGCTGCATCATCTGCTGCTGGATGCTGCCGATGGCGTCATTCAGCATCTCAATGGAGCGGTTACACTCATCCAAGTCCAGCTCTTCATCCAGCAGCAGACCAGGACTACAGCTGCCCTTCTTGTCCACCGTCTCTAAGGCATCTGGGACCGGCGAGGTGGCAGACTCAGTCTCTGTGGCCCCACTCAGAGCGTCCACGCAAGAGTCGTCTTTTGAGCTTCCCCCTTTGTCCCCATTGAGTTCTTCTTTGCAGTAGTTTGTTTTGAGCGGGTGGGGCAGGGTGTCGCTCTTGCCCTTCTTGACAATGTGCAGAAAGGCTGCCTTGCCCAGCTTCTGTCTCTGCCTGGCTGACAGCATCTCCATCTTCTTCTTCTGGTGCTCAATGGCCTTCCTCTTCTCCTCTAGCTGCATGTGGAGCTGAACCAGCTCAGAAGCCAGCATGTTGGTCCCCCCGTCTCCCCGCCCCCCCTGGGGCATGGAGGGGCTCTGGTCCATCTTCAGCCTCCGGGAGGTGGGCAGGGACAGGGGCCCGCTGCACTCAGAGCCATCCGGGGTGGTCCTTTGGGAGCTGGAGGCACTGGTTCGCAGGTCCTGGCTGCTGCCAAAGCGCTGCTGGGCCTTGCGCTCAGCGAAGCTGGTCATGCGTACGCTGCCGCTGGCTAGGCTGCTGGCCTGGGAGTGGGTGCTGAGACAGGGGCTCGAGCGACCGCTACTACAATCATCCCCTTTGTCCTTGTCCCTCTTTTCTTTCACCTTCAGGTCCTCCATAAGCTTGGCTGACTCCTCCTCCTCGTCAAAGGTCTTCCTAGGCCTAGTTGGGTCCTTGGTGGTGAGGGCTTCATCAAGGTCTTCATCATGAGCCTCGTCCAGGTCTGGCTCCTGCCAAGGCTTCTGGTCTTCGCTGTCAGAGTGGAGGTAGAAGCCACCTGCTGGAACTCTGGAGTCGGGGTCCACACTGCTTGTGTCCATGGGATTGAAGGCCCCCTGTCCCTGGAGTGGCCCAGCCAGTGAGATCTCAGTAGACAAGTCAAACTCCCCACTAGAGGTGGGAGTGTAGGTCCGGTTTAGGGTGGTGGGGGTTTTCCTCCTGGCCGATGCCACAAGTTCAGGTCCCCCTTCTACTCTCCGGATAGAACCCCCTCCCCGCGATCGACCCACCTCCCCGCTCTCCTCCTCCTTGTTCAGGTATACAGACTTCTCTTTAGACGATTTCAACACAGCAGGCATCAGAGGTTCTAAATAAGAACAATCCTTGGGCTCGGCCCCAGCAGTTTGCTGCGTCGCCTCTCCCTGACTGGGAAGAGAGGCTGACCCGTCTGTCCTCATGGCCACAAGTGCCTCCTCCATATTGACGTTTCCCAGAAGGCCGTGACCGTTGACTCGGCGGGGGGCGGGGCTGACAGGGGCACGGCCTACCTGGGCGTGACCCTGGGGGGTGAGAACCTGGTGTTTGGGGGTGAGGTTGGCTATGTTAGAGGCCAGACTGTCTTTACTGATGGAGCGGGCCAGACTCACACTGTCACCAGAGGCAATGTCAGCATCGCTGTCAGTGGCTGAGATGCCAAAAGTGTACGGGTTGAGCGTAGACGTCGGCCTAGAAGAAGTGAGATGCACAACATTGGACATCAAGAAGAAAAGGGTTTGTTTTACTTACAAAATGACATATTTTGGTGAAATATCCCCCAATTAGTCACCCAAATCTCTGAAACATGCATTGATTGAACATTTCAGAGCAAGAAGGGAGGTCAGTGTTATTCTCATACTACACCTCTGTCTCCTGTCAGACCAGGCCTGCACTGAGCCTCGTGGATGTTTGTTCTCCAAGGAGTTGGAGCGGTTTCTGATGCCTAGATACACAGACAACATAGATCACACAGCTACCTACAATGCAGACCAGAAAAGCCATCTCTTGAAATATGAGCTGTAATAATATTCCACTATAATAAAAACTACACAGCCATCAGAAAGGGCTAAATGTAACTTGTATAAAGCTATGGATAGTTTTTAGTAGTCTTCTATAGTAAATGATAACTGGTGTTGTGTAGTGCCCTCACCTGATCCATCCTCTCCCTGCTGCTGTCTCTGCCTTAGGGGGAGGAGTGGGTGGGAGGGGCTGAAGGCTTCCCCAGGACCTCCCTTGTTACTGAAAATAATCAAAACGGCACAAACCACTTAGATTACCGACCAAGTCCACAATAATCTTTTAGCAGTACCGTAGCAGTCAACATTCATGATCCATCTTTGCAGGATATCTCTAAGCAGCAGATCAAATTCCATCTTTGCAGGATATATTTTATCCAGGCTGTGTAAATGCATTCAGTAGGTCTTAATATATTATTTCTTGGCAAATGTTAATTCATTCAGAAGGTCTTAAGTACCAACACAGTATAAGGGATTAGCCCCTCTTACACCTTTAGTAAAGCAGATTGACCCCACATTCTCTACACTCTATCAGTCTTGTATTCTCACAGGGAATCACTGGAGATATCATTGTTTGCATTTAAGAATCATAAGAAGTACGAACTAAGTGTTTTCTTCATAACCACAGACCTTACAGGTACACAACCAGTCAGTTGACATTATGACCTTTGTCCATCTGACCTACTGTCCCTTTAATCCAATCAGCTACTCTTTGACCATCCCTCTGAACAACCAGCACATGATAAGCAATGTCTCTGAAATGGTGGTGGTATTACAAAGCTATCCATTTATTTGGCTGGATGTACTGTGAAACATAAATTCATTAACATTGATAAACACAGTGTTGGACAAAGCAAAGGTAGAAAGTGGTGAGCTGGAAACAAAGAGGTGAGGGAACTGAGTATCAACACTAGCATTAGATCTCTACACTAGATCTCTTCATCCCTGTCTAGCTAACTAGGAGATAAATAAACAGGTTGATGAAATGAGAAGGGTGGGTGGACAGAGAGGAAGGAGGAACTTACAGAGGGTCAGAGCCTTCAGCAGGGTACAGGGAGTACCTGCCATCAGGGCTGCTCTGGGCAGAAACAGACAGAGAGGCCTCTGGGATGCCAGGGGTAACCTGAAAGCTGCGCTTGGTGGCGTTGGAGATGGGCACTGAGGGTCGGGCACTCTTCGGCTGAGCCATGGCTCGGGCTGTTGTGAGAGAAGTGGAGAGGTGTCAATCAAAACAGAGGTGGGTAAGAGGTGGAGAATAATGTAACTAGTGTACTTAAAACTGATCATCCTACCGATCCTCAACTTCGGCGATGTCGTTTACAAAATAGCCTCCAACACTCTACTCAACAAATTGGATGCAGTCCATCACAGTGCCATCCGTTTTGTCACCAAAGCCCCATATACTACCCACCACTGCAACCTGTACACACTCGTTGGCTGGCCCTTACTTCATACTCGTCGCCAAACCTACTGGCTCCAGGTCATCGACAAATCTTTGATAGGTAAAGCCCCATCTTATCTCAGCTCACTGGTCACCATAGCAGCACCCAACCGTAGCACGCGCTCCAGCAGGTAGATCTCACTGGTCACCCCCAAAGCCAATTCCTCCTTTGGCCACCTTTCCTTCCAGTTCTCTGCTGCCAATGACTTGAACAAACTGCAAAAATCACTGAAGCTGGAGACACTCCCTCACTAGCTTTAAGCACCAGCAGTCAGAGCAGCTCACAGATCACTGGACCTGTACATAGCCCATCTGTAAATAGCCCATCCAACTACCTCATCCCCATACTGTATTTATTCATCTTGCTCCGTTGCACCCCAGTATCTCTACTCTACTTGCACATTCACCTTCTGCACATCTATCACTCCAGCGTTTAATTGGTATTTTGTCATTACTTCGCCACCATGGCCTATTTATTGCCTTACCGCCCGCCCTTATCTTACCTGTGTGTTGTGTGTTGAACTGCTTTGCTTTATCTTGGCCAGGTCGCAGTTGTAAATAAGAACTTGTTCTCAACTGGCCTACCTGGTTAAATAAAGGTGTTCTCAACTAGCCTACCTGGTTAAATAAAGGTGTTCTCAACTGGCCTACCTGGTTAAATAAAGGTGTTCTCAACTGGCCTACCTGGTTAAATAAAGGTGTTCTCAACTAGCCTACCTGGTTAAATAAAGGTGAAATAAATACAAATATACAAAACTGCAGCTGCTTATTTTAACTTCTGGTCAAAATCAATTATATTATTATTATCAGCTAAATCTAAACACTATATATTAGACTATTGACATTGCATGGGGATCATTTACACATTTGCATTGAAATGTCATTGGAAGAAATGAAAATAAAGACACTCCAGTTGAACCACATGTTCTGTAAGGAGGTCCTAAAGTACTCCTTTTCCCTGTCCTGATTTGTTGATCCATCCCATTCAGACCACAACACACCCATAGAGATGATCCTCACCATCTCTGAACTCCTCCATCCTGGGTTGGACAAACTCTGGCTTGACGGTCTCAAACCACCAGAAGAGCTCAGCGATGAACACCATCACATTGTGCTGAGTAGTGAAAACAAGAACCACGTTAGAGAAACTCAACTACAATGACATACAACACATTACCAAAAACATTAATGAATCAAGTGCTTACTTAGAAACACAGAAAAACCAAATCCTCAAAGTTAGTGATGGGGAAAAACACAGCTACAGTGAAAAACACAGCTACAGTGAAAAACACAGCTACAGTGAAAAACACAGCTACAGTGAAAAACACAGCTACAGTGAAAAACACAGCTACAGTGAAAAACACAGCTACAGTGAAAAACACAGCTACAGTGACAGGGAAAAACAGTGAAAACCAGCTACAGTGACGACAAATACCAAAGGACTTATTTACCTTGAGAACCAGTGGAGAGTAGAGCATGTCTTCCATGGTTAGGTAGAAGCTCTTGTTGAGATATTCATTTGAGAATTGCTTGAGCAGCTGGATGTTGTACAGACTGTCAGCTATGGAGGTCACCTCCTTCAGACAAATATCTGATACAGAGGTCAAAAAGGTCAGGATGGAGCTCATTGACCTGATGTTTAGTAATGTCACATGCAATCCTCCTTGGCAGTCAGGGCACAACACAGATGTAATGTCTAATGTCCACAACATAGATCTGGACTAGAGCTCAATGGACCATTTCAATTACAAAACAGGTTAAAAGACATGATTTTACTAATTGTTTGAGGTCAGACAAAATGTGGGAGAAATTAGGGAGAAAATAGGATAGATTTAACATTAATGATGAAACCCCAGTTTGTTGAGGACAGATGTCGTCCCATGATGTACCGTGGAGCTTCATGTGGTCAGGGCAGTAATAGTGGACCACGGTGAGGAGGGCGGCACCATCACACACGTCCCTCATCAGATCCTCCAGCAGGGGGAAGAAGGGCAGCTGGCGGCCCAAGGCGTGCTCCCTGCGGTACCTCACCTGACCACCAGGGGAAGGGAGCGAGTCAGAGGGGAATACAAAGAGATAAGGCTGGCTTATTAGGCTCCAATCCAGAGGAGAATGACTGCCCTCTCTCACTTAAACCAATAAGTTCAAGGCCGACCACGGTACTGGAGACATTGTTTGCAGAAAATGATCCCCCATTACATTACAAAGGAGAAAATGGCAATCTGTGGACAATCTTCATGTAAATAAATACACATTTTCGAAGACAATCATGGTACCAATAACTGCTTCTATTACACCAGATGTTCTTGAACAGATTATAATAAAATCACTCACACAAGAAGTATAATTGAGTTGCTAATGGCAGCCTGCAGTACCCCGGTCAGACTTCAACTTGAAATATTCAATGAGGGGGCAGCACTGAGCTAGTCAGCAACGTCACTTCCTGGAGTAGCTCAAACCGCAAACACATGTTATGTCTACAAAAACCAATATGATACGCCATCTTAACAGACTCCCTTGGCTTCAAATGCGCTATCGAGTCTTCACATGTGTATGAATGTGTCATGTGATCCATGGCTTTGTCCAGTCATATACAAAGTCATGGCCTACATCATATAGCCTAGTGCTTATTCAGTAGAAGGCAACGTTTAGAATGATGAAAATGTCATGACTAGAGCAGACATGATGCCCTGGTGAAAAAAACTGAATCATTTCTGGTCTAGATAATGAACCATCTGAATGAATTCAGTGGCATTCCCTGAATAAGCCCCAGTCTGTGTTTAGGTGGGTGGAGATGAGTGGGGTGGTCCTTTATAGCAGGGATTCACAAACTTTTTGGGCCAGAGACCCCTTTTGTGATGGCAAGTTCATTAGGGACCCCCTCATAATCAGAACACAACTCGAGTGAGATAAAAATAGCATTCCAGAGTTGTACTCTGTCTCGGGCCCTGGAAGGAACATTTTAAATCCCTTGGCATCAGAGAGAAAATGTTGCAGTTTTCAAGCTACATTAATATCCTGTAATTCTACACATTTTGCCATGAGGAAGAGAAAACTTAGCCATTTTAAAACTTAAATTACAGTGCATTTATGTAAAAAATATATATATCTTTTTTTTTTTTTAAGTGGAGAGGTGAGGGGGGAAATAAGTATTGAGTTGAAAAATGTAGAATTGGTGAAGTTCTGTGGATACCAATATCCCTGTGAGCCTCCCAGGACCATGTTGTAAGGTTAAGAACATTAATATTATTCCGTATACAGTTTCACTGTTTAACACCTGCTAAACTTATTCCACGGATTACTTGAACTAAAATGTGTTTAATCAGTTAGTTTTTTGGGGGGGGGAGATCTGGCCACGGACCCCCTGTAGACCCCACTTTGAGAACCCCTGCTTTATAGAGCGGTGATATGGAGCCATGGTTAGCCTGACACCCACCCCTCTCTGGGAATGCTGTGTCACTGTCAGCATAGTCATACCAGGAAACTGGTACAGAGGGAGGAACATGGGAATCACTGGCCAACTTCTGCTGGCTAACGGTGTTGTGGAACCCTCCCTGAGTTAGCCTATTGAGTTCATCACTGCTGTAGTCTACTAGCCAGGCCAGTACGGTACTTATGGCTCCAGCTGAACCATACTAAACATTTACTGCAACAATTAACCATGTTACTACATGCACTGTCTGCAATCTGACTACACATTTTTAGGGCATAATAAGGGTAACTACGATAATACAAACACACCTCGACTACTATTCTGACACCATTATGCTAATTCTACATGGGTAACTACCATAATACAAAACACTTAGTTGAAGTTGGAAGTTTAAATACACGTAGGTTGGAGTCATTAAAACTCATTTGTCAATCACTCCACAAATTTCTTGTTAACAAACTATAGTTCTGGCAAGTCGGTTAGGACATCTACTTTATGCATGAAAAAAAAAAAACATTTTCCCAACAATTGTTTAGACACATTATTTCACTTATAATTCACTGTATCACAATTCCAGTGGGTCAGAAGTTAACTGTGCCTTTAAACAACTTGGAAAATTCCAGAAAATTACGTCATGTTTTAGAAGCTTCTGATAGGCTTATTGACTTCATTTGAGTCAATTGGAGGTGTACCTGTGGATGTATTTCAAGGCCTACCTTCAACTCCGTGCCTCTTTGCTTGGCATTATGGGGAAATCAAAAGAAATCAGCCAAGACCTCAGAAAAAAAACTGTAGACCTCCACAAGTCTGGTTCATCCTTGGGAGCAATTACCAAACGACTGAAGATAACACGTTCATCTGTACAAACAATAGTACGCATGTAAACACCATGGGACCACACAGCCGTCATACCGCTCAGGAAGGAGACGCGTTCTGTTTCCTAGAGATGAACGTACTTTGGTGCGAGAGGTGCAAATCAATCCCAGAACAGCAAAGGACCTTGTGAAGAGCAGGTACAAAAGTATCTATATCCACAGTTAAATGAGTCCTATAGCAACATAACCTGAAAGGCCGCTCATCAAGGAAGAAACCACTGCTTCAAAACGGCCATAAAAAAGCCAGCCTACTGCACATGGGAACAAAGATCGTAATTTTTGGAGAAAGGTCCTCTGGTCTGAATAGAACTGTATGGCCACAATGACCATGGTTATGTTAGGAGGGAAAAGGGGGATGCTTCAAAGCCAAAGAACACCATCCCAACCGTGAAGCACGGGGGTGGCAGCATCATGTTGTGGGGGTGCTTTGCTGCAGGAGGGACTGGTGCACTTCACAAAATAAATGGCATCATGAGGAAGGACAATTATGTGGATATATTGAAGCAACATCTCAAGACATCAGTCAGAAAGTTAAAGCTTGGTCACAAATGGGTCTTCCAAATGGACAATGACCCCAAGCATACTTCCAAAGTTGTGGCAAAATGGCTTAAGGACAACAAAGTCAAGGTATTGGAGTGTCCATCACAAAGCCCTGACCTCAGTCCCATAGAAAATTGGTGGGCAGAACTGAAAAAGTGTGTGCAAGCAAGGATCCTACAAACCTGACTCAGTTACACCAGCTCTGTCAGAAGGAATGGGCCAAAATTCACCCAACTCATTTTTGGAAGGTTGTGGAAGGCTACCCAAAACGTTTGCTACCAAATACTAATTGAGTGTATGTACACTTTTGACCCACTGAGAATGTGATTAAAAAAATAAAAGCTGAAATAAAATCACTCTACTATTATTCTGACATTTCACATTCTTAAAATAAAATAATGATCCTAACTGACCTAAAACAGGGAATTTTTACTAGGATTAAATGTCAGGAATTGTGTAAAACTGGGTTTAAATGTACTTGACTGAGGTGTATGTAAACTTCCGACTTCAACTGTATCTCAAATACTATTCTGACACCAATATGCTAACTCTAAGGGTAACTGGAGAACAACTAGACAACCAGGACTAAAAGGTTTCCCATCCACCCTACAGAAGGGAGAGAAGTGAGAGGTCTATAGAGGATAAGGACTACTGGAACTGTACCACTATGGAGGGCTCCAGCTCCTCTGGCTCCAGCATGCATTGGGCCAAGGCGTGCATGAAATCAGACTGAGACACACACAGACAGCAGAGCGTAAGAAGGAGACCTTGGGCAAGTATAAAGACACCATGAGGGGCCAGGGAGAGACCACATGGGCATAGCAGACAGCATAGGAGGGGTGGGCATGACAGATTTTGCGGGCACGGGTGGCAATGGCGCCAACATCTCAGCATAAGCAAATCATGAAAGCAGGGGCTGAGAGATGTATTCACGGCTCTCTCGCTCTCACCCAGACATCTCTTCACACACTGTCACTCTCTCAAACACATCATCTATCATGATTGCACATAGTCTGCAGGGGCTTGAAATGAAAGGTCCAAAATGTAGTTCAGCAAATTACCAAAACCACCGGACAACAACAGCGTGACATTCTTAACACAAATATACCAGCCTCCTCCCACTGGCTGGCTGACTCACTGGCTACAAGCAGCACAGAATGGGCTTGGATGAGCCACGATGGTGCGGTGTGCACATCGACACAGAACTATGCGTGCAAGGGGGAGGAGGGGGGATTACTAGCAGCCAACTTACAGGTACTAGTTTCCAATACCATTTGGAGGGAGACTATCCAAGTAGCAGGGGGGGGGGGGGGGGCAGACAGGAAGAATAGGAGCAAAAAAGGTCAATAGGTCAGAGGTCACAGACAGGATAGGATCTGATCTGCTTCCAGGTTAAGGGTTAGGAGAAAAAGGTCAATCAGGATTCAACCCCAACTGGCAGGAGATAAAGAGCTCTGTAGACTTGGACCACATCTCTGTTGAAAAGGATGTCATCTCCATGAGACTAATCTGAATAAATACAAATAAATTGTTTTTTAAACTGCAATTATTCTTGCAATGTGTCCTGGAGGCATGGACTGAAGTCCAGAGACTTGATGCATCGAGAGCAGCAATCGCCTGTAAGGATGCATGAAAATAGCTCCATGGGGGCCATTTTGGCTCTAGCGCTTCAGTTTCCTTGTTCTCCCTCTGTGGGAGTGCCATGAGATCTGTGGGGCTCCAGCCTTACCTTCTGGTGACTGGGAGACTCCAGCGGGTGCTGCTTGACCTTCAGCTCTCTCTCTGTGATCTCCCTCATCTTCAGGTTCACCTGGAACAGAAGCAACATTCCCTCAGTTCCTTAGAGCTCTATTTTCTGAATGTCTCAGGCCCATGATCGATGTCGTCTGCTGACAGACTGTATGTTACGGAGTCCGCAGGAAAGAGAGTTTGTGTTCCCACCATACCTTGTTGATCCAGAAGACCATGGCGTCCTCCAGGTCAAAGGGCAGCTCCTTGGAGGCGCTAAAGGTGGAGAAGCGTTTGACGCAGGCCACCACCTTCTCTATGCTGATCATCTCCACAGTGTAGGCCATCATTAGGGCATCGATCATGGGCATGTGGGCACTCTGGAGGAAGGATGAGTGCACAGATTAGGTCAGAAAAACAAACGCTGTAAAAGGTAGGTCATCGTGGGGGCATACAATAGGTCTAGTTCAGGAATGAAAACACCAGGGTGTTGATCAAGCATGGCTATGTAGTTACTGTGTTGTGGCAGGCAGAGGCAGAACAACAATCACGTTATGCCAAAATGAGGGCATCGACTATGTGCACAGGACACTGTGTGAGAGGAGAGATGGGAAAGAACAGGTGACAAGACAAACACGATTTACAGTTGAACATCAGGGCATCGATCATGGGCATTGCGGATGGGTGGGTAGAGACAGAATTATTATTTGTATTTATTTATTTAAATAAATAAAATAAATAAATAAAAAATTGGGAATATGTGGGCACATGAGGACATGATACCCACAGAACAGTATAATTAAGGGGTGACTGGACAATCCTCAGGGTATCAAACAATGACGCAGCTCAAAATAAACTGCCATGTCGGCTTTGTTTCCTCGTCTCCTGACCATCTGACCTCACTGATGTACTACAGATGATCCTTATCCAATAGAAAGACTGAGGGAGGGAGGGAGGAACCCCCCCCCCCACACCATGACATTAGAGGTCACTTCAGTCGATCTGTCCAATCAATCAGCCTTAATACCTCACACAGGGGGACAGATGTGACCTACAACAAAAGACTGTTCAATGCATCATTATCTGTTGTAGGTCACATCTGTCCCCCTGTGTGAGGTATTAAGGCTGATTGATTGGACAGATCGACTGAAGTGACCTCTAATGTCATGGTGGTGGGGGGGTGCATCAGTGAGGTCAGATGGTCAGGAGACGGGGAAACAAAGCCGACATGGCAGTTTATTTTGAGCTGCGTCATTGTTTTATACCCTGAATATATATATATATATATGACTGGACACATTAGCAGAATCTTTTTTAATTGTGCAAATTACAGGGAAGCCTACTCTGCTGACACTGACAAAGAGCGTTAATTGCGACATTGTCTGATCCATATAATAGGGCTATGTGAAGGGGAGACAAATAACCTACAATATGACATCCGTCTAACCCGGAGGAAGAAATTATGACCAAAAACAAACTTTCAAGCAGCACGGACCCAACAATGAGTGAATACGCTCACTCTCCGGGGATATGCAGTATTTGTCACGTGCGCTGCTCAAATTGCAGTCCCTTCCTACTGTAGGCACTGTGATTTAACATTTAAAAGAAGCTAATGATCCTCAGAGGCCAAACCATGCTTTCTTGTGTAGTAGCCTATTTTGTATGATTGTATTTATTGCTGTTAGACAGGAGTAGGCTAATTAGGCTATATAATTTTAGCAATTTAATTATAAATGTACTACGTCTGTGGCACACTTGTGATGGAGTTTTCAAAAGAAATGGCCACTGGATTGAGGCAAAATAATCCTGATTTAGCCAGGTACCTTTTAATTGCCTTTCCATCTACCCAAAGACTGTTAGGCCATCATTAGCATCGCTAACGGCTACACAAAGTGGTAGACAAATAGACCCTACACGCACTGCAGACCGATAGGGCATTCCCGTGGTTTCCTCTTCAGAATGTTGGTTTATTTTTGGTTAATTACACATTACTGTTTGAATAAGCCATGATACATTTCTTTAAGCAAATTGTGACCCCAAAACTAACAATGACCAGGTAAAAAAAAAATGAAATCACTGGCACTCTATAAGGCCCAGTCATATCTATCACTCTGTGTAGACCTCAATGCCTTGCAGTAGGAGCAGAGAGGAAGAGGTGAAGAGGCTCAACTCCGGCAGAAAATCTGTATCCCTAAAGCAGGTGGCGGTTTTTTCTTTTTACCCACTCAGCAAGGAGTTTTGTACGGAGATCAATAAGGGTGCCAAATTTGATCAACAGGAAAATTAATGTCTTATTTGCTACGCAAGGTTTATTTGATTGAATAGAAGTTTCGTAACGCTTAGGTTATTACGAGTGTACTGATATAAGTAGGACGTGACATCCTGGCAACTGAGGAAAAACACTATCGGAGTTGTCTCGAGATGGCTATGAATATTTATGGCAAGAGGCTAGCAGCATAGCATAGCATCTCTCCACTGAATACAGGTGGTTGAACATTTAAAAAAGTTATGAAATAAAAGAGATGTATTCCGCAATCCAAAGAAAGGACAGGCGGGCGGCTAGACAGCCTGCCATGCCGCCTTGTGGACAACGACTCCCACTGTTAGGGCTGGAAGACAAGTAACTCGTCAGTATATCCATATTCTTAGGCAGGAGTATAATTCCCTGAACTGTGACCTATGAATCTAGGTGTGGAGTTAACACACAGTACACCCTAGCCAGTTAGAGCATGCCTGACCCAAAACACACTGCTGAACACACACACACACACACACACACACCTTCCAGCACTAATCCTACTGAGGGAAATGGAGGACAGATCCTGATTAGCTCACAATAGGAATGGAGAACAGCTATTCAAAGCCCTCAGTGATAGGCCCCAACGATGTTACACAAGCATTACTCAACACTCAGCCTCAGATCCCTACTCTAATGAGGTATAAGCAACACACACACAACCACTGCATGAGATTTATATATTTTTTTAAAACACGCACCCTTCCACCAAGCGACTAGCTAGATGTAGACCATTTCAAAAACAGGACGCTGTGTCTCTTAAGTCAAAGAAGAGGGACTTAAAATTATGAAGAAAACAGCCGACTTATGTGCTTGAGTTACAACACAATGAATATGCCAGAAACACACACCCTTCGTCTTCCCTTCACCAAACCTGTCAGAGACAAACCCAGGAGTGTATGGGTGGACTACTGTTATATTACCAAGCCGTCTCAAGTGTCCCAAGTCAAGTGCTGAGCAATTAACATTTTTCTCTTCAGTTAAACAACTAATTGACCAAATTGATTCAGATTTTTCTGAGCACAACACGCCGTTTCACTAGAGAGAAATCACATCATTCACGAGAGTGGAACGCTGGGCTGAAGGGAGTTGTAGTATTCATTAAGAAAATATTCAGCATAGATCAGCGCAGAAACATGGTAATTAACTGCAAAGACCATAATGCATAGCGCCTTCCCCCCCCATCTCAGACAGAGATGGATACACTTTTGCCTGCTATGTTATGTTAGATTCAAACAGACTGCATGAAAGAGGAATGTACAGTCGCAGCCAAAAGTCGATGAATTGCAATTAATTGCAAATGAACTGAATCCCCCCCAAAAACATTTCCACTTCATTTCAGCCCTGCCACAAAAGGACCAGCTGACATCATGTCAGTGATTCTCTCGTTAACACAGGTGTGAGTGTTGATGAGGACAAGGCTGGAGATCACTCTGTCATGCTGATTGAGTTTGAATAACAGACTGGAAGCTTCAAAAGGAGGGTGGTGCTTGGAATCATTGTTCTTCCTCTGTCATCCATGGTTACCAGCAAGGAAACACGTGTCGTCATCATTGCTTTGCACAAAAAAGGGCTTCACAGGCAAGGATATTGCTGCCAGTAAGATTGCACCTAAATCAACCATTTATCGGATCATCAAGTTCAATTGTTGTGAAGAAGGCTTCAGGGCGCCCAAGAAAGTCCAGCAAGCGCCAGGACCGTCTCCTAAAGTTGATTCAGCTGAGGGATCGGGGCACCACCAGTACAGAGCTTGCTCAGGAATGGCAGCAGGCAAGTGTGAGTGCATCTGCACGCACAGTGAGGCGAAGACTTTTGGAGGATGGCCTGGTGTCAAGAAGGGCAGCAAAGAAGCCACTTCTCTCCAGGAAAAACATCAGGGACAGACTGATAATTTTGCAAAAGGTACAGGGATTGGACTGCTGAGGACTGGGGTAAAGTCATTTTCTCTGATGAATCCCCTTTCCGATTGTTTGGGGCATCCGGAAAAAAGCTTGTCCGGAGAAGACAAGGTGAGCGCTACCATCAGTCCTGTGTCATGCCAACAGTAAAGCATCCTGAAACCATTCATGTGTGGGGTTGCTTCTCAGCCAAGAGACTGGGCTCACTCACAATTTTGCCTGCGAGAGCAGGTCCTGCGAGAGCAACTTCTTCCAACCATCCAGGAACAGTTTGGTGACGAACAATGCCTTTTCCAGCATGATGGAGCACCTTACCATAAGGCAAAAGTGATAACTAAGTGGCTCGGGGAACAAAACATTGATATTTTGGGTCCAAGGCCAAGAAACTCCCCAGACCTTAATCCCATGGAGAACTTGTGGTCAATCCTCAAGAGACGGGCAGACAAACAAAACTCCACAAATTCTGACAAACTCCAAGCATTGATTATGCAAGAATAGCATGCCTTCAGTCAGGATGTGGCCCAGAAGTTAATTGACAGCATGCCAGGGCGGATTGCAGAGGTCTTGAAAAAGAAGGGTCAACACTGCAAATATTGACTCTGCATCAACTTCATGTAATTGTCAATAAAAGCCTTTGACACTTATGAAATGCTTGTAATTATACTTCAGTATCTGACATAAATATCTAGACACTGAAGTCGCAAACTGTGAAATGAATGTGTCGTTCTCAAAACTTTTGGCCACGACTGTACACAATAACAACGAGATCGGGATAGACAGAGTTCGTGAAAGTATGCCTTATCTACTTCGAAGAACTAATAAAATGATAGTCTGACAGCTCTGCAGCATGCAAAGGCAGGTCAGCCTAGCGAAATAGGATGATTCTTTTTATTTAAAAGCTACAATATGTAACTTTATAGGCAACCTGACCAAATTCAAAGAAATGTGAGTTATAGATATTTCATCCCCTTTGAACACAAGCTCTGCTCATTTCCCATGCTGTCCGTATTTGCGCTTTTGGTTCCATTGCTGAATTCGTATTGATTTGTCCGTGCCATTTGACTTTGCACACAAGGTCAGAACAGCATATTGACTGCATGACAACTCATGTATGAAGAACTTTATGTAGATTCAACTTCATCTGTTCTGTGTGCCATTTCTATGCTACCCGTTCTATTATATAATTTTTGCGTCTTACTTTCAGATTTGTACACCAGCTTCAAAAACAGCTAAATATACAATATTTTGGGTTATGGAAAATATATTTCACAGCGGTTTAGATGGTACAATGATTCTCCACACAATGACTGCTAGTTTTTTCATGAACAAATCTGCAAGACAATTAGAATTTTTGCAACCAGGAAATGGCGGAGCGATTTCTGCATATTGCATCTTTAACTAAGTAAATTAAGAACAAATTCGTATTTACAATGACGGCCTACCAAGAAGTAGAAAGCCTCCTGCGGGGACGGGGGATATATCATGAAAAGAGAGAGATCACTACATAAAAAATAAAAAAGAGACCAAAGCATGGCAGCAAAGCCCATACAGAATGGGAAGAAGAGAGAACAGTGTCTGGAAGTTTGGTTGCTACTGCCTGAGCAGAAATGAGATTGTGACTTAAGGAATGAAAAATAAGAAAGTATCCAAATAAGAACTAAGTAATATAGACAACTGAAATATTGTATTATTTCATAGTGATTTCCTATTTTTCTATTGGATCTACCCAATGTGGGCCTGACAGATACAATGGAATATTTTCTGTGTTTTGGCAATTTGAATTTTCACTATTTTTGCCATTGTATTTGCATTAAAAAGCTCTAAAATAACTTTAATATCATTATTTAATAATGGATTTAATGTCAACAAAAAAGATGAAGAAACCAAAATAGAGAACAAACCAATTGCTTTATAATCCAATTGAAACCAAACCGACAAATTACTAATCACTCAGCACTAATCCGGTCTCTATAGTCTCTGTCCCCCTAGTCTCCCCCTGTCCATCCCTCTAGTGTCCCCCTAGTCTAGAAATGTATTTCTTCCAACCTGTGTGAGTCGACTCAGGAGATGGTACACTGCTGTTTTATTACTCCCAGCTGATCCCTCTCCATCTGTGCCTTCTAGGAAGTACGAGTCAAACAGGAGGCGGAGAAGGTATCTCTTACACACACACAACGGGAGTGAGCCCAGAGGCTGCACATGGGGGGGGGGGGAGAACACAGGCATTGCCATGGAAACACCTCCTTGCAGACTCCTTGCAACCCAGGGGGGGTTCCTCAACCCTCACACAGGCCTAGTCTAGTCTGTCAAAGATAACCACTTCACTCTAGTCAGGAATTTAGACTAAGCATGTGTTTGTCTGACTTCTTCCATAGAGCCTTGCCCGGATTATAAACCAGCCCGTCTGTCTGTCATTGGGCTAGATGTCGGGTAGTCACTGGCTCGCTCTTGGCTGGTTGCTGGACAGAAGCAAACCACCTTGGCGACAACGCGAGTCTCCATGGCATTGGCAGTGTATAATGTATTCAAGCCAACAAGTACCATGCAGTGATGCTACTGTAAGTGCTTTCAGTGAAATTGTGAGAGGTTATTGGATCTCTTATGAAAGGAAATGCTTGTGCAATATATACAACTGAATGGGACATGTAGGGAGGGAGTGGTGTTCATTCCATATGCTGAGTGGAGTTGTTGCTGTACTATTTTATTTATTACATTTATTTAACTAGGCAAGTCAGTTAAGTTAAGAACAAATTGTTACTTACAAATGACAGCTTACCCCGGCCAAACCCTGCCCTAACCCGGACGACGCAGGGCGATAGTCCTAAAGTCAATAGTCCTAAAAACTAGGCTGGTTGGTTGGATGAGAACTAGGTTACATGAGAGATGGTGAATCAATCATTATGCCACTGCTGCACCCTACTTTGCATATTGACCAGACAACATGGAAAATGTCACTGTTAGGGACAAGGGTACACTACAGGAGAGTAGAAAAAAGTAGTGGAGGAACCCCACTGGGTCATTCAGCACATTTTAACTTCAGACTGTTCTCTCCCTCCCTCTCTCTGTGTACCCTTCCCTATCCAGCTGAATCAGTTTTCACATGATTCACAGAAACCAGACTGTGCCAAAAGCCGTGTTGTAAAGCCTACAGACGACATGCTCTCTGGCCCAGTTCTATGCCTTTATATGGATATGAATCAGAGTCGAATTTGAATCTCCAAGGTAGCCAACGATAAGGAAATAGCTAAGCGGTCTGGAACCAAATTTAATAGGTCGGGAAAAACCACCCAAACGAAAATTGAGTTAGAACACTATGATGAGTCGCCATGGTTTCAACAAAGACTAGAACGTTTTAGTTACCTAGGGTTTAAAGGATGTTTGACAAAGCCCAATAGACGACAGGTAGGTATTCTAGTGTTCAGTGTAGTGTGATAGATGTCAGTGTGAGAGAGAACAGAACAATGGCTACTTTCACTAGTTAAAGTAATAAGACGAGAGCAGGAACAGAGCTGCTGCTGCAGGCAGAAACAGCTCTCGCTCTCTATGTAGGACTACACACAGAATAGCCAACCAGAAGGCTGAGCTTCTTGACTCTTTCTCATCCATGGCCAGCTAAAGGGCAACAGCTTTTCAGACTTGATTTATGTCTGTTTTGCACTGGGACTAACTCATTTTCAAGACAGCTCTCGCCCACAAATCATGAGCAGCCTCTGGCAATGACTCTCATAAAACACCACGTGCTTATCAAACTGTTCCACCACCAAAGCGTCCCTCCCTACTTCCTAGTCCATGAAGAGGACATTGGATGCATCTTTCCGTCATCTGTCCTCATGCGAGAGACCTAGCCGCCTGGCTCGTAGGCATCAGCCCTATTGCTTTGGTCTCTCCAGTGTTTTCACTGTAGATTAAGGAGACAAGGAAAGCCACTTGAGCCAATTGAGATGCAGCTGAATTGCCTTCACTCTGCATAGCTTTTCATCACCCCCTACACAGTCACACACACACACACACACACACACACACACACACACAGTCTTTCCCACTCACCATTTTGATGGGCACACAGGAGAGGTCAGCATCTCTGACAGGGGCGTCATCACTCTCCATGACGTAGATCCCTTTACGGCTGAGGGCCTGGATGACTGACATGTGTGACTGCAGCGAGGCGGCCTGGTCTGCCTTCAGGATGAGGGCACACACCCGGCAGTACAGCTCACAGGACAGCAGCAGCTGGAGGACGGGAGGCTTGATGTGCTCCTGGTCATACTGGTCTGTGTAGAACGGATCCCTCAGGTCCTCTGGGATGTGGTCTGGAAGGGGGGAGGGGGGGGGGGGGGGGGGGGGTTAGTGATGGATATGATGCATGGTGTTGGTCCTAACTTCTATATAGACAGGATGGGTTCCACTCCCTACATCTAGCTGTGTTGCTACCCGCATGAAAATATTTGGTTGCTATTGGTTTCAATGGAATATTTTGGTGCTTGCAGCCCTGTGCCTACTTCAGGAAGAATCTAGGGGAAACGCTGCTGTGATGACTAATATGCATACACAGGGTTACAATAAGAGTATGTCATTTCGTGGATAGCCAAATGTGAAATACGTGCTTTACTTTAAAAAGGGAAGATCTAGCCTAATCTTTCAACAATGAAAGGGAACGTGGCAACAGCATGTGCTCGCAGAGTAAAAATATATGTTCTGCAAGGTTTCAGTTTACTCTGTAAATACAGGCTAGTCATGGCTTGGAACTGACAGTAACACTGGTGAGAGAAGAGCTAGGTTCTCAGGTTACTAGTCTGAAACAATGTCTTTCCAGTTTCCACCACAAAGGAGGAAAACAAACAATGACCTATGAAGGGTCTGTTTTGCATTTTTCACTGACTCATATCAAACCAGAAGTCACCATATTAGGCTAAATGGTGATGGGAATCCAATCATGATAATTGGTGTCTGTTGCGGTCATACTCCTAAAAGGAAACACAATCTGTAAACATTAAAGCAAAGGAATAGAATGAAGGATCCCCTCGCAGCCCATTGCATGTGACAAGCCCAGCCCACGCACAGGTGCACTCTCAGAAAGGTGTGATGATCTTCGGGACAAAAATAGCCCAGCTAACCTCCATTATTCAGACATTGTTATTTAAGCTGTGGCTGTGAAGCTGCGCAAACAGAAATAGGGCTGTCCCAGACAAAAAAAGAAACAAATAAAACATGTATTTTTCCACATAGACACATCGTATGTGTTTTCATCAAATCGACTATATGCACTGAGCTTGTCTGATGCTTTAAGCACAAAGTTTGAATAAATATTTAAAGACACAAATGATTTGAAGGAGTTTAGTAATTGATTTGAATGTGCCGGGCCGGGCTCAGCCGTAATGTGACTTAGCACCCGTTGTCCCGCACTCCTCCCTGCTGCAGCGACCAACACAGACCATCAAAGTGTTTATCGTGCTGTCCGTGTTACTGAAGCTGCAATAGTTATTTCTGACTGAAAAGTTCTGCTACCAAAATCCATCATCTGTTTGTTTTGGAAAAACATTCCCTATTCGTTAGACCCTTGCTCTCTTTACGTGATAACATAGATGCATTGCAAGCATGTGACCAAAGACCTAGTGCTTGGGACTAGTACTAGAGAATGTTGGTTATGTAATTATTACTCCAGAATGTCACTTATACCAGAAGACGAGTCAGACGGGATTCGTTTTTTCCAAACTGCCCACCCACCATAAAAAAAATTAAAAAATCTAATAAATTGACAGTCATGACAGAAACCTGGAGGTTTTTAATTCTAGGCATGAAGATACAGAATTTCAACAGGTCCAGGTGAAGGGGCCACACTGATAAATCCAGCTTGGTTCTCAAGTTTCAAAACCATACCAAACCATATTTCCTATAGTGTCCCCATTATATTTGAATTGAGGAAGTGTGATCAATCATTATATTTTAGCGATCCGCAGCACATCCTAAACGCACTTCCTAAAATAAGTAATTTATAGACCAAAACATTTTAACATAAAACAATGATTGGTTCAGTTGGTCTGGACTAGACCAAAAACCAGTGTCTGTGGAAATCAAAGGCCAGTCCAGAACTGCACCCCAAAAAAAGAAAAGAGACGGGATTAATGAGGTGTAGCCTACAGTGTTGCCTGAAATTAAATTTTTATAAATGCCCATCTATGTGGTAAGCTGACCGTTTGTAAAAACACCAAAAAACTACATTTGGACCAAAAAAAGATATCCAAAAGCTTACAAGCCCATCCATGGCTGGTCACTCACGGAATCAGTAGGCTATTAAAACGACCACTCAAACAGGAAACAAAAGCAGGATCTGTCTTATTTCTGTAGATGATTTATAAAGCCAGTAACATTTAACAGTTAGACTATTGATTATAGTACTAATTAAGTTGGGGGTTCTCTCTCTCCTGACTTTTCTTAGACAATAAGACAAGGGCTGTTTCCTCATTCTGCTGCTGCCCCCACAGCATTGTTCTCAACACAATAAGCTGGTTAACTTTGCTATTATGCACATATCAACATGGTCTGGGAAAAGGTGCCAATTCAACAGAGCACTGATGAGTTTCAGAACCGTGGACAGCGACCGCTATCCAACACGGGAGGAAGCGCATTTATTACACATTTTTTATTAGTGTTGCTCCATTGTTCTTAGGTAATATAACCATATCCAATTTAGCACGTCTTAGACTGATGGATTATGCCATCCCCACGGCCTACACAATGGATCAGTCCACCCAGTGTGAATCAGACCGGTGTCTGGTACACAATATATTTTTTGTTGTTCCCCCCCCCCCCCCCCCCCCCTTCTACTGCTCGACTACAGAAGTCTCAGTCGACTAACAGCCTATTGACCAAACAGTCGACTAAATGGGGTCAGTCCTAAACAGAACAGACATCTCCATAACACCACATCTGACAGAGGCAGATCTCTCCATCAACACAGCAGTTACACCAGGCAGATTTGGATTCTACGGTCATCCTTAGCACAGTCTGAATGTGGCTCAATGCTATTAGCCATAGGCCTAGGGAGGGATAATAAGCCTAGGATCGGATAACAATGGGTCATACTTGTGGAGGAACCTCTGTCTGTGCATTACAACAGACTAGACTGATTAGAGATTTTAAAAATTAAAAAGCATCCACATATGCAATAAGCCTGATGTACATTAACAGTATAAGAGTCAGTCATTCTGAGAGAGAGACAGGTGTGTGTGTGGTACTGTGTATAATGCATTAAAACAGATGAGGTGGTTGTGTGAAAACAAAAAGGCATGTGCCATGGCTGGAAACCAGGGTGGCTGGAAACCAGGGTGGCTGGAAACCAGGGTGGCTGGAAACCAGGGTGGCTGGAAACCAGGGTGGCTGGAAACCAGGGTGGCTGGAAACCAGGGTGGCTGGAAACCAGGGTGGCTGGAAACCAGGGTGGCTAGAAACCAGGGTGGCTGGAAACCAGGGTGGCTGGAAACCAGGGTGGCTGGAAACCAGGGTGGCTGGAAACCAGGGTGGCTGGAAACCAGGGTGGCTGGAAACCAGGGTGGGTCTTCACATATGAATTCCCCCTGGAGACAGTGATACTGTGTGGCAGCAGCTGCCCCCCTCCTGCCACAGTGGGCTGAAGTATCTAACTACTGGGACAGGGAGTGAGCCCAGCATGGTAAACACACTCTGTCTCTCCATTGCCAGGACCGGCTATAATGCAACCCCCATTTACCATCAGACTAGACAGGAGAGCACCAGCTTGCCCCAGCGGGTACCATTCTGACTGGCTGGTAGGCACTGTGATGTGAGGAGCGGGGCCAGCCAGATCTGTGTATGCACTGGGGGGCAAATTCTAACACACGGCGCAAGCATGCACTCACACAGAAGACACAAATACACACTCAGAAACAGATACACAGGCATGCTCACACGTGACGCAGCCACCTGCATGCAGGTTCCCACTCGCATACACACACCTGCCCCACAATCTGAGGGGCGAGGATGTATTGTCTCAGCCTGCCTGCCCATCCCTAGTTCCTGCCATGTTATAGAGCCAGACCAGCATCTGTGAAGCAGCATTAGCAATACACTCCACTACTGCCATAGGTAAAAAATTAAAACACAATCCCCAAATGGGGGATGCCAATTACTGCTGCACCTGTGCACAGGCAGTCCCCAAAATCCCCAAGGCTACTGTACAATCCACTCCCTCTATTATCAAACTGTGTTTCACCCCCAGTTAATCTTTGGGCAATGCGTTCTGTTCCCATGTCTTTAGCTAATACAGATTAGATGTTGTGTACTCTGTCTGCCTGCATGGCTGTTAGCCACAACCCTTAGAGGCACAGATGACAGACAGTGGGGAGATTCCTCCGGAGGGAGAGAGAAGAGAGGCAGTGTTCATTCGTCATCAGGACAAAAGCCTATTACTGTTCCTGAGCTCTCTGGGACCACAGCTCTCTGTTAGCGGAACACAGGGACTAGGCATGAAGAAAAAACAAGGAGAACAGAATGAAAACAGGAGCATGGCATTCCATCCATATGAATACCATTCAAATCTGGGATCGCTTGTTTGCGGTGTGCAGGCGTGTGTCTGAGTGACATTATGAAGTCACTGTAATGACAGCAGAAAACACTGTAGATCAGCGTTTCCCATACTCGGTCCTCGGGACCCCAAGGGGTGCACACAGCTGATTCAAACAATCAAATGAGTTTATTATTTGAAATCAGCTGTGTATTGCTAGGGAAAAAAATAAAACATGCACCCATTGGGGTCACAAGGACAGAGTTTGGGGAAACCCTGATGTAGACAAACTGAAAAGGTGCAGGTGCTTGTGTAACCAGTGTGAAATGCCTAGCTAATTAGTGGTGACGCATTTGTTTCCCTTGCTCTGCAAGGGCCGAGGCTTTTGTGGGGCAAAAGGTAACGATCATTCGAGGGTGACTGTTGATGTGTGCAGAGGTTCTATGGTTCAAGCCCAGGTTGGGAAGAGTAGAGGGACAGAAGTAACAGTGTTACACTTTCAGTACAATTAATATTTTACAGGGAGGTGATAGGCCAGTACAAAACTAAAAATGCCCTTCTTGAATCCAGAAATAACAATAGGAAAGGCAATCCAAAGAGCCATGTTAGGAAAACAATGGATAGCAAATATGGTGGAAAATTGCAAGATGATGTTATAATAGTTTTATTGCATCAAATGGTTGTTTTATGCAACAGAATAGAGGATTCTTATAACTATTGTGTGTGTTCTGAGGATGGGCCTCTGGGAGATAACACTGACAGGAGATTTACCATGTCTTTTGGGTGAGAAAACCTAAAGAGCATTCCAGAGCATGAGTTAATGTTGCTGTTCTATACCGTACCAGGGAGACATGGCTCCAGTATGGAGTTGGGGGGGACAGACACTGGTCTCTACACAATGATACTGTCTGCTGTGAATTATAGGTATCCTTCATACAAATCTTAAACTTGTGACCCATTCTATACATCGGTTTTTCGTCATGTAGGTTGAAAGGGGTGAATCTTGGCTATAAAATACCTTTGTACTTTTGTCTCGGGGCTCTCAACGAATCATCTGAGCGTGATTTGTCAACCAGCCATCATTATCGTAGAGCACTCATTCGATTCACTTTATATGTGTGCGTTGTATTGACCTGCTCCCTTATTAATAAGTGATTCAAGATTTAGTTTAAGTATAACTGATGTGTGATACATTTTCCTCTCCTCATTTGAGAGTGAAGAAATTAACCACCGCACGCAGCACCATTATGTTCTTCCAGTGACAACACACACAGACGACACTCCATTGACATGACTGTTTAGAAATATAAAATGCATAGCCAGAGCAAGTGCTCCAAGTGAAATTAGGTCACGCATCGCTCACATGACAGGTTCTCTCCACTAGTGACAGGCAACCCTAGCTGTAGGATATGTGGAATAAATTACACCTCACAGTGCTACAAGTAGTCAGCTGGCTTCTCCACATCTTAGCATGTCTTCTGCATGGAACCAAAGCCACAGGCCTTCAATAGCAAAGCTAGGCCTAATTGCTGTTCTAAGGGCCGCTACCTGGCCTAGCTTTGCTATTGAAGGCCGGTGGCTTTGGTTCCATGCAGAAGACATGCTAAGATGCTGTGGAGGAGCCAGCTGGCAATGCTTGTGGCACTGTGAGGTGTACTTCATTCCACATATCCTCCAGTTAATTATGCAGGTGGGGATAAGTGATGCGTTACAATGTGACAGACATGGGAATCTTGCAATACAAAAATCAAGAAACATCAAAATACCTTGACTGTTTTGCTCTGAAGAACCTAGAACATTTTAGAAAATAGAGTAACTTTTTTTACAAAAGTCCAGGTAATTTTTTGGTCTAATGATGTTGACATCATTACAGATAAATAAAGGTGAAATAAAAAAATAAAACTGCAAGTCAGCAACATTGTCACTCTTGATAAGAGTGACAAGGACTGATATCTTGCTCTGCATTTGCCATGACATGATGAGTCTGACAGTCAGTGGATTTATTCAGCAGTTTTCCTGTGAGTCCAGTCTCACTGTACTGCGAAAGGCCACTGCACAAAAACAATCAGATCATTTGCCAAGTCATACAGGGACACAGTCAGCTCTGCACACAAAGCATTTTGATGCATAATAACTGAGAAAATCTAGACAATACATTCCATTCGGCTTGGTTCTGCCATCAAGGCCTGTTCCAAGAAGGGCTCATTAGGCCAAGCCCAACTGCAGACTGTTAGTCTGAGGTGTGGATGAACACAAAGACACATTTCCCGTCTAACAACATTTGGGCCCAACCCTGCCACTAGATGGGGCAACTGGGTCTTCCTTGAGAAGTGTTGTGTTTCTTTGTCATTAAAAACCTACATATATCTCCATAATGCTTTGGATCACAGCAGAGGGTAAAATCCTGAAGTATCTGTGTGAGAACAGCAAAGGGTTAATACTTGCACCAAGGCATTGGAGTTGTGTAGCTTTGTGACAGGTGATTATTTTGGACCTTTTAAATACCCAATTCATTGTCCCTCTGTGTGTGTGTGTGTGTGTGTGTGAGAGAGAGACAGAACTTACCAATGCTGTATGCCTTGGCGAACAGCCATCGCAGGTTGGCATCTATTTTTGCTCTGGCCGAGTCGTACATTTCCAAAGGAACAATCTCTATTGTCCCTTCACCAGCTGAATCCATGTTTCTTCGGGTGCCATCCGCACCACCACACAGATCCACATCCATCCTTACAAAAACATGTCACATAAATTCACAGTATGAAACATACAAATCAAATTGTATTTGTCACATGCCCGAATACAACAGGTGTAGTAGACCTTACAGTGAAATGCTTACTTTACAAGCCCTTAATCTGTCAATGCAGTTAAGAAAAACACAACAACAAAAAATATCAATAAAAGTAACAAATAATTAAAGAGCTGCAGTAAAATAACAATAGCGAGGCTATATAGAGGGGGGTACCGGTACAGAGTCAGTTATTAAAGTGACTATAGTCATTTCATTCGAGTATTACGTTAGTTACTAGCGAGCAACTGAGGAATTGTTAACTAACCAGCTAACTAACCCACAAGTAAAATGGAAGAACTTAGCCAGCTAGCTAGTCCGGTTCATGCTTGCATGTTAGCTAGCTTAGCATTGGGCGCCCATTCATTAGACAGGTGGCTAACTTTAGCTAGCTAACTGACAATAAACTGGATTGTTTCGTTGAATCTGGGTTGTACAACATTTACAAAATAGCCTTACTGGCCAAGTTAGAAAGCACCTTGGCCAACACAGCTAACTTAAGTCTGTTTTAATCCAGTTAGCTGGCTAGTCAGATAGCTAGTCAAATCCAGCTTTATGCTAGGTTACAATAACTGGATGAATCAAACTGACATTCACTAACTTAATCAAACAGTATTTTTTGAAAATACATGAAAAAAACACTATGTAACGTAAATCAACCCTTTAGACCGGTCAGTATAAAATGGAACATAATGACTTTGTTATGCAATTGCCCAAGCAAAGCCCAAGCACCACATCGTAGTAGCAGCAGCGAGATGAACGAACGGTCTCCTCCCCAGCAACAAAACCCAATTTGCGGCCTGTCTGACAACCGCGCCACGGGAAACCCAGGATAAGCGTTTACTACCAATGCCAGACATAAATGTACAGAGTTTACGAAAGACAGGAACGTACCTGATTATTCCCGGTTTATCCTTCAATTTGATGACTCATTTTAGGTCGAAGAATTTAACGTATTAGTGAGAAGCACCTTATGTACCTCTGTATCCGCGCTTTCCCATAAATCGAATTATCCGTCTATCTGTTAGCATAAGTAGCTAACCACTGCGCCTGCGCGGATGCTAATACTTTCATGCAACCACATACACACAACCCAGAGCAAGATTCAAAGTAACCATTCATTAAAAAAGAAGGGCGTAAGAAGGTATATGAAATAATGTTAGATGTTTGTTTGCAAAAATTCATCAGAAATGAACCAGCCCATGTGCCCATACCATAACAACTTGCTCTCTTTTGAGAGGACTCTCAAGAAATGTAATGAAACAGTTTAATTAAAAACGATGCATTCGTTAATAAGTACTTCATATGAGTCAATCAATCATAGTGTATACTGAATTAGGTGGCCTGTTGAAAAAAAAAAGCTAAAATAAAAGGGGATTGCCTCAGTGTGGAAAATCTCCCTCTTGTGGTGATGCTTTTAGTTTTCGGTTTCACAGTTGATTGATTTTGAAACTACAAGGTGAAAGCTAGAATGCTTAATTGAAGCAAGAACTAAGCGGTCTCCCAGCCTCTGTTTTGGTATAAAGCTACCGGATGGGATAAACGTAACCACTCTCAAATTCATAGGTAGAGCTATGGATGCATTTATGGGGCTGCGCTGGAGCGGGTCGAGAGCTTCATGTTCCTCGGTGTCCACATCACAAAGGAATTAACATGGTCCACAGACACCCACACAGTTGTGAAGAGGGCATGACATCGCCTCTTCCCTCTAAGGAGTCTGAAAAGATTTGGCATGTGCCCTCAGATCTTGAAAGTTCTACAGCTGCACAATTGAGAGCATCTTGACTGGCTGCATCACCACTTGGTACGGCAACTGCAGTGCATCCGACCACAAGGTGTTACAGAGGGTAGTGAGTACGACCCAGTACATCACTGGGGCCAAGCTGCTTGCCATCCAGGACCTTAATACCAGACGATGTCAGAGGAGGACCAAAAAATTGTCAAAGCCATAGACTGTTCTCTCTGTAACCGTACAGCAAGCAGTACCGATGCACCAAGTCTGGAACCAACAGGACCTTGAACAGCTTCTACCCCCAAGCCATAAGACTGCTAAATAAGGCTGCTAAATAGCTAACCAAGTGGCTACCCAGACTACCTGCATTGAACCTTTTTTTAACTAACTCTCTTGCATTGACATAATGCACACACACTTGACTCTACCCACACACTCACACGTACAGTGCTTAAACTGACATCTCAACACACACATATACACACACACACACACACACAAACATACACATACACCGTCGCTGGACCAGAAAAAAGTGCTCTTCACTGACAAGTCACAGTTTTGTCTCACCAGGGGTGTTGGTCGGATTTACATTTATCGTCGAAGGAATGAGCGTTATACCAAGGCCTGTACTCTGGAGCGGGATCTATTTGGAGGTGGAGGGTCCGTCATGGTCTGGGGCGGTGTGTCACAGCATCATCGGACTGAGCTTGTTGTCATTGCAGACAATCTCAACTCTGTGCATTACAGGGAAGACATCCTCCTCCCTCATGTGGTACCCTTCCTGCAGGCTCATCCCGACATGACCCTCCAGCATGACAGTGCCACCAGCCATACTGCTCGTCCTGTGTGTGATTTCCTGCAAGACAGGAATGTCAGTGTTCTGCCATGGCCAGCGGAGAGCCCGGATCTCAATCCCATAAGGCACGTTTGGGACTTGTTCGATTGGAGGGTGAGGGCTAGGGCCATTCCCCCCAGAAATGTCCCGGAACTTGAAGGTGCCTTGGTGGAAGAGTGGGGTAACATCTCACAGCAAGAACTGGCAAATCTGGTGCAGTCCATGAAGTGGAGATGCACTGCAGTACTTAATGCAGCTGGTGGCCACACCAGATACTGACTGTTACTTTAGATTTTGTTCAGGGAAACAGATTACTCCATTTCTGTTAGTCACATGTCTGTGGAACAGTTTATGTCTCAGTTGTTGAATCTTGTTATGTTCATACAAATATTTACACATGTTTAGTTTGCTGAAAATAAACGCAGTTGACAGTGAGAGGACGTTTCTTTTTTGCTGAGTTTATGTACATATGCCCAAGGAAGCGAAGGTAACCTGCCTAAGTGATTACCACCGGTAGCACTCACGTCTGTAGCCATGAAGTGCTTTTAAAGTCTGGTTATGGCTCACATCAACCCCATCATCCCGGAAACACTAGACCCACTCCAGTTTTCATACTGCCCCAACAGATCCATAGATGACGCAATCTCAATCTCATTCCACACTGCCCTTTCCCACCTGGACAAAAGGAACACCTATGTGAGAATGCTCTTCACTGACTACAGCTCAGCATTCAACACCATAGCGCCCACAAAGCTCATCACTAAGCTAAGGACCATGGGACTAAACACCTCCCTTTGCAACTGGATCCTGGACTTCCTGACAGGCCGACCCCAGGTGGTAAGGGTAGGCAACAACACATCTGCACGCTGATCCTCAACACTGGGGCCCCTCAGGGGTGCATGCTTAGTCTCCCACTGTACTCCATCTTCACCAACGACTGCATGGCCAAACACGACTCCGACACCATCATTAAGTTTGCTGACGACACAACACTGGTAGGCCTGATCACCGACAACGATGAGACAGCCTATAGGGAGGAGGTCAGAGACCTGACAGTGTGGTGCCAGGACAACAACCTCTCCCTCAATGGGAGCACGACAAAGGAGCTGATCGTGGACTACAGGAAAAGGCAGGGCGAACAGGCCCCCATTAACGTTGATGTGGCTGTAGTGGAGCGGGTTGAGAGTTTCAAGTTCCTTGGTGTCCACATCACCAACGAACTATCATGGTCCACACATACCAAGACAGTCGTGAAGAGGGCACGACAACACATTTTGAAAAGATTTGGCATGGGTCCCCAGATCCTCAAAATGTTCTACAGCTGCACCATCGAGAGCATCCTGACTGGTTGCATCACCGCCTGGTATGGCAACTGCTCAGCATCTGACCGTAAGGCGCTACAGAGGGTAGTGCGTACGGCCCAGTACATCACTGGGGCCTAGCTTCCTACCATCCAGGACCTATTTACTAGGTGGTGTCAGAGGAAGGCCCAAAAAATTGTCAAAGGCCCCAGTCACCCAAGTCATAGAGTGTTCTCTCTGCTCACACACGGCAAGCGGTACCGGAGTGCCAAGTCTAGGACCAAAAGGCTCCTTAACAGCTTCTACCCCCAAGACTGCTGAATAATTAATAAAATGGCCACCCGGACTATTTAAATTTACTGTTTATTATCTATGCATAGTCATTTTACCTCTACCTACATGTACAAAATAACTTGACTAACCTGTACCCCCGCACATTGACTTGTACCGGAACCCCCTGTATATAGCCTCGTTATTGTATTTACTAGTTCATTTAGTAAATGTTTTCTTAACTCTTTCTTGAGCTGTATTGTTGGTTAAGGTCTTGTAAGTAAGCATTTCATTTCATTCAATTTGATTTGATGCAGGTAGAGGTAAACGTTACTAGGCAATCAGGATAGATAATAAACAGATGAGCATCAGCCTATGTGAAGACTGTGAACGTGTGTATTTGTGTGAGTGTGTATGTGCATAGAGCCAGTGCAAGAGAGTCAGTGCAAATAAAAAGGGGGTCAAAGCAAATTGTCAGAGTAGCCATTGGATTTTTGGGATCCTCATTTCCGGGTTCAACAGTTGAACTAAGCTCATAAGGCATTTATAAGTTATATTCTTAAAGAATCAATGGTTAGAAATGTATAAGTCCAAAAAATGATATTGCAAAGAAGGATTTAAGACGTAAACGTAACTACAACTCCCACGATGCACAGGGCCAACACTACGTTGCCTGGGTTCAGAGGTCAATCGTTACCAACAAAATATGGTCTTCGGCTGGCTGCTCGACTCTTGAAGGAAAGTAAACAAATATTTTTAGCGAAATAACGTCAGTAGACTGCTATTTCGTTAAATTACGACCAGACTGTCTGAAAATGGTCTGAAAATTAAAAGTGCAGGCGCTTGCACTGTTGTCGCTGGTTTTCGAAGACGCCAGTTAGCGCGCTAACGTTAGCAAGCTAGCCGTAACAGCAAGCCAACATCACTGGACTGGTAGCTATCAAGCTACACACCAAGGCTACAGCTATGTTTGTGCAAGAAGAGAAGATATTCGCTGGAAAAATATTAAAAATCCATATTTGTACAATGGAGGGTACGGAGTGGTTGGAAGAAGTTACAGAGGATACCACTATTGAAAAACTCAAAGAGAAGTGCTTGAAACATGTATGTTTGTATGTTTATTTTCCTGCTTGCTCATTGGTGTTTGCCCGTGGTGAAATTGTAGCTGTTTGCAGGCCCAGTTGAAATTGTCAGTGGTTCCGTATTTATAGTAACTGGGTAGACACTGCTATTTATAATTTAGCAAGTTGGCTCGCAAGCTGTCTAGTCTCTAAACCTGCAAACTAGGCACAATGCTCCTAGTGTAATGCAGACATAATTGGTACCTTTCGAAATTAGTCTGGCTATTGATCTAAGTCTAGCTAGCCTATACATGACCAATTACAAACTGCTTATGACACTGTAGCTAGTATTTTACCAGGGTAAAAGTACTGCTAATTGCTCCTGCCTGTGGGATAATGTTGGGGTTTGATTGTTTTTCAGTATGTACATGGAAGTCTTGAAGACCCCAAAACACTCACACACCACAAACTTGTCCATGCTGCCACAGAGAGGATCCTCATGGAAACAAAAACAGTTTCAGATGAAAATTTAAAAGATAAAGGTAATCGTATAGAGGTCACAAAGTTGTCTCAATGTTTACATTTTCACCACAAACATTTAGTGAGTGTTATTTGTTTATTTGGCTCCCTATTAGCTTTTTCAGAAGCAGCAGCTACTCTTCCTGAGGTCCACACAAAACATGACAAGCAACAAAACACTGATACACTGATAGACAAGGACAGTCACACAAAATTCAACGACAACGATATACAATCAATACAACAAAAAAATTATGTTAGGAAGTTACAGTGATTCCTTCGGTTTTAGATGTTCTTCTACTGATAAAGAAGAGACCACCGCCACCCCCTCCGAAAATGGCGGATATATCTGCAGAGGAAAAGGTAAAACTGATTTATTTACTCTCGTTTAATTGTTTTGTGGGTTATCTAGCTCGGCGCTGAAACTAAATAGGCACCCTTCATCAGACTGAAATGTTTAATAGATTGCTGATATGGATAGAACCATGGACAAGTAATATAACAAACTTCTTACATCTAACTATTTGTACTGTCTGGGATTATTGTCTGTGTGTGATTCCTCCCTGTCTGTCAGAAGAAGCAAGATAACAAGGCTCCAGATAAGGAAGCTATCCTGAAGGCCACCGCTGGCCTGTCCACCCGCCACACTGACCGCACTGTCACCCAGCACAACATCAGAGACGTATGTACAGTAGGATTGTACACTATTGTAAATAACCTGGCCTAATGCATGGTTCAAAGCACTGGAGGAGTGTTCCACTGACTATTGTACTGAAATTCAACTAGTCCTGAATGTCATGGGTCTGCACAATAATCAGAGGCAGGTTAAAATGAGTGAAGTTTGTCCTATTAAGCCTGTTCTAAATTTCTGGTGCTAAGATTTTATGTTTATGTAACCCTTTATTTAATTAGGAAATCCCATTGAGGTCAGAAGACCTCATTCCCACGGGAGACCTGGCAAGTTGATAATGCTCTCAATGTTATGACATGAACCTCAGTCCAAAAAATTGAATATTAATTATTGTTTATGTGTGCATGTGTGTACATTTTCCTTCAGTTTCAGACGGAACTTAGGAAAATCCTTGTCTCTCTCATTGAAGTGGCCCAGAAGCTTCTCGCATTGAATCCTGATGCTGTGGAGCTCTTCAAAAAGGCCAATGGTACAACATGCAGATGCTGTTACACTCCAAAAACATTTGCCTTAAAACTCGTTTTTCAACCAATCCACAAATTTCTTGTGAACAAACTATAGTTTAGGAAAGTCGGTTAGGACATCTACTTTGTGCATGACACAATACATTTTTCCAACAATTGTTTACAGACACATTATTTCACTTATAATTCACTGTATCACAATTCCAGTGGGTCAGAAGTTTACATACACTAAGTTGACTGTGCCTTTAAACAACTTGGAAAATTCCAGAAAATTATGTCATGGCTTTAGAAGCTTCTGATAGGCTAATTGACATCATTTGAGTCAATTGGAGGTGTACCTGTGGATGTATTTCAAGGCCTACCTTCAAACTCCGTGCCTCTTTGCTTGACATCATGGGAAAATCAGAAGAAATCAGCCAAGACCTCAGGAAAAAAAACTGTAGACCTCCACAAGTCTGGTTCATTCTTGGGAGCCATTTCCAAACGCCTGAAGGTACTGCCTCCATCTGTACAAACAATAGTACGCCAGTATAAACACCATGGGAGCACGCAGCCGTTACCGCTCAGGAAGGAGACGCGTTCTGTCTCCTAGAGATGAACGTACTTTGGTGCGAGAAGTGCAAATCAATCCCAGAACAACAGCAAATGACCTTGTGAAGATGCTGGAGGAAACAGGTACAAACAAAAGTATCTATATCCACAGTAAAAACCAGTCCAATATTGACATAACCTGAAAGGCCGCTCAGCAAGGCCACTGCTCCAAAACCGCCATAAAAAAGCCAGACTATGGTTTGCAACTGCACATGGGGACAAAGATCGTGCTTTTTGGAGAAATGTCCTCTGGTCTGATGAAACAAAAATAGAACAGTTTGACCAACCGTTATGTTTGGAGGGAAAAGGGGGAGGCTTGCAAGCTGAAGAACACCATCCCAACAGTGAAGCACGGGGGTGGCAGCATCATGGGCATTAAAATGGAGTTGGTCCGCACCTTGCTGCTATAAGTCTCCATGCTTCTGGCAAGGTTTTCCACTAGGTGTTGCAACATTGCTGCTGGGACTTGCTTCCATTCAGCCACAAGAGCGTTCGTGAGGTCAGGCACTGATGTTGGGCGATTATGCCTGACTGGCATTCAGCGTTCCAATTCATCCCAAAGGTGTTCGATGCAGTTAAGGTCAGGGTGCTGTGCAGGCCAGTCAAGTTCTTCCACACTGATCTCAACAAACCATTTCTGTATGGACCTCGTTTTGTGCACGGGGGCATTGTCATGCTTAAACAGGAAAGGGCCTTCCCCAAACTGTTGCCACAAAGTTGGAAGCACAGAATAGTCTAGAATGTCATTGTATGCTGTAGCGTTAAGATTTCCCTTCACTGGAACTAAGGGGCCTAGCCCAAAACCATGAAAAACAGCCCCAGACCATTATTCCTCCTCCACTAAACTTTACAGTTGGCACTATGCATCGAGGCAAGTAGCGTTCTCCTGGCATCCGCCAAACCCAGATTTCTCCGTCAAACTGCCAGATGGTGAAACGTGATTCCACTGCTCCAGAGTACAGTGGCGTACACCACTCCAGCTGGCGGTTGGCATTGCACATGGTGATCTTAGGCTTGTGTGCGGCTGCTCGGCCATGGAATCACATTTCATGAAGCTTCCTATGAACAGTTATTGTGCTTGCGTTGCTTCCAGAGGCAGTTTGGAATTCTGTAGTGAGTGTTGCAACCGAGAACATGATTTTTACTCACTATGCGCTTCAGCAGTCTGCGGTCCTGTTCTGTGAGCTTGTGTGGCCTACCGCATCACGGCTGAGCCGTTGCTGCTCATAGATGTTTCCACTTCACAATAACAGTGCTTACAGTTGACCGGTGCAGCTTTAGCAGGGCAGAAATTTGAGGAACTGACTTGTTGGAAAGGTGGCATCCTATGACGGTGCCACGTTGAAAGTCACTGAGCTCTTCATTAAAGCCATTCTACTGCCAATGTTTGTCAATGGAGATTGCATGGCTGTGTGCTCGACGTTATACACCTGTCAGCAACGGGTGGTGCTGAAATAGCCGAATCCACACATTTTGAAGGGGTGTTCACATACTTTTGTATATAAAGAGTATATATTGTTACTTTTGAATGACACTAACTAAGGCTGAAACATTTGTCCATCTACCTACCCCTAAATTAAATAAATACAAAAAAGAAACCTTGAATCTCCTTTTTGAGTGCGGACCAGCTACACAATTTTGGAATACTGACCAAGGCTGTTCATGAGTGACAACTGTATTATACTATTATTCCAGTTCACTAACAATGTGTGTCTGTGTGTGATTGTCAGCCATGCTGGATGAGGATGATGAGGACCGGGTGGATGAGACGGCCCTTCAGCAGCTGACTGAGATGGGTTTCCCTGAGAGCAGAGCCATCAAAGCTCTCAGACTCAATCAGTGAGTCACAATCAATTATACTTAGCGGCAGCAGGAGTCAGACTCTACATCATAATCACTGACACAACGAGTGTAGTCTTATGTCCATGCTACTGGTCAGTGGTCATATCAGTGAAGTGTATACAGAATCGCCAGTTGTTTGAATCACAACAAGAGAGCCATATCTGAACTGAAGAGTGTGAAACTACAGAAACAACAGTTTTAACCATGCCCCTCCTTCACTGCCTCCATCCTGCAGCATGTCGGTGACCCAGGCCATGGAGTGGCTTATTGAGCACGTAGATGACCCCACGGTGGACACCCCCCTGCCTGGCCAGGACACCCCAGGAGCAGTAGGGGCCACAGCTCCCCCCCTGGTCCATTCTATCTCGGCCTCCGCCTTCCGTCCCAGCCTCCTCCGCACCCTCTCCCAGACCAGCACAGACGATGCTGTCACCGGAGCCAGGCAGGATGAGCTCACTGAGATCTTCAAGAGAATCCGAAGGAAAAGAGAGTTCAGGCCCGACTCACGGGTGAGTGTCACTTTGGGTCCCAAATGGCCTGGCCTGGGATGTACCACGCTAACACTGATACATGTAGCTAGCTTACACAAAGTGTTTGTAATGGGATGCCGTTCAGTTATGGACTCGGTTGCTGAATGCTACCTGTGTTGTGATTATTGGACTCGTGGTGTGATAAGACTCTATTGATCATATTGTTACAAAAGCTTGTTAGAATGACAAATGTCTTGTGGAATGAAAGTATTGACTATATAAACTGTCAACTCACACAGATGAATGAGTAGACTCTTTGCTGTCTAACTCTGCAGGCAGTCATTGCTTTAATGGAGATGGGTTTCGATGAGAAGGAGGTGGTCGATGCTCTGAGAGTCAACAACAACCAACAGGACGCTGCGGTAAGTTTTTAAAGGGATACTTCCCCATAGATGAACTCGTGGATACCATTTCTATGTCTGTCCAGTTTGAAGGAAGTTGGCCCTCCAAGTTTCGAGAGCCAATGCTAACTACCGTTAGCGCAATGACTGGAAGTCTAGGTATCTGCTAGCATGAAGTATATGACACTTAGGTCTTTCAGGAGCACTCTATCTTCTATCTATATGATGTGTTCGTCTTGTATTCAATGAGACATTCTAGATGCAGAATAAATTAATTTATACAAGAGAGGAAGGAATGATTTAACTGCTTTTCACGCCCTTTGGCCATGTTGTCATTGGGATAGAGACCTGATTCTCTATTGACCATCCTAGTTTCAGAGGAGTTGACTAACTGTTCTAAACATCTTGTTGTCCCTCTGTGTGAGTAAGTGGTTGCTGATCGGTTAACGTGTTTGCAGAGTGAGTGGCTGCTGGTTGCTTATCGTGTTGTCATCCTGCAGTGTGAGTGGCTGCTGGGGGACAGGAAGCCGTCTCCAGAGGACCTGGATAAGGGCATCGACACCAACAGTCCTCTGTTCCAGGCCATCCTGGAGAACCCCGTGGTCCAGCTGGGCCTCACCAACCCCAAAACACTGCTGGGTAGGAGCGACAGCTGTTACACACAAACACAGGGGGCTTTTTAATGTGTTAGCATTTGATTATGTTTTCTGTTGTGTGTACTGTAGGGTCACACAGCAGGTTAGCCTCTAAAACCCTTGTTGTCTTTATGCAGCGTTTGAGGACATGTTGGAGAACCCTCTGAACAGCACCCAGTGGATGAATGACCCTGAGACTGGGCCTGTCATGCTGCAGATCTCCAGAATCTTCCAGACACTCAACCGCACGTAGACACTGCACAAACGGTGTGTGTGCGTTTTGTGTGTAGGCGTGTGCATTTGTATGTAGGCGTATGCATTTGTATGTAGGTGCGCGTGTGTGTGTGTGTGTGTGTGTGTGTGTGTGTGTGTGTGCACGGCTGTGACGAGTATTGTTTTTGCCTTGAAAAGTCAAAGCCGGAGAAGATGTGTAAATGTAAGAGTTCAGAAGATGGGGATGTGACAGATATATCTATTTATACCACAGAAAATAGAACAATGTTAACATGATTATAAAAATGATAAGAATTGTTGTTTTTTACATTTTAATAAGAACAATTTATAGTTAAGACCTACATGATTTATTTAAAATTTATCCATGTACAAAAAAAAATGACCATCAGGCATCAAAACAATGTTTACACTTTAAAATCAGCTTTTGTATGTTTTGCGATATTTAAATATCAATTACAGTTTCATTTGTTTCCTTAAATTGCTACATTTCATCAAAGGCGAATGACTTCAGGGCAAGCAGTCAAGTCCGTATCATTTGGTTGAAGACAGGGCTGCCTGTGAACATGCACCCTAACTGTTGTGTGTCGAGGGAACCAGGATTCAGTACTAGCCAGGGGTGTGTTCAAACGGTTGAAAGGTTCAGAATGTTGCAGAGTTTCCCATGTGGCACCATCTGCAACATTCCCACAGGGTAACAGTATGGAAATGTATGCCCTCACTATTGTAAGTCCCTCTGGATAAGAGATTCTAATAAATGACTTAAATTTAGATAGAAATGTAACATATAGAACTGACATGGATTCTCTCTGACAAAGAAGAATGTATGTTCTAAATGATGTGTTTTTATCTGAACGTTTTGTTACTGTTCATCTTTCTGAATGATTAAGCCCCAGGTGATGTTAGAGGGCAACGGTTGTGCTTATCACCGTCAGTAGAGTTTAGAGGTACAGGGGTGTATGAAGTAGGAAGCAAATGGATTAAAACGGGGAAGGGTCTATCTGAATTTGTCCAATAGAAATTCTTGTTTTCATTGTAAAATGTTTTACTACACTGGCACTAATGAATGCACCCTAGGTAGATGTGGGTGGTCAGACACTTCACCTTTCACTCTGTTCAACCTTGGGAACCTGCTGTGAGTCACTACTCAAAGATGTGGAAAAGTAAAGGAGGACATTTTCTTTGTGCTTCTCCCAAATATTTAACTGCTACTTTTTTGTTGCCTATTTTAGAAAAGTATTATAAGCTGTCTTTTTAGTGTCTGTGAAGTCAAGTCCGTGTAATAATGGTCTTTGGTCCTGCTTTATCTCGAGACCTATGTATAAATTCTCAATGTGCTCTCATTCTGCGCCTGTTCTCAATACTCTTACCACAGCTCACTTCAGCAGGCAAAATATTACTCCTGCAACTCCTGAGAAATACATTTTCTGCCAATGGGTGGTATGGTTGGCCTGAGTGCCAGTCTGTTTGTGCCATCATGCCAACTCATTGTCTCTGATTGTGTCAAACCATATTTGGCTTGACAATGAGTAATGGAGCTGACGAGCAACAACAGATCTGGGACCAGAATACAGTATGATAGGTTTCAGGGGAAATTGAGGCTTGATCCACGAACATCACAAATGATTCAAAGGTTATCGTTTGAGTGATGCGAAGGTGTATATCATTCCTTCCTGCAATGAAGCAAACTAGGTATCAATATGTCAGCCAATGCATTGAAGAATTTTACATGCGGTGGTATACTGTGCTAAGTAAAACTGCTAGTCTAGTGGTGGGCCGTTGTACTTTTGAGAGCAAAGTAGATGTGAGCTGTTTAACCAAAACATGAACTTATTATTGCCTGTGAGATGACTTGCCTTGTCACCAGACAGACCAGTTCAAACTATAATAATACAGTATCTTGTTGTGCAATAGCTAGAATCTATAGATGGACTTGAGTTTTGTAGACCTGTTAGAATACATATTTGATTGGGGTGTTAGGAATGTGTGAAATGCAATGGGTTAGTGGGGCTGTATGTTTATTCTATATCCTTTGACAGTCATTTATAATAACAGTAAGTGACTTCCCAGAAACACTAGTACTGCTTTTGTTACATATGATTCAATATGACTGATTTATGGGGCTCTAGTGTGCTTCCCAAATGCACCACGTTCCCTAAATAGTGCACTAGTATTGACCAGAGCCCTATGGGTCCTAGTTAAAAGTAGTGCACTATTGGGGATTACGGTGCCATTTGGGACAAAGACTTTGTTTTCATTGTGAATTGAATCTAAAAGAAGAACATGAAGGATGCATGGTGTGTTTTGCCAAGCTTTGAGTGTTTTATTCAATATTTGAATTGTAGTGTTGATGTGACTTTGCTCAGGGAGGCTGTTTTTTTTCTAGCTATGCCACCATGAGGCAAATCTCTACTCCTGTTGTGCAACAATTTGACTTAAGGCTTTAACTGATCCATGATAACCTGGCTTATTGAACAGAGCGTCACTAAGTATGGTTTGGTAAAATGCAATATTTGACAATTATTTAAATGTTTTTTAATGGAGAAGTATTTGCTTGAATTGTGTGTTTATTTATATTTTAGCCAAAATAGTTACTTGCTCTTATTAATATTACATTTTAGAGAATCTGAAATTTGCACTTCAAGTTATTGAATTACAATTCTTTACAAAATAGATCTATACACATTTTCAGAAAATACGTTTTTCACTAGCAGGTCACGGATCTGTCGAGCAATGTAGCATTTTTGAATGTTCAAAGCATTTGTATAGATGGAGGGGGAGAAGATGACATTGGCTGCCTTTCTGTATACAGGTCTAGGATGCTGTGGCAAAGTTTTCTATCATGGCTAGTGTTATTTGTTATAACAACATGGCCCGTTTTTGTTTTTTCATAGTAATCCAATATCAAATCATGTATTTCCCAACTGCAGAGACTGAAAGGTGGAAGACTCTTAAGTACAAACTTCAGCCATCAGGAGCTGAAAGGCTAGATTGGTCTTTGATCAGTGCTTAATAAGGGGTATTTTAGTTTGTGAGAGTCATCTTGGCAGTTGGATTGTTTTTACTGGGTTTCCATACTATACTGTCCGGTATTAACAACCTATGCAATATACTCTCTCATTCTGTTAAACCGACTAGCCTCGCCCTCGGGGCTACTGTCATTCAAATCACAATTACATTAAAAGCATTTCTGTTGCTGTTTTCTTTTGAATCCTGTGCTTTGTTTACCTGAAATGGGGGGAACTTTTAATCTCCCTTAGATAGTGTGGACCTGTTAACGAGAGAGAGAAAGTATCATAGGTGCTCAATGCATTTCATACCGACGAGACTGTTTTTTTATAGATGTGAAACAATCTATAGCCTGGATGCCATTCTGTTCTAGCATTAGCCAGCCCAGACTGCTGCAGGTTATCTAATGTTGAAACATATTGACATTTTTACTATGGCACCACTAATAGCATTTATTAAGCAAAAATCTGACATCACTGGCCTGTGCTGATTAATGTGTCTTCACTAAAGCAGTGTTCTCAGGTTGCATGTTGTGTGCAGTACCGACACCTGACAGTTCTGTTGATTAGGGAATAACACTGGCACCTGACAGTTCTGTTGATTAGGGAATAACACTGACACCTGACAGTTCTGTTGATTAGGGAATAACACTGGCACCTGACAGTTCTGTTGATTAGGGAACAACACTGACACCTGACAGTTCTGTTGATTAAGTAAAAGCACTCACTGTTCGTTCTGTTGTCTGTTGTCTGTTGATTGGATAACAGCACTGACACCTGACAAGTAGCACAGGTACTTGGTATATGGTATTTGTCTGGTCATTAATTTACTCCTCTCAGTTTGCCCAACTCTTGTCTTGCAGTTGGTCCCAATATGCTCCCTACCCCTACGCCCTTGGTACTAACCAGTACGTGGATCTGACCTTAGCATGTTTGCAGATACGTAAGGAGTAGGCAATATGGTGGAACTCCACCACTACTACACTGGTTATGCCTATCCAGACCGTTTCAGATCTGCAAGCATCAAAGGTTAGGGCAATCAGCAGTTGCTGCATCCATTTTTGGACTTAGAAGTTGATGTGTACCCATTAATTCTTGAATAATATAATTCATAAATGCCTCATGAGCTTAGATTAACTGTCATACCCCATCAGAACCAAAATATAAGCTTGTTTTACACCAGTATTTGTAAACAATGAACATTTAAACAAACACTATATAGCCTCAAAATGTTGTTAAAACTCTAATTTTGATATCATGTATGATCAGTCCTCCAGCCCCATCCCTCAGCTTTTTACCTGAACCAGCGGTGAGGAGGCCACTTTTTATTGTGTCTACTGCTGATTGCAGCTTTAAGGCTAAGTTCAATGAATGTGGCCTTAAGATGCTTTTGGGAAACCGGGACCTGATCTAGTTTCTCACTCCGGGTCATATTCATGTGAATTTGTTCACTTCTCACCTGTGGAAAATGTGAAAAGCTTTGTAACATCACTTCTCAAATGTAGTACCAATTAAACGCTTTTGAATTTAACTGATGCGAGAGAGGTAAAATTTTGTGTTTCATTGTCTTCTGAAATACAACAGCATCTTTACAGTTCCTTTCCATCCTGTCAAGGAAGTAGGCTACCTGAGTCAATTTCGGGAAGATGCTACTGTTCCATAAGGTGGTGTGACCTTGTTTGTTGGACTGGGTGGCTTGAGGTCTGAACAGCCTAGCAGTTAGTGTCTTGAGTGAATCAGAGACTACTTACTTTACAATCCTGCCCACCAGTTCACGTGTGACTCACTCTCAGAAAGCACCACTAGAAGACACTATTGGTCAATGGTTCAGCATTATACAACACAGGGCTCATGTTGACAAAGAAAAAGTAAGAACAACATATTTTCCCCACCACGTTTCATGCGTTTTGGTTTGAAGGTACCAGCAAGACCAATGCAGTGTGTTTATTGTCTCTGTGTTGCTGGAGAGACGGTGCTGCTAAGGGTTGAGCTACAAAGCAAAGGAGGCTGTGCTGCTGAGGGTTTAGCTACACCGCGAAGGAGGGGGTGCTGTGTTGCTGGAGAGACGGTGTTGATGAGGGTTTAGCTACACCGCGAAGGAGTGGGTGCTGTGTTGCTGGAGAGACGGTGTTGATGAGGGTTCAGCTACATCACTAAGGAGGGGGTGCTGTGTTGCTGGAGAGACAGTGTTGATGAGGGTTCAGCTACATCACTAATGAGGGGGTGTTGTGTTGCTGGAGAGACGGTGTTGATGAGAGTTCAGCTACATCACTAAGGAGGGGGTGCTGTGTTGCTGGAGAGACAGTGTTGATGAGGGTTCAGCTACATCACTAAGGAGGGGGTGCTGTGTTGCTGGAGAGATGGTGTTGATGAGAGTTCAGCTACATCACTAAGGAGGGGGTGCTGTGTTGCTGGAGAGACGGTGTTGATGAGGGTTCAGCTACATCACTAAGGAGGGTGTGCTGTGTTGCTGGAGAGACAGTGTTGATGAGGGTTCAGCTACATCACTAAGGAGGGGGTGCTGTGTTGCTGGAGAGACGGTGTTGATGAGGGTTCAGCTACATCACTAAGGAGGGTGTGCTGTGTTGCTGGAGAGACGGTGTTGATGAGTTTTCAGCTACATCACTAAGGAGGGTGTGCTGTGTTGCTGGAGAGACGGTGTTGATGAGGGTTCAGCTACACCGCGAAGGAGGGGGTGCTGTGTTGCTGGAGAGACGGTGTTGATGAGGGTTCAGCTACATCACTAAGGAGGGTGTGCTGTGTTGCTGGAGAGACGGTGTTGATGAGGGTTCAGCTACATCACTAAGGAGGGGGTGCTGTGTTGCTAGAGAGACGGTGTTGATGAGGGTTCAGCTACATCACTAAGGAGGGTGTGCTGTGTTGCTGGAGAGACAATGTTGATGAGGGTTCAGCTACATCACTAAGGAGGGGGTGCTGTGTTGCTGGAGAGACGGTGTTGATGAGGGTTCAGCTACACCACGAAGGAGGGGGTGCTGTGTTGCTGGAGAGACGGTGTTGCTGAGGGTTCAGCTACACCGCGAAGGAGGGGGTGCTGTGTTGCTGGAGAGACGGTGTTGATGAGTTTTCAGCTACATCACTAAGGAGGGTGTGCTGTGTTGCTGGAGAGACGGTGTTGATGAGGGTTCAGCTACACCGCGAAGGAGGGGGTGCTGTGTTGCTGGAGAGACGGTGTTGATGAGGGTTCAGCTACATCACTAAGGAGGGTGTGCTGTGTTGCTGGAGAGACGGTGTTGATGAGGGTTCAGCTACATCACTAAGGAGGGGGTGCTGTGTTGCTAGAGAGACGGTGTTGATGAGGGTTCAGCTACATCACTAAGGAGGGTGTGCTGTGTTGCTGGAGAGACAATGTTGATGAGGGTTCAGCTACATCACTAAGGAGGGGGTGCTGTGTTGCTGGAGAGACGGTGTTGATGAGGGTTCAGCTACACCACGAAGGAGGGGGTGCTGTGTTGCTGGAGAGACGGTGTTGCTGAGGGTTCAGCTACACCGCGAAGGAGGGGGTGCTGTGTTGCTGGAGAGACGGTGTTGATGAGGGTTTAGAGATATGGAGATTGTGAAAATAAGTAAATATGTGTTTTTAATACTTTTATTTGTGGCAAACATTCCAAAATGTTTGGCCACAGAACAGCATCAGTAACAAAAATGTTATACATTTTAAGTAGATAAAATAAAAATGTTTTAACTAATGGCCGTAAATGTCCTAGACTGTGGCTATAACTTTGATTAGCTAACACAGCGTGCTTCTTCAATCACTCTCTTTGCCTCCTGGAACATCTCGTTGGTGTAGTGAATAGGCTGGTGGGGGGAGATATAGGAGGACGAGCTCATTGCAATGACTGGAATGGAATAATTGGAACGGTATCAAACACATCAAATATATGGAAACCACGTTTGACTCCGTTCCATTTATGCCATTCCAGCCATTACAATGAGCCTGTTCTCTTATAGCTCCTCCCACCAGCCTCCACTGGTGTAGCGACCCCCTCCATTCAACATGACCATAGACTTTATCCATAGGTCATTGTTGACCTCTGCCTCAACTCTGTCTATTTCTACAGATTGAGAGAGAACTGTAGAGGTTTTTGCCAGACGCCCGCCTCGGTTGTCTGATGGGGAGACCATAATTGGGTTTGTTAAGAGCAGGTGTTGGAGCAGACATGGTTCCTGCATGTGAAGCTGCTACACCATATGTGAACTGATTGCCCCCCATCTATCTTCAGAGCTTGTGCTGCTAGGCGACCTAAACTGGCACATGCTTAACACCCCAGCCATCCTACAATCTAAGCTTGATGCCCTCAATCTCACACACATTAATAAATGAACCTACCAGATACCTCCCCAAAGCCTTAAACACGGGCACCCTCATAGATATCATCCTAACCAACTTGCCCTCTAAATACACTTCTGCTGTCTTCAACCAATATCTCAGCGATCACTGCCTCATTGCCTGCATCCGTAATGGGTCAGTGGTCAAACGACCTCCACTCATCACTGTCAAACGCTCTCTGAAACACTTCAGCGAGCAGGCCTTTCTAATCAACCTGGCCGGGGTATCCTGGAAGGATATTGATCTCATCCCGTCAGTAGAGGATGCAAGGTTTTTTTTTTAAATGCCTTCCTAACCATCTTAAATAAGCATGCCCCATTCAAGAAATGTAGAACCAGGAACAGATATAGCCCTTGTTTCTCCCCAGACCTGACTGCCCTTAACCAACACAAAAACATCCTATGGCGTTCTGCATTAGCATCGAACAGCCCCTGTGATATGCAGCTGTTCAGGGAAGCTAGAAACCATTATACACAGGCAGTTAGAAAAGCCAAGGCTAGCTTTTTCAAGCAGAAATTTGCTTCCTGCAACACTAACTCAAAAAAGTTCTGGGACACTGTAAAGTCCATGGAGAATAAGAACACCTCCTCCCAGCTGCCCACTGCACTGAAGATAGGAAACACTGTCACCACTGAGAAATCCACTATAATTGAAAATTTCAATAAGCATTTTTCTACGGCTGGCCATGCTTTCCACCTGGCTACTCCTACCCTGGTCAACAGCACTGCACCCCCCACAGCAACTCGCCCAAGCCTTCCCCATTTCTCCTTCTCCCAAATCCAGTCAGCTGATACAAATCAGCCGGGCTAGACAATCTGGACCCTTTCTTTCTAAAATTATCTGCCGAAATTGTTGCCATCCCTATTACTAGCCTGTTCAACCTCTCTTTCGTGTCGTCTGAGATTCCCAAAGATTGGAAAGCAGCTGCGGTCATCCCCCTCTTCAAAGGGGGGGACACTCTTGACCCAAACTGCTACAGACCTATACCTATCCTACCCTGCCTTTCTAAGGTCTTTGAAAGCCAAGTCAACAAACAGATTACCAACCATTAAGATTCTCACCATACCTTCTCTGCTATGCAATCTGGTTTCAGAGCTGGTCATGGGTGCACCTCAGCCACACTCAAGGTCCTAAACGATATCTTAACCGCCATCGATAAGAAACATTACTGTGCAGCCGTATTCATTGATCTGGCCAAGGCTTTCGACTCTGTCAATCACCACATCCTCATCGGCAGACTCGACAGCCTTGGTTTCTCAAATGATTGCCTCGCCTGGTTCACTAACTACTTCTCTGATAGAGTTCAGTGTGTCAAATCGGAGGTTGCTGTCCGCACCTCTGGCAGTCTCTATGGGGGTGTCACAGGGTACAAATCTTGGAACGACTCTCTTCTCTGTATACATCAATGATGTCGCTCTTGCTGCTGGTGAGTTTCTGATCCACCTCTACGCAGACGACACCATTCTGTATACTTCTGGCACTTCTTTGGACACTGTGTTAACAACCCTCTAGGCAATCTTCAATGCCATACAACTCTCCTTCCGTGGCCTCCAATTGCTCTTAAATACAAGTAAAACTAAATGCATGCTCTTCAACCGATCGCTGCCTGCACCTGCCCGCCTGTCCAACATCACTACTCTGGATGGCTCTGACTTAGAATATGTGGACAACTACAAATACCTAGGTGTCTGGTTAGACTGTAAACTCTCCTTCCAGACCCACATCAAACATCTCCAATCCAAAGTTAAATCTAGAATTGGCTTCCTATTTCGCAACAAAGCATCCTTCACCTCTGCTGCCAAACATACCCTTGTAAAACTGACCATCCTACCAATCCTCGACTTCGGCGATGTCATTTACAAAATAGCCTCCAATACCCTACTCAATAAATTGGATGCAGTCTATCACAGTGCAATCCGTTTTGTCACCAAAGCCCCATAAACTACCCACCATTGCGACCTGTACCTTCATACTCGTCGCCAAACACACTGGCTCCATGTCATCTACAAGACCCTGCTAGGTAAAGTCCCCCCTTATCTCAGCTCGCTGGTCACCATAGCATCACCCACCTGTAGCACGCGCTCCAGCAGGTATATCTCTCTGGTTACCCCAAAACCAATTCTTTCTTTGGCCGCCTCTCCTTCCAGATCTCTGCTACCAATGACTGGAATGAACTACAAAAATCCGCTGAAACTGGAAATACTTATCTCCCTCACTAGCTTTAAGCACCAACTGTCAGAGCAGCTCACAGATTACTACACCTGTATATAGCCCACCTATAATTTAGCCCAAACAACTACCTCTTTCCCTACTGTATTTATTTTGCTCCTTTGCACCCCATTATTTTTATTTCTACTTTGCACATTCCCCCACTGCAAATCTACCATTCCAGTGTTTTACTTGCTATATTGTATTGACTTCACCACCATGGCCTTTTTTTATGCCTTTACCTCCCTTATCTCACCTCATTTGCTCACATCGTATATAGACTTGTTTCTACTGTATTATTGACTGTATGTTTGTTTTACTCCATGTGTAACTCTGTGTCGTTGTATGTGTCGAATTGCTTTGCTTTATCTTGGCCAGGTCACAATTGTAAATGAGAACTTGTTCTCAACTTGCCTACCTGGTTAAATAAAGGTGAAATAAAATAAAATAAAAAAATAAATATGGGAATAGTTGGAGGACCAGTTGGTTCATTAGTAGGAGCTGCAGTAAGAGTTGCAATAGGAGCTGCAATAGGAGCTGCAGTAGGAGATGCAGTAGGAGCTGTAGTAGGATCTGCAGAAGGAGCTGCAGTAGGATCTGCAGAAGGAGCTGCAATAGGAGCTGCAGTAGGATCTGCAGAAGGAGCTGCAGTAGGAGCTGTAGTAGGATCTGCAGAAGAAGCTGCAGTAGGAGCTGCAGTAGGAGCTGTAGTAGGATCTGCAATAGGAGCTGCAGTAGGAGCTGTAGTAGGATCTGCAGAAGGAGCTGCAGTAGGAGCTGCAGTAGGAGATGCAATAGGAGCTTCAGTAGGAGCTGCAGTGGGAGATGCAATAGGAGCTGCAATAGGAGCTGCAGTAGGAGATGCAATAGGAGCTGCAGTAGGAGCTGCAGTGGGAGATGCAATAGGAGCTGCAGTAGGAGCTGTAGTAGGATCTGCAATAGGAGCTGCAGTAGGAGCTGTAGTAGGATCTGCAGAAGGAGCTGCAGTAGGAGCTGCAGTAGGAGATGCAATAGGAGCTTCAGTAGGAGCTGCAGTGGGAGATGCAATAGGAGCTGCAATAGGAGCTGCAGTAGGAGATGCAATAGGAGCTGCAGTAGGAGCTGCAGTGGGAGATGCAATAGGAGCTGCAGTAGGAAATGCAATAGGAGCTGCAGTAGGAGATGCAATAGGAGCTGCAGTAGGAACTGCAGTAGGAGTTGCAGAAGGAGCTGCAGTAGGATCTGCAGAAGGAGCTGCAATAGGAGCTGCAGTGGGAGCTGTAGTAGGATCTACAGTAGGAGCTGTAGTAGGAGATGCAATAGGAGCTGCAGTAGGAGCTGCAATAGGAGCTGCAGAAGCAGCTGCAGAAGGAGCTTTGAAGGTGTCACGCATGAGCGAAGCTGTGAAAAATACATGCTTGATGATACAATGAATTTGCTGTGCTATCTATCAGCCTGTCTGTTCCAGTTAAACATCATCCAAGTATAAGAAATTGCATATTTCATGTATCTTCAATATGGGGATGATGGCTATTGAATTTATTCAAGGGATGTGGGCTAATACAGATTGTTGTTGTTTTGGTGCAATAGGCATTGCTAAGCTTTTAGATAGCTATGGGGTTGGTTGTTCTGTTTATATTGTCTGCTGTTCAATAAAGTTTCATGAGATCAATGCAGATTATGTTCTATGTTCATTATGTCAACGCACAACTTCTTTTCAAAGTCTTTTGTTGCTTGGGCCTATCATGAGTGGGCCTATCATGCAACAGGAGCCATGATTGGAGGAAAAGTAGCAGAGATGTTTCACTTCGGGTTGCAGTTCTCCATGGTATCCACTAGATGGTACCAAACCATGTGATAAGAGGTCTTCTTTTTGCTGTACACTGTGGGTCAACTATGGGGTATAGTGTCATCCAGTGGAGGCTGGTGGGAAGAGCTATAGGATGATAGGTTCATTGTAATGGCTGGAATGGAATATATGGAACGGTATCAAACAGATGGAAACCACGTTTGACTCTGATCCATTGATTCCATTCTAGCTGTGAAAGAGAAACGGAATGGGGATCCCTAGTCAGTTGTCCAACTGAATGTATTCAACTGAAATGTGTCTTCCGCATTTAACCTAACCCCTCTGAATCAGGGGTTACCTTCATTGCTCAGGGGCTTGTCAGCTCTGGGATTCGATTCAGCAACGCTCTAATTCCATTCCAGCCATTATTATGAGCCCGTACACCTATAGCTCCTCCCACCAGCCTCCTCTAGTATCATCGTAGCACCTCAGGGTTAGAGGGGAGAGACTAAGGGGACTTGTCTGACCAACATCCCATTGACAGCCCGACTAGCCAAAATCTATAACTGACCATTACCTTAACCCTCATCTAATTTTAACCAATTTGAAAAATGAAATATCGGTTTGCAGGTCAGCCACGTCATCTTTGTTTTCCCCAGGTTAGAGAGCTGTCACCATACCTCTATCCTGAATGATGATTTCACACAGGATCTAAATAAAAAACTTGAAGCAATATACAATGGAAACTGAGATGTGATGTCATATATATATATATATATATATTGTATGTGCCACGGGTTGTAAGCCTAAACTATTATTCAATTGGAAAGTTGATTGCTCAAGGAAAACAGAGATTGGAGACGGCCGGGTCAAACTTTATGGAAACTATGTCAGATCATATTTCTTCCTTCTTCCTCCTCACAAACATCCATTTCAAGTCAAAGGGTAAAATGTCACTTTGAAATACCAGAATGTAAATGAATGCTTTCTTGTCATGAAATGATACATAGTGAGTTTTTTAAATTATAAGTGTATGACTCAGCCATGATGTTATTACTCAATCAACCTCATTGTGTACCTTCAGTGATCTCTCCCTGTGGGAATCAGCACATCTTTGTATTTCATGTGAAAAGCGATTGTGTACGTGCTATTATCACTGTCCCAAATGGCACCATTCCATTCCACAACCTATTTAGTTCACTCTACGGCTCTGGTCAAATGTAATGTGCTATATAGGCAGGGATGGGTAGTAACGGATTACATGTAACAGGGATGATGTTTTTTACATTTTATTATGTGTAATTGGATTACAGTTCTTGAAAACAGCTGATTACATTATGGATGACTTCATCTAATATCAATATTACAATTTGATACGCTTCAGTGATGCTGCTGTTTAGTGCATAGACTTTCTGACATGGTCCCACCTCAGTCTCTAGCTGATGGGCCATCAGAGGTGTGGATGGGTTTTTGATTATATTCAGACTGGTTGAAAAGGATAGGCTTACATAACATTCACACCAGGAGTGTAATCATTAGTCCAAACAGTTGCAAACAGCAATTAAAACATGAGTTTCTATTGGGCAAATAAAAATAAAACGTTTTGCGGACAAACTGCAGACAGTCTTCTAGACTACATTATGCATGTCCAGCCTGGTCTCATAGATTAGACGTAACATAGTAAATGTTCATCCGGGACACTCAAATGAGTATGATATGTTGTGGTTACATAAGACAGATGGTTACTTAAGGCAAAAACGGAAGTAGGGTGGGTGGGTGGGGTGGATAGGTGGGCATGTAACGCAAACATCTAGCAACCCAAAGGTTGTGTGTTTGAATCTCATCACGGACAACTTTAGCATTTTATCTAATCAGGAACTTTGCAACTACTTACTACATTATAGCTATTTTGCAACTACTTAGCATGTTAGCTAATCCTCCCCACAACAAATTGCAATTGGTAACATATTATACGAATTGTAATTCTTACCATGCAGTATCATGCGAAATGGATGATGGACATCCACATATATAACATATGAAATGTAACATATCATACTAATTGGCGTGTACCAGATTTACATTTACTATGCTACGTCTACCCCTGAGTCCAGGCTTGCAGATCCGTTCCTCTCAGTCTCCTTTAATCAGTGGCTAAATAAGCGCACAAGCTCCTAAACCCCTACCCTGCACACTGTCCATTTACGTCTCCTCCTTTCGCATAGAAAAAAATGCAACTGGTATGGATAGGCTACAGAATTTCCATGTTGGTGCCCATCACTACTGATACTCATCAAATCCATGGAAAGCTTTAGGGTGCTCCATGTTCCAAGGGATGGGCCTGAGCATGCTGCTGTACAGAACATAGAATAGTCTTACATCATATCCCTCCTTATAATGTGCTGAAAATGAACAAATCTGTGCAGCTACTTTACTTTAAAGAAGACAATGCCGAGGTTCATTATATTGAGAAATAAATTCTAGAACAAAATAACTAAATATTAAAATAGGTTTAAAGAACTTCTAAAATATTCAGTTCCATCCAAAGTAATTGAATTAAGCTACTCATGTAGAGTAATCCAACGGATTACGTTACTGATTACTTTGTGTCATGTAACTGTAATGAGCACGGATAACAAAATGTCAAGCAATCCGCCCAACTCTGTTTACAGTGTATTTGGAAAGTTTTCAGACCCCTTCCCTTTTCCCACATTTTGTTACGTTACAGCCTTATTCTAAAATGTATTCAATCAATCAATCTACACACAATGCCCCATAATGACCAAGCAAAATCAGTTGTAATTATTACTTTGTTTGCAAATGTTTTAAAATAAAAAACATAAAATACCTTATTTACATTAATATTTTGACCGTTTGCTATGAGGCTTGAAATAGAGCTTAGATGCATCCTGTTTCCATTGATCATCCTTGAGATGTTTCTGCAACTTGATTGGAGTCCACCTGTGGTAAATTCAATTGATTGGTCATGATTTGGAAATGCACACACCTGCCTATATAAGGTCCCAACCTTGACAGTGCGTGTCAGAGGCCCCAACCTTGACAGGGCGTGTCGAGGCACAGATCTGGGTAAGGGTACCAAAACATTTCTGCAGCATTGAAGGTCCCCAAGAACACAGTGGCCTCCCTCATCCTAAAATGGAAGAAGTTTGGATCCACCAAGACTCTTCCTAGAGCTGGCTGCCAGGCCAAACTGAGCAATCGGGGAGAAGGGCCTTGATAAGGGAGGTGACCAAGAACCCAATGAACCCAATGGTCACTCTGACAGAGCACCAGAGTTCCCTGGTGGAGATGGGAGAACCGTCCAGAAGGACATCTATCTCTGCAGCATTCTGTCAATCAGGCCTTTATGGTTGAATGGCCAGACGGAATCCACTCCTCAGTAAAGGGCACATGACAGGCGTTTGCCAAAAGGCACCTAAAGGACTCTCAGACTGTGAGAAACAAGATTCTCTGGTCTGATGAGACCAAGATTGATCTCTTTGGCCTGAATGTCAAGTGTCTGAAGGAAACCTGGCACCATCTCTACAGTGAAGCATGGTGGTTGCAGCGTCATGCTGTGGGGATGTTTTTCAGCGGCAGGGACTGGGAAACTAGTCAGGATCAAGGGAAAGATGAACGAAGCAAAGTACAAAGAGATCCTTGATGAAAACCTGCTCCAGAGCGCTCAGGACCTCAGACGGTGGCAAAGATTCACCTTCCAACAGGACAACAACCCTAAGCACACAGACAATACAACGCAGGAGTGGCTTCGGGACAAGTCTCTGAATGTCCTTGAGTAGCCCAGCCAGAGCCTGGACTTGAACCCGATCAAACATCTCTGGAGAGACCTGAAAATAGCTGTGCAGCGACGCTCCTCCAACCAAGCTGACAGAGCTTGAGAGGATCTGCAGAGAAGAATAGGAGAAACTCTCCAAACACAGGTGTGCCAAGCTTGTAGCGTCATACCCAAGAAGACTCGAGGTTGTAATCGCTGCAAAAGGTGATTCAACAATGTACTGAGTAAAGGGTCTGAATACTTATGTAAATGTAATATTGGTAGGTAGGAGGGTGGAGATGCCTCTCTATCAGGCCTCACTGCAGATATATATATAATGTGAAAAAAGTCAAGGGGTCTGAATACTTTCCGATTGCACTGTATAGGGTACCCATAGGGCTCTGGTCAAACGTAATGCACTATATAGGGTGTAGGGTGACATTTGAGACCCATCCCTGGTGCATTCCTTGTTTGCAGGAAATGCAAGGGAGGAGGACTTCCTTGTAGTGCAGGGTGGTGACTTCCTCACTGCACCCACAGCTTGCAGCCTCGCAGCGGGAATGAAGGTGCTAAGCTGGCATACCTTTCCAGGAACCTTTGACAATAGGTTTGAATCTCCCTGACTCTCTAACATCAAACTTCTTTCCTTTTGTTTATAGATGCACCTTACAGGTGTTATAGATGCACCTTACAGGTGTTATAGATGCACCTTACAGGTGTTATAGATGCACCTTACAGGTGGGAACACCTGTAAGTAGAGATGTTTATTTTTCACATCATTAATCATTGTTTGAGTAGATATTTAATTATGTATGAAAGGCTTGGATACTCTTTAAGAGTCACGCTGTCTAAATCTCCATGCTGTGTTTGCTGAGTATAATGAAGAGCAACTAAATGTTTTTCTTTGTTGTGTTTTCATTCATAAAGGATACCACCCCAGTTATTACACTGTAGGCTTACATTTTGTCATAGTAATCTAGTTACTTTCTTCATTGCACTCAGACATGACAAGGTAATTGTTTAAAGGGACTGGGATTCGAAAGCAACAAAGGAGCTATATAAACTACAATGGCTATATATAATGTTTTTAAAATTCTTATTTAGTGTATTTACCAATTCCAGATTGCCTCTTAAAGTGCCATGTGTATACAGTTATTTTGATCCCCACTTGTCCTAACTTTTTTGAGGTACAACTTAAAAATAAATATATATAAAGAAATGTTCCTATCACAGGACGATGTTGTACACAGAGCTGCTGCGGTTGTGGGATGAAGCAGGGAAGGCAGTGGATGCCAGAGACTGGCAGGGAGCCCTGTCTAAACTCTGTTTCTGACTGCCTCGGCTCACCTTGCCCTGGGGCAGCTGGAGCCTGCCATCCAGGTAAGTCTGGAGGACTGCTGTCAAGAGTGACTGATCAATCTCTGAAAGGACTTCTTTGTGTGTGTATGTGAGTGCGTCTAATACTGATCTGGCGCCCTGTGAAGGCGTTAGACCAGACCATAGCCAAGGATGAGCGACTTGCAGTTGGCTTTTTCCAAAGAGCTGGAACACTCATAATGGCTAGCAGGTAAAGAGATCACTGTACAACGTTATGGTTCCTCTTCTGTCATCTGATGTTGTTCTCTCCTTTATTAAAGTAAACAACAGGATGTACAGGTCAATGTGTATGTACAGCGTTTAGACATCGATTAACATATGAAGGAAAATGGCTGTCTATTCATGTTTTAGATTACAAAAGGCAGCCATTATATCTGACATCCCTCTCCCTCCCACTCTCTTTGTGTGTGTGTGTGTGTGTGTGTGTGTGTGTGTGTGTGTGTGTGTGTGTGTGTGTGTGTGTGTGTGTGTGTGTGTGTGTGTGTGTGTGTGTGTGTGTGTGTGTGTGTGTGTGTGTGTGTGGTCTGCAGGCTGGAGGAGGCTCTGAATGACTGTATCTCGGCTCAGAAACACATGAGAGGGAACGTGGTCATTGACTACAGACAGCTGGGGCTGCACTACAAGCTCTATTATAGATGTAGACTTACACCACAGTGTTATAGCTGTAGACTTACACCACAGTGTTATAGCTGTAGACTTACACCACAGTATTATAGATGTAGACTTACATCACAGTGTTATAGATGTAGACTTACACCACAGTATTGTAGATGTAGACTTACATCACAGTGTTATAGCTGCAGACTAACACCACAGTGGTATAGATGTAGACTTACACCACAGTATTATAGATGTAGACTTACACCACAGTGTTATAGATGTAGACTTACACCACAGTGTTATAGATGTAGACTTACACCACAGTGTTATATATGTAGACTTACACCACAGTGTTATAGATGTAGACTTACACCACAGTATTATAGATGTAGACTTACACCACAGTGTTATAGATGTAGACTTACACCACAGTGTTATAGATGTAGACTTACACCACAGTGTTATAGATGTAGACTTACACCACAGTATTATAGATGTAGACTTACATCACAGTGTTATAGCTGCAGACTAACACCACAGTGGTATAGATGTAGACTTACATCACAGTGTTATAGATGTAGACTTACACCACAGTGTTATAGATGTACTTGTATCTTACAGGTGTTATAGATGTAGACTTACACCACAGTGTTATAGATGTACTTGTACCTTACAGGTGTTATAGATGCACCTTACAGGTGTTATAGATGCACCTTACAGGTGTTATAGATGCACCTTACAGGTGTTATAGATGCACCTTACAGGTGTTATAGATGCACCTTACAGGTGTTATAGATGCACCTTACAGGTGTTATAGATGCACCTTACAGGTGTTATAGATGCACCTTGGAGGTGTTATAGATGCACCTTACAGGTGTTATAGATGCACCTTACAGGTGTTATAGATGCACCTTACAGGTGTTATAGATGCACCTTGCAGGTGTTATAGATGCACCTTACAGGTGTTATAGATGCACCTTACAGGTGTTATAGATGCACCTTGCAGGTGTTATAGATGCACCTTACAGGTGTTATAGATGCACCTTACAGGTGTTATAGATGCACCTTGCAGGTGTTATAGATGCACCTTACAGGTGTTATAGATGCACCTTGCAGGTGTTATAGATGCACCTTACAGGTGTTATAGATGCACCTTACAGGTGTTATAGATGCACCTTGCAGGTGTTATAGATGCACCTTACAGGTGTTATAGATGCACCTTGCAGGTGTTATAGATGCACCTTCCAGGTGTTATAGATGCACCTTACAGGTGTTATAGATGCACCTTGCAGGTGTTATAGATGCACCTTACAGGTGTTATAGATGCACCTTGCAGGTGTTATAGATGCACCTTACAGGTGTTATAGATGCACATTACAGGTGTTATAGATGCACCTTACAGGTGTTATAGATGCACCTTGCAGGTGTTATAGATGCACCTTGCAGGTGTTATAGATGCACCTTACAGGTGTACACCATGTACCAGAAGTGGAGTACAGTACGATGAAATAAGATTCAAGATGTATGTGACAATCAAAATGTATATAGCCCGTTGCTCCAAATGGTGACAGATATCTGAGTTAAAGATGCAGTCCAGCTATTTTTTAAACCTTTTCCTGAACAATATCCCAAGTATAAATACAGTAATGGTCACACACTTAAGGGCAAAACAAGTAATTTTGAGCAAAATAGTGTTTTTAGACACAACTGCAAGGAGTTGGTCGGATGTCATCGGCCTCCCTCCATGCTTATGGGAAAAATAGAGGAGCATGAAATGTCATGAAATAACTGGACCACCTTCTGAGATGAGCCTTTTGTTAGGTAAATCAGGTGATTAATGAGGTGAAAAGGAGACTGGAGTGTATCTTTAAGGATGAATCCCAAATGGCACCCTATTCTCTTTAATGGGCACTCATTTTGGCTATGGGACCTGGTAATAATAGGGCTCTGGTCAAGATAAGTGCACTATATAGGGAATAGGGTGCCATTTGGGATGTATTTGACAAATGAACAACTGAGAATATCCCCAGTTCCATTATGTCAACACTTCCATGTGCGGTCCAAAAGCCAGATAACCCACCTGGTGGGTATGACAAAGCCTCATTGAATGAAGGGAAACAAGTTTAGGAGATTTACTTTATAGTGAAGATGAGGCATATTTCATATTTTTAGCCCAGGGCATGTACAGCTGTGGCTGTGTTTGTCTCAAACTGGGCTAACCAATATGTGTCTGTCTCTCTGGACATGACTATAGGGATTAGATTCAGGAAAAAATATATCAATTAGAACAAATATGGTTATTGCGTTTGTTTTATTAATGCTCTGTCTTGGGCAGTTGTTGAGTATTACTTTTCTGTGTAATCATATCTGGGCTTAATGACCATGTACTCTTACAATCTCCACCCGGCACAGCCAGAAGAGGACTCAGAGCCTGGTTCCTCTCTAGCTTTCTTCCTAGGTTCCAGCCTTTCTAGGGAGTTTTTCCTAGCCTCCACTCCAACTTCAACATCTGTATTGCTTGCTGTTTGGGGTTTTAGGCAGTTTTTTAGTTTTTGTGTATAAGCACTCTGTGACACCTGCTGATGTAAAAAGGGTTTTATAAATACATTTGATTTGATATGGAGAGGCTTATTAGAACACTGTCCCCTAGGGCTCTGGTCAAAAGTAATGCACTACATAGTGAATAGAGTACCATTTGAGACAGACATTATGTTTCTCTGTGGTTGTCCAGGTCTTGTATAACGCAGCAGCTGTCCACTCCAGGTTGAACCAGTTGGACAAAGCCAGAGACATCCTGCTCTCAGCCTCCCAGGAGAAAGGAGGAGGGGGGCGAGGACGTGGAGGTGGCTTTACACAGTATCTCTGTAAGTACACTACCGGAAAAACAACATTCACAAACAAACATTGAATTCTCCCTACATAGGGCATGAGTTTTTTTTCTTCTCACTGATCAAGGCACATGGTATGGAAAAACTCCTGTCTCTAACGTCACATAATATTTTGACATTGGCAGGGTGTGGTGTGTTCTGTCCAGCGTGGCTGCATTTCTCTCGGTCCTGAATTACCCTCTCTTTCTCTCTCTAGCTCTGTCTTTCTTTCTTTCTCTCTTTCTTTCTCTCTTTCTTTCTCTCTTTCTTTCTTTCTCTCTTTCTTTCTCTCTTTCTTTCTTTCTCTCTTTCTTTCTCTCTTTCTTTCTCTCTTTCTTTCTTTTTCTTTCTCTCTTTCTTTCTCTCTTTCTTTCTTTCTTTTCTCTCTTCTTTCTTTCTCTCTTTCTTTCTTCTCTCTTTCTTTCTTTCTCTCTTTCTTTCTCTCTTTCTTTCTTTCTCTCTTTCTCTCTTTCTCTCGCTTTCTCTCTTTTTCTTTCTCTCTCTTTCTTTGTGTGTGTCTCAACCCCCAGGGAGAGGTGCTGCCCGTCCTCCTGGTGCCAGAGGGAGAGCTGTTCCGGCCCAGGAAACAGGACGTAGAACAGCTGGGACAGAGAGACTTCCTGGGCAAACCAATGGTTAAGTAAAACCACACCACACTGATGTACACAGGCACAGTAACATAGAGTACATCCCAAATGGCACCTTATTCCTTATATAGTGTACTACTTTTGATCAGGGCCCTATGGGATCTGGTCAAAAGTAATGCACTATGTAGGTTACAGGGTGCCATTTGGGACATATTTATAGTGACATATCGCTGTGTGTGTGCTTGCCTGTGTGTCCGTGTGTGTGTGTCAATCGAATCAGGCCTCTTCCTGTGGTTTCAGGTAATTTCCTCAATGATTCCCAATGATGACTTTGGTGGATTTGAACCTCTCAGGACCAATGTAAGACCACTGTTAACATAGCATTGGAAGTACACCTTGAATGTGTCTCAAATAACCCCCTATTCCCTGTATAGTGCACTGCTTTTGACCAGAGTCCTTATGCCATTTTGAAATTTTGGGACACATCCTATGCCCTCTGCCTCTCTCTCTGACTGTGACTCTGTCTTCCGAACAGAAACCGGGAAACTACGAGCCCAAGGTGGATAGAGTGGAGTAAGTAATATTATTCACATTGACTTTCAATTATGTTCCAAAACATGAATGTTGTTGGAGCAGAACAAATCCTGTAATTATTCTCTCATGGTCATGGACACCAGAAGAAAATAAGCTCAGAACTGATATTTGAATCCAAAAAAAGATATCCATGGTTAATATGGTGGTATGAGGACCGAAACGTTGATGATAAATGTACATGAGTCAAATGATGTGTTTATTTTTCTATAATGTTGATTGGGGTTCTTAATAACTCGCTGCAACACAAGTGAGATAATCATGATAGTGTGCATCTTAACCCTTCACTTCGAATGCTGGCTTTGCCTCCCCATAGGGAATCTCGTTACATGCGTCTGCGTAACCCCTACATGTCCCAAGCCCCTGGGCAGCTGACGGTGCCTGGGGGAGCCATAGTGTTTCTTTTCAGTGATGCAGACAGAGATGGACTGGCCATGGTCATACATGATGGACAGGTGAGAGACACCGCTAAAGAGCGGGTCAACTCCTTATACCTGTAAAGAGTGGGTTAACTCCTTATACCTGTAAAGAGTGGGTTAACTCCCTATACCTGTAAAGAGTGGGTTAACTCCCTATACCTGTAAAGAGTGGGTTAACTCCCTATACCTGTAAAGAGGGGGTTAACTCCCTATACCTGTAAAGAGTGGGTTAACTCCTTATACCTGTAAAGAGTGGGTTAACTCATTATACCTGTAAAGAGTGGGTTAACTCCTTATACCTGTAAAGAGTGAGTTAACTCCCTATACCTGTAAAGAGGGGGTTAATTCCCTATACCTGTAAAGAGTGGGTTAACTCATTATACCTGTAAAGAGTGGGTTAACTCATTATACCTGTAAAGAGGGGGTTAACTCCCTATACCTGTAAAGAGTGGGTTAACTCATTATACCTGTAAAGAGTGGGTTAACTCCTTATACCTGTAAAGAGTGAGTTAACTCCCTATACCTGTAAAGAGTGGGTTAACTCATTATACCTGTAAAGAGTGGGTTAACTCCTTATACCTGTAAAGAGGGGGTTAACTCATTATACCTGTAAAGAGGGGGTTAACTCCCTATACCTGTAAAGAGTGGGTTAACTCATTATACCTGTAAAGAGGGGGTTAACTCCCTATACCTGTAAAGAGTGGGTTAACTCCCTATACCTGTAAAGAGGGGGTTAACTCCCTATACCTGTAAAGAGTGGGTTAACTCCTTATACCTGTAAAGAGGGGGTTATCTCCCTATACCTGTAAAGAGGGGGTTAACTCCCTATACCTGTAAAGAGTGGGTTAACTCCTTATACCTGTAAAGAGGGGGTTATCTCCCTATACCTGTAAAGAAGGGGTTATCTCCCTATACCTGTAAAGAGGGGGTTAACTCCCTATACCTGTAAAGAGGGGGTTACCTCCCTATACCTGTAAAGAGGGGGTTACCTCCCTATACCTGTAAAGAGGGGGTTACCTAGCTATACCTGTAAAGAGTGGGTTAACTCCCTATACCTGTAAAGAGGGGGTTACCTCCCTATACCTGTAAAGAGGGGGTTACCTCCCTATACCTGTAAAGAGGGGGTTACCTCCCTATACCTGTAAAGAGTGGGTTAACTCCCTATACCTGTAAAGAGTGGGTTAACTCATTATACCTGTAAAGAGTGGGTTAATTCCCTATACCTGTAAAGAGGGGGTTAATTCCCTATACCTGTAAAGAGTGGATTATCTCCCTATACCTGTAAAGAGTGGATTATCTCCCTATACCTGTAAAGAGTGGGTTAACTCCCTATACCTGTAAAGAGTGGATTATCTCCCTATACCTGTAAAGAGTGGATTATCTCCCTATACCTGTAAAGAGTGGATTAACTCCCTATACCTGTAAAGAGTGGATTATCTCCCTATACCTGTAAAGAGTGGACTATCTCCCTATACCTGTAAAGAGTGGGTTAACTCCCTATACCTGTAAAGAGTGAGTTAACTCCCTATACCTGTAAAGAGTGGGTTAACTCCCTATACCTGTAAAGAGTGGGTTAACTCCCTATACCTGTAAAGAGTGGGTTAATTCCCTATACCTGTAAAGAGGGGGTTAATTCCCTATACCTGTAAAGAGTGGTTTAACTCCCTATACCTGTAAAGAGGGGGTTAATTCCCTATACCTGTAAAGAGTGGTTTAACTCCCCATACCTGTAAAGAGGGGGTTAATTCCCTATACCTGTAAAGAGGGGGTTAATTCCCTATACCTGTAAAGAGTGGTTTAACTCCGTATACCTGTAAAGAGGGGGTTAATTCCCTATACCTGTAAAGAGTGGATTAACTCCCTATACCTGTAAAGAGTGGATTATCTCCCTATACCTGTAAAGAGTGGATTATCTCCCTATACCTGTAAAGAGTGGGTTAACTCCCTATACCTGTAAAGAGTGGGTTAACTCCCTATACCTGTAAAGAGTGGGTTAATTCCCTATACCTGTAAAGAGGGGGTTAATTCCCTATACCTGTAAAGAGTGGTTTAACTCCCTATACCTGTAAAGAGGGGGTTAATTCCCTATACCTGTAAAGAGTGGGTTAATTCCCTATACCTGTAAAGAGGGGGTTAACTCCCTACACCTGTAAAGAGTGGGTTAACTCCCTATACCTGTAAAGAGTGGGTTAACTCATTATACCTGTAAAGAGTGGGTTAACTCATTATACCTGTAAAGAGTGGGTTAACTCCTTATACCTGTAAAGAGTGGGTTAACTCCTTATACCTGTAAAGAGGGGGTTAACTCATTATACCTGTAAAGAGGGGGTTAACTCCCTATACCTGTAAAGAGTGGGTTAACTCATTATACCTGTAAAGAGGGGGTTAACTCCCTATACCTGTAAAGAGTGGGTTAACTCCCTATACCTGTAAAGAGGGGGTTAACTCCCTATACCTGTAAAGAGTGGGTTAACTCCTTATACCTGTAAAGAGGGGGTTATCTCCCTATACCTGTAAAGAGGGGGTTAACTCCCTATACCTGTAAAGAGTGGGTTAACTCCTTATACCTGTAAAGAGGGGGTTATCTCCCTATACCTGTAAAGAGGGGGTTATCTCCCTATACCTGTAAAGAGGGGGTTAACTCCCTATACCTGTAAAGAGGGGGTTACCTCCCTATACCTGTAAAGAGGGGGTTACCTCCCTATACCTGTAAAGAGGGGGTTACCTCGCTATACCTGTAAAGAGTGGGTTAACTCCCCATACCTGTAAAGAGGGGGTTACCTCCCTATACCTGTAAAGAGTGGGTTAACTCCCTATACCTGTAAAGAGTGGGTTAACTCCCTATACCTGTAAAGAGTGGATTAACTCCCTATACCTGTAAAGAGTGGATTATCTCCCTATACCTGTAAAGAGTGGGTTAACTCCCTATACCTGTAAAGAGTGGGTTAATTCCCTATACCTGTAAAGAGGGGGTTAATTCCCTATACCTGTAAAGAGTGGTTTAACTCCCTATACCTGTAAAGAGTGGATTAACTCCCTATACCTGTAAAGAGTGGATTATCTCCCTATACCTGTAAAGAGTGGATTATCTCCCTATACCTGTAAAGAGTGGGTTAACTCCCTATACCTGTAAAGAGTGGGTTAACTCCCTATACCTGTAAAGAGTGGGTTAACTCCCTATACCTGTAAAGAGTGGGTTAACTCCCTATACCTGTAAAGAGGGGGTTAACTCCCTATACCTGTAAAGAGGGGGTTAATTCCCTATACCTGTAAAGAGTGGGTTAATTCCCTATACCTGTAAAGATGGGGTTAACTCCCTACACCTGTAAAGAGTGGGTTAACTCCCTATACCTGTAAAGAGTGGGTTAACTCCCTATACCTGTAAAGAGTGGGTTAACTCCCTATACCTGTAAAGAGTGGGTTAACTCATTATACCTGTAAAGAGTGGATTATCTCCCTATACCTGTAAAGAGTGGGTTAACTCCCTATACCTGTAAAGAGTGGGTTAACTCCCTATACCTGTAAAGAGTGGGTTAATTCCCTATACCTGTAAAGAGGGGGTTAATTCCCTATACCTGTAAAGAGTGGGTTAATTCCCTATACCTGTAAAGAGGGGGTTAACTCCCTACACCTGTAAAGAGTGGGTTAACTCCCTATACCTGTAAAGAGTGGGTTAACTCTCTATACCTGTAAAGAGGGGGTTAACTCCCTATACCTGTAAAGAGGGGGTTAATTCCCTATACCTGTAAAGAGTGGATTAATTCCCTATACCTGTAAAGAGGGGGTTAACTCCCTACACCTGTAAAGAGTGGGTTAACTCCCTATACCTGTAAAGAGGGGGTTAACTCCCTATACCTGTAAAGAGGGGGTTAACTCCCTATACCTATAAAGAGGGGGTTAACTCCCTATACCTGTAAAGAGGGGGTTAATTCCCTATACCTGTAAAGAGTGGATTAATTCCCTATACCTGTAAAGAGGGGGTTAACTCCCTACACCTGTAAAGAGTGGGTTAACTCCCTATACCTGTAAAGAGGGGGTTAACTCCCTATACCTGTAAAGAGGGGGTTAACTCCCTATACCTGTAAAGAGGGGGTTAACTCCCTATACCTGTAAAGAGTGGGTTAACTCCCTATACCTGTAAAGAGTGGGTTAACTCCCTATACCTGTAAAGAGTGGGTTAACTCCCTATACCTGTAAAGAGTGGGTTAACTCCTTATACCTGTAAAGAGTGGGTTAACTCCCTACACCTGTAAAGAGGGGGTTAACTCCCTATACCTATAAAGAGTGGGTTAACTCCCTATACCTGTAAAGAGTGGGTTAACTCCCTATACCTGTAAAGAGTGGGTTAACTCCCTATACCTGTAAAGAGTGGGTTAACTCCTTATACCTGTAAAGAGTGGGTTAACTCCCTACACCTGTAAAGAGGGGGTTAACTCCCTATACCTATAAAGAGTGGGTTAACTCCCTATACCTGTAAAGAGGGGGTTACCTCCCTATACCTGTAAAGAGTGGGTTAACTCATTATACCTGTAAAGAGTGGGTTAACTCCCTACACCTGTAAAGAGGGGGTTACCTCCCTATACCTGTAAAGAGGGGGTTAACTCCCTATACCTGTAAAGAGTGGGTTAACTCCCTACACCTGTAAAGAGGGGGTTAACTCCCTACACCTGTAAAGAGGGGGTTAACTCATTATACCTGTAAAGAGGGGGCTAACTCCCTATACCTGTAAAGAGGGGGTTAACTCATTATATCTGTAAAGAGGGGGTTAACTCCCTACACCTGTAAAGAGTGGGTTAACTCCCTATACCTGTAAAGAGGGGCTTAACTCCCTATACCTGTAAAGAGTGGGTTAACTCCCTATACCTGTAAAGAGTGGGTTATCTCCCTATACCTGTAAAGAGGGGGTTAACTCCCTACACCTGTAAAGAGGGGGTTAACTCATTATACCTGTAAAGAGGGGGTTAACTCCCTTCACCTGTAAAGAGGGGGTTAACTCATTATACCTGTAAAGAGGGGGTTAACTCCCTATACCTGTAAAGAGGGGGTTAACTCCCTACACCTGTAAAGGTGCCCCGCCTTCTTTCTGTACGATTGTATATCTATGCCGTAAATGTTTTTGATTTATCACTCATCTTCCCTTTTTCCCCCTCTTTCGTGGTTTAGAAAGGACTTGTCCCCATGACCCTGCTGGACCCAGTGGATGTCAACAAGTCCAAAGGCAGAAAAAAAAATAAAGTTCTTCTTTGAGTTTCTAATTTTATCGCATTTGTAGGTTTTAGTAAGACAATGAAGCTATTTCCATAGTGCTGAACAGAATGTGACAATCCAGCAACTTCAGGTGTTTAATCTCATCTGGGTTGTTCTCTCAACGTTCAGTTTTAGAGTAATGCTTAACAGAGCTGTATTTTAACTCTCCTCCTCTACCCACAGACAGTGAAAACATTTGTAGGCCTATTCATGTGTATCAAAGCTGCACCTGCTTAACACTGTGAAGGACAGACAGGGTTGTTGAATACCCTTGGATTTGAACAATGAGTGGATGAGGTGTCACAAGAGGAATAGCAATTATAAACCCAGCCTGTCTGGATGTTTCACTGCTTTAATGGAAGGCACAGAGAGCGGTGTTACCTTGACTACTCTGGTTGTGTCCTCCACAGAGTATTCCCAGTGGGATCCCCCTCCCACCGGGGCTCATGCCGCCCACTCGCCCACAGAGCCAGCTTAGCCACGAAGAACCTCCACAGGGTAGGCTCACCTCATTTAACCCCACTGGCAGAACGCAAGACACCAAGGGTGTGGAGCTAGGCCATGCCAGCATCCATCTTAACCTTTAAAGCACCTTTATGTTAATTAAATAACAATAATGATTGTTATTATTGAACTATTATAGTGTTTTTCATTACACAAAGTATCTCAAAGTGCTTTAAATCATATTGTAACAGTCGTCATTCTACCAGCCCCATGAACTATAAATGTGTTAATTTTACAGTCACTGATTATTGTACAAGTGTTCAGCCTTTTAAATCTTGTGCTATATATCATCTGCAGAGAGGCCTGATAGAGAGGCATCTCCACCCTCCTACCTACCAACCACCTCCACCCAGGTACCCATCCACGGTGGACAGTCCTACTGAGCTGGTGAGTAAAGGCTCTGACTTCATCTGTGTTTTTATCTGTGTGTAACTCTTTATCTCTGTCGCAAATAACACATGTAAAGGTAAAATGAACATTAGGATAATACATTTATATCTGTCCTCCAGTTGGTTGAAGAAAAATGTTTGTCAGCCACAGGAGGTTGGTGGCACCTTAATTGGGGAGGACGGGCTTGTGGTAATGGCTGGAGTGGAATAAGTGGAATGGCATCGAATACATCAAACACCTGGTTTCTATGTGTTTGAGGCCATTCCATTCACTCCGTTCCAGCCATTATGATGATCCGTCCTCCCCTCAGCAACCTCCACTGGTGTCAGCCTGACTGGAAGAAGGACCATTTGACATAATCCAGTATGTTGTGCTGTACTTCTAGTTGCATGGGTTTACATACTGTACACTAGGCAGATGGAATTGTGGATAATTTCTCATTTATTTTATGACTCAGAATTTTCAAGTGTCAGATGTAATACATTGCTGATGATTTGGCCTGATTAAGTCAATGCAAAGCCCCGGGGAGGGAGAGGTTGTCAGGTAAAAATATATTCTGGACTATTTAAGACTAGCTTTTGTGCCTCAGCATGTCAGAATGACCTGAATGATTTTCGTAAGAAGAAATTACCTCTTAAAAAACTCTGATGGCCGCGCCAAAACGTGTGGAACTTGTGTAAGTCCTGTTCTACTTTTACACAAAATTCCTGACAGACTGGCTGGCTGGGGAAAAGCCAGAGGTTTCAGTGAGTGTTCTGCAGAGTTTTCTCCATTTCCAATCAGTCAATACTGCCAATACCTATTAAACAACTTAAGTTAGGAGACCTGAGTGGGTACATTGTTCAGAACAAAAACATCTAGATTTCCTTGAGATCATTTACTGTGATAAGGGAATCATTAGCTACCATTCCAGTGTTTAGTATGTGCTGTTTGAAATACTTTCCATCACCCCTAGGTTCAAATACTATTTAAAATCATTTTTAAATACTTACTAGGCTTGATTTAGTTTGACAGGCACAATAGAATAGTCGCTAAAGTGCAAGTCCTGCTCATCTAGCACTCCAGGCAGACTAAAGCAAGCGCTTAAAGTATTTGAAAGATTCCTCCATCGTTAACAAAATGGAAAGGTCAGATGCTTTATTATCTATTCCCTTTATGGGCTCTGGGCTACCCTATGCACTCCGGTCAAAAGAAGGGCACTACAGACGGAATAGGGTGCCATGTGGGACAATGACCTATGATACAATGTGTTGTGTGTTGATATTCTAGTTTGTCCCTTTAGGGCACCTGTAACACACCCCTTTTTACGTACATTGGAATGCTTGGAATGTTTTGTCCTGTGAAAGGCATTAAACAATGCCCATGTTAGTTTCTACCCCCCGTCTCATGTCCTTATATTAGTTGTAGAAGTAATACAGTGTGTTATACAACACAACTGGCGACGAGAAAGAAACGTTCTCACGTTTGTGTTCTTTATCTTCGGTGAGATTGGTCCAGTGAGAGGAAGCGTGATTGTTACAGTTGAGCTCAACAAACAGAAGGTAATGCTACGTCTCTACAGCGTGAAAGGCAACCATCCAGCATCGCTAGGACGCACATGGCATGGAAAATATCAAACTAAACTGTCAGGAAATTCAAATGGTTGCAAAAGAGGACACAAACCTACAAGGGATATTGAGGAAACACACGGATGTGTTCAAAGGAGAACTTGGCAGTATGAAGGACAGTTAAACACTAGACCCGTCCCATACTCCATAAAACCAAAAATTTAAACTGAGCTAAACAGACAAGTCGAGAGTGGAGTATTGGATCCAGTGAATGGGCGACACCCATTGTTGTTCCAGTCATAAAAAAAGATGGATCACTCTGACTCTGTGGTGATTCAGTCACCATTAACCCAGTCTTGACTGCTGAAAAATATCCACTACCCCTCATTGACAAGCTCTTTTCTGGTTTAGCTGGAGGACAAATTCAGTAAGATAGACTTATGTCAGGCCTATCTACAGATGCATGTGGACCAAGAGTCACAAGAACTGTTGACCATAGTGACTCCCAAAGGACTGTACGCCTTATGGCGTTGGTGCTGTTGTCTCACACATCATGCCATCAGGGGAAGAAAGGCCAATTGCTTTCAAATCACGGACCTTAAGTAAAACCTTACCTTAAATAAAGATCGAGGGTGAATCGCTCGCCATCGTGTTTGAAGTCATGAAATGTAATCCGTTTCTGTTTGGGCGATGATTCACAGTGCTGACGGACCATAGACCCCTCACCTCCATCTTTGGTCCCCACACCACCATTCCATCAGTTGCAGCCAGCCGCATGCAGCGATGGGCATTACTGTTATCTGCTCACCAGTACGATATCAAGTCCAGAAAGTCTGAGCAGCACTGCAATAAAGACGGCCTCTCAAGGCTTCCCTTCCCTGTCACACACACTGAACACTCGCAGACTGAAGGGGGAGAAACGAGCACACAGTTCAGTTTGGATGCTTGCTATGGGTGCTTGAAGAACTCCATTCAGGGCACTGTGGCATGGTGCGAATGAAGGAGATGGCACACAGCTACTTTTAGTGGCCCGGTTTGGACGCAGCTATCGAAGACAAGGTCAAGTCATGTTCTGCATGTCAAAAGTTGAGGAACATGCCTCAGCTAGCGCCACTACACTCATGGGACTTCCCAGAGGAGCCTTGGCACCGAGTCCACATAGACTATGCAGGCCCACCAGAGGATTGTATGTTCTTAGTCGTAGTTGACGCACGCAGCAAATAGTCTGAGGTCACAGTGATGAAGAGCACCTCAGCGGAGAGGACCATCGAAGTGCTACAGTCAATCTTCAGTCGCTTCAGACTGCCGACTCCGTCGTTAGCGATAATGGCCCACAATGGGTATCTGAAGAGTTCCGGTCATTCATGGAAGCAAATGGAATTCAGCACATCAAGTCAGTGCCGTGTCACCCTGCAACAAACGGCCTCGCTGACAGATTGGTCCAGACGATGAATCAAGCTTTAAAATCATTACAAGGGAACGGGTTCCTAACCACCTACCTGTTGACCTACAGAACCACCTACCTGTTGACCTACAGACCCGCCTACCTGTTGACCTACAGAACCACCTACCTGTTGACCTACAGAACCACCTACCTGTTGACCTACAGACCCACCTACCTGTTGACCTACAGACCCACCTACCTGTTGACCTACAGACCCACCTACCTGTTGACCTACAGAAACACCCCCCATGCTACAATCAAAGAGGCACCCACATCAGCCATGATGAAAAGACAGCTTTGCACGTGGCTCGACCTCCTGACACCTCCAAAGACGAAACAGCTACTGGATACCTACCATGACTACGAGCCATTACCTGAACATCCACTGCATCAACCTATAAATGTGGAAAGTGCTCCAGACTCACTCGAACCAGCCAGAGTGCCCACTCAGGGTAATGTTGGGCACCAGTCTGGGCATACACCATCACCACTCAGACTCAGAGACAATGTGACTGTAGACTCACCTGTACATTGTCATTACCCTGCAAGAGAAAGATGACCCCCTGAAAGGTTGAATATTTAGTTTAGCCTAACCTCCGACATTGGGGCAGAATACTCCCCAGGATCCAGTCTGGGAACTGAGGCAGTATACCCTCTTTCCCTAGTTCAGAAAAGGTTATTCTGAAAAATTATTTTATTAAAAGAGCAGTTATGTTAAAAAAATAATAATATTCAAAACAGTGAATATTTACTTCTTCCTTATGAGGCATCAAAAGTAAAGGGGGAGGAATATGTTGTGTGTTGATATTCTAGTTTGTCCCTTTAGGGCACCTGTAACACCCCCCTTTTTAAGTACAGTACATTGGAATATTTGGACTGTTATGTGTCAGTTTCTACTCCTGTCCTTATATTAGCTGTAGAAGTAATACAGTGTGTTATACAACACAGTGTATGTAGGTAGCACAGACCCATCTTGAACTGAAATGCCTCAATGGAATGTGTGGCTAATTGCTGAGTGAAAGCTAACCTGTGTGTTCCTCTGCTCTCTCTGTCAGACCGAGGACCCTCTGGCCAACTGTACCATTCTCTACCAGATGGTGGCACTGTGTGACTATGCAGCTGAGGGACCAGAGGATTTGGAGTTCAGCGAGGGAGACACTATTGACATTCTCAGTGAAGGTAACGGAACGGGAGAAATGATTAAGTGTTGTGTGTTTTAAGTGAACAGTACGTATGTCACCTCCTACTCTGAATAATGAGCCTCCTCTCCCCCCCCCCCCCTGTCTGCCAGTCAATGAAGAGTGGCAGGAGGGTCACTGTGCTTGTAACATTGGCATCTTCCCCAGCCTTTTTGCCTACCGGGAAGGAGAGGCCCCCTCCACCATCGATCGGATGACCCTGTTGCTATCAAACAAGGAATAGGCTCAACTCTTGCTCACAGTTAACAACTTGATACTTTATTTATCTAATTCAAGTTAAAATGATGACTGCTGTCAACGGCCTTCATCAGAATCAGTACGGAGACGATGCAGCATGTCATCTCTTGGTGTGCTTCTGTGGTTGTCTGATGGAGGACTACATCATTGGGTTTGCTGCATGCCTGACCAAGCCACGGACATTTTCCATCCACTCAGAGGGAATAGAGTGGGCATACTGGGTAGCATTTGACCAACAGGTCAAACTTAAAGTGTTTCACCTCTTCTACTTACTGTCAACTGCTGTGAATGAATGTGGACCACTGTTATACTCTCATATGGTTGTTACTTCCTCCATGATCATGTAAACCTGTTAAACTAAAGAAGATCTAGTGGTACAAATGGTGAAGAAAACATAATAAGTCTGTTGTGGAAATTCTACACTCGAAGTCAATCTTAAAGGAATCATTGTTAATTAACAGTTAACTGGGGAGGTTCCTACAAACTTGATGCACCATAGAACATAACATCGGGGCATTCCCGTTAGATCTCTTATATACAGCTTACAGACACATTACATAGGCAGGATTTAGCTTGTTCCTCATTCATAATGAATTCTTCATTCATGTTTGGTTCATGCATGTGACAGACCAATACCTCACGAGGCTTCTTCTCTCCAAGTTGTGACCTTGAAAGGGAGATGACCTTTCGTTCTCAAAACAAGGTTCTGGGCATACAGATAGTGAGGATCCGTTCAATCAGGCACTTACATGAACACAGAAATTGGTTATTAGAAAAGCACAAACACAACTCAATTCATGAAATAGGACATGCAATGCAATAATCCCATTCCCTATTTCCATTAAAGCTAATTTACTTGATTGCCCACATTGAACAAACTTCATAACATGTATGGACTTCCAGTCGTTCTTAACAGGGCTCTGGACTGACTGGTAGAAAAATAGAAGCCTGAGTCTGTGTGAAAGAAGTGTAAGGGTAGAGGACCTTGGTTGTATCCCAAATAGCACCCTTTTCCCTATGTAGTGCACTGCATTTAACCAGGGCCTACAGGGCTCTGGTCAAAAGTAGTGCGCTGTGTAGGGAATAGGGGGCCATTTGGCACTCACGTCTTAGTTGGCTGTGCAGTAGAAGTGCAGTGGTCTAGGCTTTAGTTAGTCACTACACAGGAAAATGTCAGGTACTTTTAGCTGTCGTCACAAATGATAGTTATGAAAAAGAAGGGGCGCAATGAAGCATCAAAGAACTCCATTCAGATGGCTTATTAAACCAGAGTCCTTTAGTAATTAGGCTCAGTCTGTTCCCATGTGAATCATTTACGTCCACCCACCCATCCTCTGGTAGAACTCAGGGACTATTGTTGTACACCTACCAGGGATAATGGATGCATTATGTGGTGCATACACAATCTATTTGAGAGTGTGAATAATGTAGTCAACAACAGTGAATCTGTATTACAGGGTAACTCCTACATATTTACATCATTGATGAGATGACGCTTGCAAAATGAATTACAAAATCGTGTGTTCAAAACTATCCCAAACCAAACACACCTGGTCTGATTCTATACTGAACAAACAATATAAAACGCAACATGTAAAGTGTTGGTCCCATGTTTCATGAACTGAAATAAAAGAGTCCAAAAATGTTCCATATGCACAAAAAAGCTTATTTATCTCAAATATTATGCACAAATGTGTTTACATTCCTGTTAGTGAGTATTTCTACGATAATTCATCCACCTGACAGGTGTGGCATATCAAGAAGCTGATTAAACAGCATGATCATTACACAGGTGCACCTTTTCCTGGGGACAATAAAAGGTCACTCTAACATGTGCATTAAATGTGCAATTCGGTGTTATAACTGATTTCAGTGGGCAAATGTTAATCTTCGATGGCCACTGGCACGCTGGAGAAGTGTGCTCTTCACGGATGAATCCTGATTTGAACTGTACGTGGCAAATGACAGACAACATGTATGGCGTAGTGTGGGCGAGAGATTTACTGATGTCAACATTGTGAACAGAGTACCCCATGGTGGTGATGGGGTTATGGTATGGACAGGCATAAGCTACGGACAACGAACACAATTGCATTTTATTGATGTCAATTTGAATGCATAGAGATACCGTGACGAGATCCTGAGGCCCATTGTCGTGCAGTTCATCCCCCGCCATCACCTCATGTTTCAGCATGATTATTCATGGCCTCATGTCGCAAGGATCTTTACACAAATCCTGGAACCTGAAAATGTCCCAGTTCTTCCATGGCCTGCATACTCACCAGACATGTCACCCATTGAGCATGTTTGGGATGCTCTGGATCGACATGTACGACAAAGTGTTGCAGTTCCCACCTATATCAAGCAACTTCACACAGCCATTGAAGAGGAGTGGGACAACATTCCATGGCCACAAACAACTCTATGTGAAGGAGATGTGTCGCGCTGCATGAGTCTAATGGTGGTCACACCAGATACTGACTGGTTTTCTAATCCACACCCCTACCTTTTATTTAAGGTATCTGTGACCAAAAGACGCATATCTGTATTCCCAGTCATGTGAAATCCATAGATTAGGGCCACAGTTATTTATTTCAGTTGACTGATTACCTTATATAAACTGTAACTCAGTAAAATCTTTAAAATTGTAGTGTTTATATTTTTGTTCAGTGTATATAAATCTGTAATCTTATCTCATCTCACTCTTTCAACATATCCTAATATTTTCTGAATCTGTAGATACGTAGCAATGCATCCACATTAAGCCGTAAAACCCTTGTACTATGCTGACATCATGGTTTTCATTTCCAACTACCTAGATGGCATAGAGTGTATCTCGAATGGCCCCCTATACACTACTGTTGACCACGGCCAGAACCCATGCTCTGTTTTTTAAGTACAAGTTTTAATAGCGTTAGCCGGGTGGATGTTAAGAAGGTACATTGATCCGGTTATATTACTGTAATTACTCTTTGGCAGGTTGAAGAAGCATGAGTCACTTTCCTTGTATTACACGTTAAGTCATTCATCAAAAGAACCAGCCTCCTCCACACTCTTTTGAACAAGTTCTTCCCTTTTTACAGGCCTTTTACCTGCATCCCAAATGGCACCCTATTCCCTATATAGTGCACTACTTTTGACCAGGGCACTATAGGGAATATATGGCCATTTGGGATGCATGCTTTATCTCCCATTAGAATTAAGAGAGAGACCATTTAGCAAACAGAAGAATGGATTATGTCATGTACTGCATGTAGCCCCTGTAGAACAGTAATGTAATGTGTTTCATATACACACGTTCTTAGCCTGAGTGCCAGTCTGTTTGTGCTAGCATGCCAACTCTTTGTCACTCACTTTCATGACAAATGTTTGGCTTGACAATGACAACAATGGAGTTACCATGACAGCATAAACAGATCTGGGACCAGGCTAACACATTCCTTCTCAATGTATTTTTTACATTTCACCAAATGTCTCCCTTCCATACAGTATGTACTGAGCAGTATAACAAAGCCTTTAGGTGGTATTAAATGCATTGCTGAGGAGGGGAGAGGAGAGGGGGACTGTCTGTATCTCTATGCTGCTTGGCTTTGAAGATAGCTAGCGGAGTGAGAATTCATCTTGTCACAAGAGACATGGCCTACCTCACCCACTTCACCTTAATTCAGACACAAACTAACCACTCCCATATTCTAAGACAGATGTGCTGTGTCTCGTTGTAAATGATGTACTGTCTTTTAACAGCCTGTTAATATGATTGAGAGTTGGACAGGGTTGAACAAGATGAGGCGATGGGAGTGCGGCCTGCTAGTCTGTTCCCTCCCAGGTAGGGAGCCAGTGTGGTTCAATCCCAAATGTATTCCTATATATGCACTATATGCACTACTTATGAGCCCTGGTCAAAAATAGGGTATAGGGTGCCATTTGGGATGCATGTACACCGTTTTTCATCTCTCAAGGAGGTGGATAAACGTTTCCTGTTCTGCTCTCACTAATGACCAGTTTATTGGACATGTTTAGTTAAACAACAGAGAGCTGATTGATTCTGTTGTTGTTTTACAGCTCAGTAAATGATTAACATTGTCTCATGAGATATTTAATTATACAGTGCTTGGCATATACAATGAGTGTACAAAACATTAAGAACACCTTCCTAATATTGAGTTGCACCCCCTTTTTGCCCTCAGAACAGCCTCAATTCGTCAGGCCATGGACTCTACACGGTGTCGAAAGCATTCCACAGGGTTGCTGGCCCATGTTGACTCCAATGCTTCTCGCAGTTGTAGCAAGTTGGCTGGTAGTGGATCTCTACTCTGAATAGCATGTTCTATCTCATCCTACAGATGCTCAATTGGATTGAGATCTGGTGACTAGACAGGCCACTGCAGTAAGCTGAATTCACTGTCATGTTCGTGGAACCATTTCTGGACAGTCCTAGCCTTGTGGCATGGGGCATTATCCTGCTGAAATCAATCAATTAGCAGATGGACACACTGTTGCCATGGAGACCTGATTGGCAATGATGTTCAAATATCCTGTGGTATTCAAATGTTGCTCCACTTTTATCAATGGGCCTGATGTGTGCCATGAAAACACACCCTACACTATCACCATCACCCTGTAGTGTTGACACGCGGCATGATGGATGCATGTACTCGTGCTTTTCTCCATACCCTAGTCCTCCCATTAGCGTGAAACCACAGGAACCGGGATTCATCAGACAAGGCAAAGTTTTTCCAATTGTCCAATGTCCAGTGTTTTTGTTCCTTTAGCCCACTGAAACCAGAGTTTCTTGTTTTTTGCTGAAAGAAGTGGAACTCTGTAAGGTCGTCACTGCCATACCCCATTCATGTCAAGGTACGATGAGTTGGGCATTCTGTTATTGGTCGTTGGGCACCGATGTTGTCCTGGACTGTCAGTTGACTAACTGTAGCCCGTCTGTTGCTCTGCACAATTCGTGTCAGTCTCCTTTGTCCTTTTTCATCAATGACACATTTTCGACCACTGGCATGCCGTTGGCTGGATGTCCTTTGGATGGTGGACCATTCTTTATACACACGGAAAACTATTGAGCATGAAAAACCCAGCAACGTTTCAGTTCTTGACACACTCAAACCGGTGCGCCTGGCACCTCCTACCATACCCCATTCAAAGGCACTTACATTTATTGTCTTGCCCATTAAGTCTCTGAATGGCACACAATCCATGTCTCAATGGTCTCAAGGCTTAACAAGTATTATTTGACCTGTCTCCTCCCCTTCATCTACACTGATTGAAGTGGATTTAACAGGTGACGTCTATTTAATGGAAAGGGCAGGTGTTCCTAAAGTCAGTGTATAATGTAGTAGTGACATAATCAGTCTATTTGGAGCTTGTTTTGAGTTTGTGGGGGTGTTTTACATCATGTGTGCGCGCGCGTGTGTGTGTGTGTGTGTGTGTGTGTGTGTGTGTGTGTGTGTGTGTGTGTGTGTGTGTGTGTGTGTGAGAGAGAGAGAGAGAGAGAGAGAGAGAGAGAGAGAGAGAGAGAGAGAGAGGGAGAGA